>NW_006399824.1:11312695-11339893 GCF_000299155.1 Elephantulus edwardii | reverse complement strand
TCATTGCATACTCCTACGATAAAAATAATGCCCTAAAATATAATACTTTTAGACTATTCTCTCCCCCATAGACTTCAATGCCGTAAACATATGTTACTCTTGTAGGCCCTCATTTGGCCAGAATGAGGATCTCTGGTTCTAAAGAATGAGTTGCATTCTCTTGCTTTCCCTTTGCTGGAGGTAAGATTTTCTATTTCTGTTGCTGGATCTGCTCAATTTAATGCAAGACTGGTCATCCCCCTGTGGATTAGCGAGACTAGCTAATCCCTTTGTAGATAGACTAACATGCTATGTTTGCATATTCCTACTCATCCATTTTGTTAAGTAAAATTCAATGGCTTGCCCAATTTTGAATACTAAGCTCTTAATATCACATCATATTTCTCCCATGGAGCAGCTGGTGGATTTGAACTGTGTGCCTCTGTGTTGACAGCATGACTTCTAATCTTTATACCACCAGTGTTCTCCCTTGCCTTTGGGTAAAGTCCTTTTAAGACTATTACTAACATTTGAGGGGGAAGGGGCCATATTGGAGCCCACTTCTCTCATTTATTTCTTGTATGTATAAACCACACCACCTCATATTTATCATTGAGCCTTCCCCATCAAGTTTTGCCAACATCGTGTATCTTGCAGACCTCAGAGGGGGTCACATAGGATGATGGACTTGTTCGGTCACTGGCTGAACACCATGTGGCTAAAGCACAACATGGAGTGCTTTTCCTTTCATACTTATGGCTCAAAACAGGCAGGGGACCCCAGATGCCGGTGTTAGAGGACACTACCTCTTCAATTGAGCATTCTGTCCTGTGCCCTGATATGGGGTTGCCAGGCCAAGGTCAGAAAAAATATGGGCTATCATTGGTCATCTTTCAGAGTCAGCAAGATATTAAACTAATGATGATTTTTCTCTTTATTTATGTACTAAATCATCATTCAGACTTCCTTACAGATTAGATTGGGAGCTTTGGTTGCTGCACATGTGTTGTTTTACATACTAGATTGTGACCATGGTAGAAACTGGACTTACAAAATAGAAATCTATCCAGTTCATTTCAACTTAAAAAAATATGATGACTAACAACATAATTTTGTTTGAAGAGGAAAACTCTGAGACAAATATTAATACTTTGTTGGATGCAGACATAAGCAGGGATATTTACCAGGGAACTGGTCATATGTTCACCTAAATTATGACAGAATGATGTTAAAGGCTCCAGGCATGGCTGTCCAAGTCCCTGCCATAAAATGAACCCTGGAAATATAGTTGTTTTCAGTACACCATCCTAACAGGCTATATGCAAACCCTACCCAGCAGCCCCACGCTAGAACTTGGCCTGAGACCACTAATAGTTACTCCCAACCATCCCTCTGGTAAGGATTGAATTAAGTTGATGATTAAGTTCCAGTGATCTAATCCTTAGAGTTGTAATGCTAACTGCCTCTCTGCCAATCCAGATCCCCTAGCAGCTCCACTGGAGAAATACGAGTGGTCTCCTTCCGTGTGATTCGTAGCCTCTTAAAACCTTCTGGAAGATCAGCTATGAGTCAATTCTAATTCAGTAGTTCAGTAATGAAGAGTTATCTATCAAATGTCGGCTGTTCAAATCCACCATGAGGCACCTCAGTAGGAAGTCCTAGTGACTGGCTTCAAAAAAGTCACAGCCAAGAAAACTTGACAGAATGCAGTTCTATTTTGAAGCACAAGAGGTTGTTTGAAGTCAGAATTGGCTACTAACTGTTTGGGGTGGTTTTTTAAAACAAGTAGCATTCAAATAAATGTTTAGCAGTAAGCTTGTAGCCGCGATTTGGAGAAGTTGCTGATTCCACGGCATAAATACTCCCACCATGGCTGATTTCAAAATGTCACTTTTGGAGTTGAGAACAGATCAGCACAATTGTCCGGAGCACACTGGCAGCCTCCCCCTCCATCCCATTTCTGTCCAACAGAGCTGAATAAACAACTCAGTGGACTCCCTACAAAAAACAGAATTCTATCAGAAAAAGTTAGGTTTTGTTTTTCTCTAGCATTGATTTATTCCCCTAAGATCTAGTCATGGGACTGTGTGGGTTTAATTGTGTTTAGCCCAGATATTTTATATTGGGAAGGAAAACCAAATCAGAGCATTTTTTCTCAGATTGCTTGACCATTACGCACGATTCATGTTTACAATATGAGAGAGCAGACCTGCTGCTCTCGAATCAATTTTAATTCATGGTGACACATGTGTACAGAGAAGAAAAGTTCCACAGAGTTTTCAAGGCTGTGACCTTTCGGAAGCAGATCACCAGGCTAATCTTCTGAAGCACTTGTGCTAAGTTTGACATGAACCTTGAGCCTCTGCTCACCTCACTTACTTGCAATCTCCATCCCACTCCTCCAATCAACAAAGAAGGAAGAAATGTCACCTGTGGATAAAGATGCATTTTCTATCTCCTTTAATATCTTTTCCCCTCAAGATTGTATAATGACAAAAAGAACTTTAAGAAATATACAAATTTTAAGACCTGGAGTATTTAAAGCACAGAACACTTAATTAAATTTGCTGTGTGGTAGGCACCAGGGGGAAATTTCAGTGATGTGAGGAACCTCAAGTAATAAACTCTTGATGTATCGGTGCCTTCTTTTTGGGTATGAAAATAGAAAACTTATATTTTATGCATCAGTTATAGATATTGTTCTGCAACATTTCCTCATAAAACAAGATGTGCTTTATGCTAATTTCCCATGAATATTTCAATATCATTTGGCAAAAGGAGCAGAAATATGACCCATGTCAAAAAACACCCCAACCTTGGGGTTGCTACGTTCTCCAGCAGTTCCTTTAATTGCAGATTTATGAAGTGAGACCATCCCAAGTGAAACAGAAATGGAGTATACCAATCAGGAAGAAGAAACTCATAGCAATGGCAGAGCCCTGGAAAATAAAGAAACAGATAAAAAGCTAGTGGCACCCAAACAAACAAAACTAAAGCTTCTTGATTCCATCCCCTGGGAGCTGTGACAAATTGTCATCTAGCTGAGAAATGGATGGAAACTAAACACACAAACTGAGCTTGTTATAAAATACCAATGAACATTTATTGATGGGGTGTAACTGGGATATCATCATGAAGAGACTACAAATTCATCAAAGTTCTACTTTTGAAATATTTTCTTGACCTCTTACTATTTAGAAGTTGCCCAGTCTCTGTTGTAGGTGTTCATTTATTGTTCCTGTCCCGAGTTAGTTTTATAGTACTCCCTTTTCTTTCTTTCTTTTTTTTTCTTTCTTTCTTTTTTTAATCTAATTTAGTACTATCCATGTGTATAAGGAAGATTTCTGACAGTGTCCTCTAGATAGACTCTTCCATGGAGAAATGATTGATTGTAGTGGTTTTTAGATTGTTAGGGCTCCAATTGAGACTGTACTTTTGATCTACTTTGTAGCTCCCATTTGTGAAGAGGGTTCTTTCTTCAAATGTCTGAAATCTTTGCTGTCAGCAGGAAATGCCCCTTCTCAGTTTTATTTTTGCTTCAGGTTATTCTATGAGAAGGAGAGAAAATAACGCACTTCTAATGCCCCTTCTACGTCCCCTGCTGAACAGTTACAATTTTCCACCTTGGGGTGGGCAGGAAGGGGTCAAGTCTTTGTAACACATCTTTCCCTTGGAGCATAACCACTTTCAGGATGTTAATGGCAATTTAAATGGGAGTAGGAGAGCATGCAATTTTTCTTTTTTCTGAATCTAAAGAGCCAGCGTGGCCATTTTAGAGGTAATGTAACAGGTGATTACTGATGGAGAGGTGCTATTTTCCTGTTAAGGGAAGGTCACTTTTGTAATACAACAGCATCAAAATGCCAAAATGGAAGCTAAGGGAAGTGTTGAATATGTAACAGATGGGACTCTGAAACTTAAGTGAGCTTCATCTGAAGCACAAAGATTGATAAACTCTCCTTCGTTTCCTGACTTTTCCAGGTGGTGTTGCCAAGGAATGGAAGAGAGTTACACAGAGAGAGACTGAGGACCAGAGAAATACACACAAGAGTGGAGTGTGATTTTCAAATGTGTTTGGATTCTCGCAACTATTTTGTTAACTTTAGGCTGCCTCGAGTTACAGGGTAGAACTCCTTGCATAAAATGTTAATGATCTCTTCTTTTTCTCGTTTTCTTGTAGCATAATGTCCTTTTAAAGGAAGTTCAACTCAGTTGCTTTTTATTGAAAAAGATATAGGATTGTTTGTGTGACAGTGATTGTTAGACAGGTGGTGGAAGGAAATACTTGTTTCATCTGAAGTTGCTACCTTCGCCTTAAAACTCAGGACTGATGAGCAGATATGGAATTCTTCTTTGCTTTTTCCCCTGGGTGAATCAGAGGAAGTCATTAGATTTTATTAGGCAGATGACACCAGTTATGGAACTCATGACTTGTTTGATGCTGTTCCTCATTCCCCAAATTCTCTGTGTCTAAGTTGTAATCAGTGTCTTTGGTAACAGGTAGACTGAAACGCTGAAACACTGAGCATCAAAATAAATGAGATTATGTCTTTGACATTCTCTGTTGACTTGAGCAAGGTGGAGATCATGAGGATGGGACAGGGTAGGTCAGGGTTCATGATCACTATTGGCTGTAGTACACTAGAAGCACCTAACAACATCAACACCTTGGGGCTTTCTGTCCATTATCTTACGGAATTCTTCCAACCAAATTGCCCAGTGGGAATTATATTTTTTTGTTGTTGTTGTTAGGTGTTGTCGTGTCAAGTATGACCCACAATGACCCTACGAACAACAGATCTGTACCCTATTCTCTCGTGTATTATCCTCACAATTTCTGACACGTTTGAGCCCATTAGAACTGTCACTTTGTCAATCCATCTGGCTGACGACTTTCCTGTCTTTCACACTCATCCTCTGCCTTTCCAACCATGGTGTGGGAAACAGCCTCCCCTAGCAACATTCCCAAAGTATGTGAGATGAAGTTGAAGTTGGTATTACGTTGGTTATTTTCCGACCTCCTCTTGTTGTTGTTGTTTGTTGTTATGTGCCATCGAGTCGCTTGCGACTCCTAGCGACCCTATGTACAACAGCCCTAAACTCTGCTCTATCCTGTGCCAATCTCACCGTCTCTGACACACCCATCCCGATTACCCCAATCACTGAATAAATCCACCTCATAGGGGGCCTTCCCCGTCTGTGCTGTCCCTCCACCCTCCCAAGCATGATGTCCCTCTCCAAGGACCTGGCCCTCCTTGCAACATGTCCAAAGTATGTTAGACGGAGCCTCAGAATCCTTGCCTCCAAGGAGCAGCCTGGTTTGACCCTTTCCAGGATGAATCTGTTTGTTTTCCTAGCAGTCCATGGTACCCTCAATACTCTTCTCCAGCACCATAGCTCAAAGGCATCAATTCTCCTTCTATCCTCCTTAGTCATTGTCCAACTCTCTGATGCATAACAAGTGATAGCAAAGGATAAAGCTAAGAGTCAGAAATAACAGAAACAAATATGGAGCGCATTTCTGCTACTAGTCAACTCTCAATAGTGAACACAATTAAGTTAAAGTGGGACACTGTGGGTCCAAGATGACAAGAAAATTGCTGGCCCGTGGGACCACCAGGGACTCCATCAGAGATATCCATGCTTAGACTCTAAACAAACTCATTGGCATCCAGTTTAATGGATTCCTAGGGGATCTTCCACTGTGTTTTTAGAGGTTGTATGTCTCATGAAAGGAGATTGCCCTTTTTTTTTCTCCTGTGGAGTTATTGAGGGATCCAAATCATCAGAAAGGTACAACATTTGAACAGTCTAACTTATTATGGACTATATACAACCATGTCTCACTTCCTATGTCTAGAGAAGCAACAAAATTGCCATTTCTTCTCACTTTGACTACTCAAGTTTCCCTGTAATTTGAGGATCACAACTTTCCTTAAAGGACAGGTGACACAGGAATTTATATTGATCCTCACATAGTTTTTCCCCTTAAAGATCTCTTTTCTTTTGCATGTATTTTATATGAGGTCTGCACCTTTTCCTCCCTAAATTGAGGACAGTTCTTTTGATGTATATAATCTTTTTAGAGCAGAAATGTTCTTTGATTCACAAAACCTGATATTATCTGAGAATATATGATTTAAGCAAATAGCTTTTATCAGCACAAGCCATTGGAAGAAAGATATATAACAGCTATTTAAAAATAGCAAATAATTTAAAACAAAGTAAATAAGTCAAATATTTTAAAAGAAAAAACCTTATAGTTATGTCCTAAGATGAAAATGCTAATTGACTGGATTTAGGAATTAGGTACACAATTCACATATTATTCCATCACTTGAAAGATACAGAATAACCAAGGCTTCTACTCAAAATCCTTTGAGGCTATCTTATTTATGCTCAGATTTTCTGATTTAGGAGTTTACAGCCACTGAATATCAATTGCCATTTATAGATGTAGCAGATGTGACTATAATGTACTGCGTGAATTAGTTCCAATCATTGTGTTTAAAAACCCAATTGTGATTCTGCAAACTGGCTTGAGAAGAGAAAAAGAAAGGGTTTGTGATAAATAACGGCATATCCTCCTTTGGGAAAAAGGAGTCTGGTGTTGTGCCATAGGAAATGAGTTTAGTTAACACTTTCATTAATAATCTGGGAGAGGAAGTAACAGCATGTGAATGAAGCAGATAAATACACCTCAGTAGGCTGGTGTAAATGAAAGAGAAAACAACGGGAATGACCTCACATAGCTTTTAAATCAAAGCTAATGGCTAGCAGGTCCAAGAGCGATGTTCAGATGAAATGAGGTGACAAGGAGAGGACTCGACTGGAAATCGCTGCAACACAGAAGGCACCAGGAAATGTCTCCAAATTACTTGCTTTTAAAATTTATGTGCACAGGTCCAGAGAATATGCTAACTATATTTCCCAATTGTATGGATTTCTCTTTTCTAGAGAAACTGTTCCATTTTGTCAGTAATATCTCTGTTCCCACGTATACCATAGCTTAAATTCTGGACTATATCTTTATACTTAGAAGCAAGGATGGTGAATCTTCATCTCACATACTTTGGACATGTTGTCAGGAGGGGTCATTCCATAGAAAAAGACATTATGCTGAGAAAGGTGAAAGGTCAGAGGAAGAGATGAATTGACATAGGGACTGTAGCAATGGACTCCAGCTTATCAGAGACCCCGAGGACAGCACACAATAGGGCAAGCTTCAGATCTGTTTCTCATAGGATTGCTGAGTCTTTTTATTTTATTATTTTTTTTTACTTTATTTTTATTATTTGTGTGTGTGTGTGTACCATCAAATCAGATTTGACTGGTACAGGAGGAGATTATTCCTCCTTCTCCAACAAAGCATCTGGTGGATTTGAACCACTCACCTCTGGGATTGCAGTGCAGCTTCTTACCATTAGGCCACCAGAGCTTGCTGGATTGCTGGGTCTTAATGGCTCAATGACCTCTAACAACAGTAATCTTCTCAAGTTGAGATTTTTTTTTATGAAGGAAGAAGTCAATCAAGAAGTATATTGTAGGACTGAGGGAACAAATGAAATCAGGAAATTACTGAAAATGACCTGAGGCTACAGTTTCTTAGGAGCGGCTGAGGATGCCTGTTTATGAATCTGGGTGGAAATATTAACCAATCAGGTTGTGAAGTAATGAGATGGAGCCTGTTGAAGTGGAAAAGTCTTCTCTAGTAGAGTATAAACAGGAATTCTGGTAGAAAATGAATACATGCAACAAAAAGACGCTGCCATAACTAACATTTCACTGCTATCAAGTAGATTGTTATGGAGTGGCTGGTGGATTCTTCACTGACAACCTTTACTTAGGAGCTGAGTATTACTGCCCATCGCGCCACCTGGGCTTCTTATAATTAGACAAGGCTCCTGCCATGGTTACAGAAACTTGTGTTGTTTCTGGTGAGTGTATGATCAAATCAGAACTGACTCACAGTTGATCCTTCAGTAAGATTTCAGAGGCAGTGAGCTGCATGGCCCATCCTTTTCCAGTAGAGCAGCTGGTGAATTTGAACTGTGTGCCTTTGAGATGGCAAAAAAATGACTTGTTGATCTAACAAACCTTGACTTCTATCTAGGTCTAAGTTCTGTTTGTGGTAAAGCTAAATGTCAGCTTTTCACTAATCTGAACAGTGAGGTAGGGAAGAACCAGGAACTAAACATTAAGAGGGTCATATGATTCAGCTAAGCTAGGAGTTGGAACAACATAGAGGTAACTGATCTGAGGCTGGTCCACCTACAAGATGAGTAGAGAGGGTCCTCTTTTAAGCATATCTGTCAGGAGTCTTCAGCAGTTCTGGACCTCTTTGTAGCAGTCAGGATATTTCATGGTGAGCTCTTTCTGGGGACAGGTTGAGGCGAAACTTTGGCTGCCATTACCTAACATCTTCTGGAATGCTCTTGGCTTGTTCTGTACTAAATCTGATAAAGTTAGTTTTTCACCACTTCCTTTCTTATTTGCTGCCTCTTTTTCCCTTTCTGTCCCTATTTCCCCCTTTATATATGGCTATTTTTAGCTCTCTGTAAGTCTCTATGGATTTAAAAACAATTCAAAACAACCACACATTCCTTGTCTCCTAATAATTACAAGTCTTAGCAGACACGAAATCAAAAGATGAATTGCATCGGGAAAAATCTGCTGTCATAGACATCTTCAGAGTGCTGAAAAGCAATGATGTCAGTCTAGAGACAAAGGTGTGTCATGGTCTTCTCAGTTGTTATGCTTCAGAGAGTTGTACAATGACTAAGGATTACAGAAGAAGAATAGACACTTTCAAGTTGTGGTGCTTGGAGGAGAGTCTTGAACATACTATGGACTATCAAGAAAACAAATAGGTCTGTCTTAGAGAGGGTGAAACCAAGTCTCTCTTTGGAGGCTAGGATTTTAAAATTCCACCTCATTTACTTTGGACACATGGCCAGGAGAGATCGGTCCTTGGAGAAGGACATCATGCTCAGAAGGGTGGACAGACAGTGAAGGAGAGGGAGACCCTGGATGAGATGGATTGATACAGTAACTGGGGCGAAGGGGATTAGTGTGTCAGAATTAGTGAGACTGGCTCAGGACAGAGAAGGATTCAGAGCTGCTATACACAGGGTCACTATGCATCACAGGTGACTCAATGGCACATAACAACAATAACATACTATGACAGGTTTGAAAGCAAAGCAGGAGGGGCATCCACTTCCTAAATAACATGTCTCCGGAAACTCTATGAACTTTGATAAATGTTGATAGTTGTAGAGGGGCTTCAAGCCTTTTGTTCATAGGGTCGCAATGAGTCGTTTTTGACTTGAAGGCAATAAACGACAACAACAACAGCATATATCTTCACATAGTTCTAAGTGGCAAGAATGTACAGAAAATTGCAGAAATTTACTGAATTTTTTTCATGGATGAATTAAAGTTCTAAGAAGGATTAACTCAAAGTTCTTTCTATCCCCTAAGGTGAGAATTTTCTGAAGCTTATTATAAATCCTCATACTCTAGAAACTCATTGCCATTGAATTGAAAAAGATTCATAGCTGACTCTTTGATGATTTTCTGAGGTTATAAATTGCATGGGAGAGTTCCCATTTCCTCCCTTGACAGCTACTGGTGAATTTGAACTGCCAGGAAGCTTCACCTTTGAGTCAAGCTTTGAGTCAGGAGGACAACTTCCTGTGGACTAGGCCACCAAGGAGCATTGTAAATATTAGATGTTGAATTTTCTCTAAATCATAGACACTCTATGGACAACAGATCTGAAACCGGCATATTCAGTATCATCATCATGATATTTGACATGGTGAAGCCCATTGTGGTTGTCCCTGTGTCAGTCAATTCATCGCGTTGAGGATTTTCTTCATTTTCACTGAGCCTCTACCTTTCCCAGCATGACATTCTTCCCCAAGCACTTGCTCCATCTGATAACATGCCCAAAGTATTTGAGATCAAGTTTCACCATCCTTGCTTGTACTTCCTCCAAGACAATTTGTTATTTTTACAGTCCATGGGATATTCAGCACTCTTCACCACACCACCCCAATACACCACACCACACCACACCACACCACACCACACCATGTCAGACCACATCACAGTTGAAAATGATCTTTCTTATTTATTGTTCAACTTTCAGATGCATAGAAAGTAACTGAATGGACTATGGCTTGGGTCAGACACACCTTAGTCTGTTAGCTGACATCCTTGCTCTTTAGAAAGGTCTTTGACAGCAGATTTTCCCAGTGCAACATGACTTTGAAATTCTTGACTGCTGCTACCATTAGATGTTGATTGTGAATCTATAAAATGAAATTGTTGACAGCTTCAATTTTTTCTTCCCATTAATCTTGATGGTACTTACTGGTCTAGTGGTGAGAACTTTTGTCTTCTTGATGTTGCAATGTAATCCAAATTGAAAGCTGTAGTTTTTTATTTTCAGTAAGTGCTTCAAGTCACTTTCTGCAAGCAAATTGTATCATGTGCATAAAGCAAGTTGTTGACAAGTCTTCCTTTAATCTTAACATCACATTTTTCTTCATATAGTCCAGCTTCTGGAATGAATTGCTCATCATACAGATTGAACAGGAATGGAAAAAGATACAGTACTGACATATGCCTTTCCTGGAGATTACATGATAGGGTTTTGTATGATCAGTGATTTATTCATAGCAAATACTTTTAATTTTTAAATAAAAGGTTACTATACACATCGACCTCACCTCATAGACTCTATAGTAATCAGATTAACTATATCATGGAAAGATACAGTGGAGATGTTTACTATCAGTAGTCAAAACAAGGCTGACTGAATCATTAACTAATTACTAATGTTCAAGTACAAAGTGAAACTGGAAAAAAGGAAAAGAAACTCAGAAGAATAAATATGACCTTGATTCTATCCAATTGCATTTATATAGCATCTCAAGAACATAGCTGAAGTACTGAATACTGATGGCTATAAACCAGAAGACTTGTGGGTGATATCAAAGACATCATTCATGAAGAAAATAAAAGGTGAATGTAAAGACAGGAAAGAAAGAAAAGATCAAAATGGATGTCAGCTAAACATTGCAAATAGGACTAGGACACCCCCTGAGGACATAGAAGGGAGCCTGCAGTTAAGAGGTGCAAAACTTTCAGCCTTCCACTTGTAAGGATGACACCACATTTTTTTGCCTAACCTCTTATCACTCATGATAAATATAAAAAAATTGAAGTACAGAAACTTACAAGGCAAAAGGAAAGAGGAGGGATTCTTTTCAAATAAATGAAAAGGGAAGTTTAGAAGAAATTATAGCTATAACTTGAAAGTAAGCTCACAGAAAAAAAGAAATTTTAGAGACAATGGAAATATAGAAATATGAGAGAATTATACTAACTAAAGATTAAAGGGTAAGCATTTGAAAAAATAATGAAAAGATAAAGTGGGTGAGATTCAAAATAAATGAGAAAAGGCTAGAGGCTAATAGAATAAAAGGTTAAAAACATGAAAGTAAAAGAGGTAAAAGATTATGCTATACAAGATAGGATCAAAGTTAAAAGTATAAAAGTAGATGAGATTAAAAAGTAAGTATGGGAAATAACTAACATATGAAAACTTAAAAAAAGCAGTAGAATCAAGAGGATTTAGGGAAAAGAATTCAAATGAAAATGAAAATACGAAAGTATGGAGATGCGCTAAGCAGATGGTCAATATGGTTAAATTGCTTAAGGGCAATAAAGGACTGAAAAAGCCAGTCTCCTCCATTAGAAAAGCCACAGGAAAAGGGTCGTCACTGGTACAGGGGTGGGAGCGATGTGGTCACTTCACTTCTTCATCATAGCCTCCCCCAGTCTCTTGTGCCAGAGTTCCTAGATAAGGCAATCAAACATTCTTAGAAGTTCAAGGTAACTTTAGATGAGCTTACACAACTTCCTTGAAATACTTTCTAGGTTCCCCTTGCCCTTCATTTATTTGCTCCTTTTTGATAGTTTATAATGATCAGAAATTCTATTCTATCTCTTCTAAGATGCCTTTCTCTCTCTTTCAACTTCATTGGAACACCTATAACATGCAAAATTGGATACCTTGTTGCATGTGCTCATGCTCTCTGATTATTTTATTAAGTTATTGTGTTTTTAATTTCTTCCTAAAAGTTGAAAGGGTGGAAAGGGAAGAAATAGGCAGTGAACTTTTAGAACATGGTTTCAATTTATGGAGTAGTCCTAAAATAATTCATACCACTAAGAAAAAGAATTTTGTGATTTATAATCCATTGTTCTGTCTTCTACTTTCAAAAGCATTTCTTCTTTCTGGAAGGAACTTCAGCCAATATTTAGAATAAAGAAATGGAAAGATGGAAGTAGGAAAAGAAACTACGTTGAACTGAGTCTGAAAGAGCTTGGGGAAATGAGAAACTGGTATTCTGGAGTAATTAATTGAAAAGCATTTTTTAAAAATAATTGTGCTGTAGATAGTTGAATTCTCTTTTATGCTTTATGGTACATTTAAACAAGATTTGAACAATTTTGAGATTTCTGTATTTCTGAAGGATATATCTTTGGGATAAAATACCATTCTAAGATTAAAATTCCTGGATCCTAGTTTTATTAGAGTTACAATATAGTTTCAAATATTCAAAATTATGTTAATGAAACACAGCTTATAAAAATATAAGGAGAAAAGTCTAATTAAAGCCTTAATTCCCCTTTCCGCGCTACCCGCACAAGGGTCCATACAGTGTTGTTCTGGTTCCCGTCGTAACTTCAAGGGGAAACTTCCACAAAGTCCGAAGCCCTTGATGTCCTGCAGATGAAGGAGGAGGATGTCCTCAAATTCCTTGCAGCAGGAACGCATTTGGGCGGCACCAACCTTGACTTCCAAATGAAGTCAACCTTGACTTACAAAAAAGGAAAAGTGATGGCATCTACATCATAAACCTGAAGAGGACCTGGGAGAAGCTGCTCTTGGCTGCTCGCGCCATTGTTGCCATTGAAAATCCCCCTGATGTCAGTGTCATTTCGTCCAGAAATACAGGCCAGAGAGCTGTCCTGAAGTTTGCCACTGCTACTGGGGCCACTCCTATTGCCGGGCGCTTCACTCCTGGAACCTTCACTGATCAGATCCAGGCAGCCTTCCGGGAGCCTCGTCTTCTGGTGGTTACTGATCCCAGGGCTGACCACCAGCCTCTGACAGAAGCATCTTATGTTAACTTGCCCACCATGGCCCTGTGTAACACAGATTCTCCTCTGCATTATGTAGACATTGCTATCCCGTGCAACAACAAGGGAGCTCACTCTGTGGGTTTGATATGGTGGATGCTGGCCCTGGAAGTCCTGCGCACGCGTGGAACAATCTCCCGGGAGCACCCCTGGGAGGTCATGCCCGATCTGTACTTCTACAGAGATCCGGAAGAGATTGAAAAGGAAGAACAGGCTGCTGCTGAAAAGGCTGTGACCAAGGAGGAGTTTCAGGGAGAATGGACCGCCCCTGCTCCTGAATTCACTGCTACTCAGCCTGAAGTGACAGACTGGTCCGAAGGCGTCCAGGTGCCCTCTGTGCCAATTCAGCAGTTCCCTACTGAAGACTGGAGTGCTCAGCCTGCAACTGAAGACTGGTCTGCAGCCCCCACTGCTCAGGCCACTGAGTGGGTGGGTACCACCATGGAATGGTCTTAAACTTAAAAGAAGGGGAAATAAGGTTGACGGAAAAGAAACAATGCGTTTCATAAAATAAAATAAAATAGCCTTAATTCCTTCCCCCCCAAGACTTTTAAAATTCATTTTAGAAAAATCATGTACAATGTAATAAATAAGTACAATAGCAACATCCACTTCCTAAACAACATACCTCTTGATAAATGATAATAGTTATAGAAAGGCTTCAGGTCTTTTGTTCACAGGGTCACTATGAGTTGTGCTTAAGTGACTAGATGGCAATTGACAACAGCAACAATGCAAGGTGCAAGAGTAAGACTGTCTCTTCATGTGCTTATGAGTTAATGAGAAAGATAATATAACCACCAGCAATGAAAAACCAAATGTCAATGGAAAGATTTGTTTGGAGTTATATGACTTTTCCACAAAAGATATATGATGTTTATTTGAATAAGTAGGACAAACATGGAGGTCAACTTTGTCCTTTACTTTGTAGAGTTATGATGATTACAGTTGCTGGGTTAGAATTGCTATGGACAATAAGGCAGAGTGAAGAGATAAACAAAGACATAGGAGAAAAAATGTCTGACTGTGGTACTATCTGAGGAAGAGCAAGAAGAAACTTTGAATAGAAATTAGATTCAAGGAAGAAAGTGATCAGAATTTCCCAGGAAGATGATGGGCTATGCTAGAATTTGGGCTAGATCATGAATGATGCTAAATATGATTAAGAGTTTGAATTGTTTACCATTAGGAATCTTTGAAGATTTTTATCTGAGGAGTGATATAACTGAAGTTATTCTTTGATATAACACTAAATTGAAGAGTTACAATAAAGGAAAATTATAATAAATAGCTAGGAAAAACAATAGAGTAATTGAATTAAGACAGTAGGCTTTTGATCCACACTCATCTTAACAAAATTCCTTTGAAATTGTCCGAAGGGAATATTTCCATAAGATAATGGAAAATAAAGACTAGTACCTTTATTAGAGCAGACATTTTTTGAGAGCTCTCTGAGGGACAGAAAGTCAAGTGGGAAGCTATGTGGAAAGTGATGCTAGTTTAGTCCACAACCTAAGAAATGAGTTTGAAATAGATAGGACTGTTATGAAGTCAGAAAATGGTCATAGATGACATCACTGGAGTAGGGTCAGGGTGGATTAAGCCTAATATATTTCAGTTCATTGTATGTAGATCTTCCAAATACAAACACAAGAATGATGGCACGACCATCATCTCACACTTGTCACTGGAGAAGTCTATTTGCAGAAAGAATTAACAGCACACCACATGCTCTCTAAATCTGCATTGTTCTTTTAGCTTCAAGTTTATGGTTTTGGGCACCTTCCCTTGGCGTCATTAGGATGTTTCTATGGATGTATTACATTCATGTTTTCACCTTAAGTTAATGGAAGTTGTTTTCTGTTATTTGTATCCAATGTTATTGTTATTTTGGATCTTAATTAATAGGGTGAACAGCATGAGTTCTAAATTAAGGATCAAGTTCAAACTCATATTCTCACTGCTGTTGAGTTGATTCTAACCCATTGCAACCCTTCATTGTGTTTCCAAGGCTGTAAATCTTAATAGGAGGAGATTGTCTATCTTCTTTCTTGGAGCTGCTGGTAGATCTAAACTGCCAAAGACACATAACCTTTCAGTTAATAGAGCACCATGGTATGTATGGGCTATGTCACCAGAGCTTATCACGTTGCCACACATTTTTCAATTGACGACCATACTTAGAAACACATTTGGCATCATTTGTGGCAACGTGTTAAGTAAAGGATGGTTGTTGTTATGTAACATTGAGTTGGAAACTGACTCATAGCTGACCCTAAAGTGGGTTTACAGAGGCAGTAAATTGCATGAAATTTTGCATGCAAATTTTCACGCAAAATTGCATGAGAGATTGTCCATCTTTCTCCCATTGGAACAGCTGGTGGATTTGATTGAATCTTGTGCCTTTGAGTTTTTCCAAGGAGGTGAATGAGATGTGACAGTTTGTATATTATTTTTTTTAAGAGGTCTGTTAGAGAGGTCAATGGCAGAACCTCTTTTTTGGAATGGTGTTGGAAAATGTTAGAAGCTAACACAACTTTGAATGTAACTCATTTGATGCATTGTCAGTGAAATGAATCCTTCATTTCAGTGAGAAGAAGAAAAAGCCTGATGGGAAGTACATTTGACCTCTTAATTAATATTGGCTCGTTGACTAATATAGCCTGAGGTGAATTTGATTCCAGAGAATTAAAACCTCAACCAATCCTTGAAAAACTTTTCTGGTTTAATGTGTTGGTTATTTGTTATATTGTCCCCTAAAATTGAAAACTGGTTCAATATTCCCTTTCCAGATTGTGCATTAACTATTTTGCACACCTTCCATTAATTCCAATGCCCATATATTACTGAAATTTCCAGCACCTTCCAATATTAATGTATCCAGACTACCTCATTCCAAAATACAGAACAGCATAAAAATCCTTCATCAATGTGTCCTAGCTATTCATTTGAAAGTTATGGCGGTCCTGTACCTAAATTCCCCTTTTGTGCAGTGCAGAAGAACTTTACTCTCTACTGCACTTGGATTTTTCATTTCAGCCTGTTTTCTGGA
Source organism: Elephantulus edwardii (assembly GCF_000299155.1). Taxonomy (NCBI): domain Eukaryota; kingdom Metazoa; phylum Chordata; class Mammalia; order Macroscelidea; family Macroscelididae; genus Elephantulus; species Elephantulus edwardii. The sequence continues at coordinate 11,323,641 of NW_006399824.1, read as the reverse complement.
AAAAACCAGGGTCACTGGTTAATTTTAGTTTTAAAACAGCTTTAGTGGCACAACCTTTAGCTATTTATGAGTGTAGGTACCACTTTTAGAGAGGTTTCCACAGTCTTTTTCAGAGTCCCAGCTCATTGCCTTCCTCTTTTCTTTATATTTTTTACCTCCAAGCTTCCCTTTATGTCTGGGGAAAGCTTCCTACCTTCCTAAGATACCACTGCTATGGAGCAGTGCCTTTGATGCCTCAACCACCCTTGTTAAGAATGTCTGTTCTTTGCCTCATTTCTGCAGGGCTTTAATCAGACATATTTTTGTTTCTGATTGTTAATGGTGAGGAGTATATCAAGATATTATATTTCCTAGAAAATCAAAGTCTTTCTAACAAGACTCTTCAGTGGATTCATTAATGGAGAGACCCGGGGTGGAAATTTTCTGCTTAATGACCAGACCATCAAGGTATCAGACAATGTAATAAATTCAGCACTTGAGTTCTGACCTTCCCTTTGTGCAATGAGTTTTCTCCCAAATGTCTTCATTCCAGTGTTCAAATATTTCCTCATTGCTGGCAAGGTAATTCCTTCTTCTATTCCCATTAACATGCAAAAACTCAAACTCATTGCTGTTGAGTCCAAATCGACCACGGATAAACAAATTGGGTATCATGACATGCAACTTGAGCAGGGCTTATCCTTGACATCTTTAGCTGAAGATAATTTTCAGTTGTTCCAGATGATCTTAGTCATCAGTCTCATTAGTAGTAACCTACTCACACTCCTTGAAGAAAGAATTGCTAGCCGAAGAAGACTTTTAAGATTTAGAAATTGCTTAAACTTCTGCACACTTTCTGGAGAAAAAAGAAAATGAACTTCTTTTTCTCCATTTCTCTCTCTTTACCATTGTACCTTTTACTGTTGGTTTTTAGTAAGGGTTTTGGTGGTTCAGTGGTATAATTCTCACCGTCCGTGTGGGTAACCCAGGTTCAATTTCCAGCCTGTGCACCGTAACAGCAGCCCTCACCATCTGTCAGTGGAAGCTTATGTGCTGTTAGGATGCTGAATAGTTTTATGGAGCGTCCCTAAGGTTTATTGAGAAGACAGGCCTGAAAGTCCCCTTCTGAAATCAACTAATGAAACTGCTATGGATCATAGTGGTCTGACCCACAGCCAATCCTGAGTAGTGTTTTTTTTCTGGCAGAAAAGACCAAGACAACTTCAGGGCAAAAATGTCATGAAGATAATACATGGTCATTTGATTAAAAATCTTTGAAAAGTAAAAGCCAACTTATCAACTCCTTTTTGGTTAATCTGGTAATTTTTCCATTTTTTTTTTAACCAAAGATTCTAAATATCTACAATTCAAGAGATACTTTAGAGCAGGTATTGAGCAAGGGGAACTGTTTCTGCTTCACAGGTTGGGTGATTAATGGGGTAAATGACCTATTGAATATAGACCTTGAAAAAAAGCCAGCAAAGAACAAAGCAAAACCATAGGAATGTTATGTCATCAGAAGAGTCCATCTTTGACATGAGACCTGCAATAGTATTTTCTCCTTTCTGTAGTGCAGGTTTGGAAGCTTGGCTGATCCATGAAAGTTTTCCCCATTTCTTACTTTCACTATTTCCCCTCCTTTCAGAAAAACATTGTTCTTACAAAAGAAGCACAACCACTCTCGCCTCTTCAAAATAGAATAATGATATTTCCATAGCGAGGGGTTGTGGGAGGGTGTGTGGGGATGTTGTGCTGGCTGAAATCCAGCGGTTTTTAAAGATCCAGAGAAAGGTCTTTCACCTCTTAAAAAGTGACAGTTGTGAAAACAAGCCAATTTTAGAATTTGTCATCTTGTGTTAACAGTGTACCCTTCTGTAGTTACCGATATGTGTCAGAATAAAATACCAATGTTAAAAAAAGGGGGGGGGGAATCCTTAACACCATCTTGAAGGGAGGCTTAGCTGAAGAGGTATCTGGCTTGTACTCTAGGCCTGTTCATATTAGTGTGGCCTATGATATTACATTTATCCTGACCAGAGCACTGTTGTTACTGTTGGTGCTGTTGAGTCAAGCATGGCTCTTAGGGACCAGTAGATCTGAACACTGTCCTAACCTGTGGTATCCTCATAATCTCTGACACACTTGAATCCCTTGCTGCAGTCATGTTGTCAATCTATTTCATTAGGGATCGTTCTCTTTCTCTGACCCACCACTTCACCAAGCACGATGTCATTTTCTAAGGAATAGACTCTCCTTGCAACATGCCCAAAGTATATGGGACAAAGTTTCACCAACCTTTTCTCCAAGGAGCATTCTGGCTGTACTTTCTTCAAGACATATATGTTGGTTCTTTTGGCAGCCCATGGGATATTCAGTACTCTTCTCCAACATCACAATTCAGATGCATCAATTATTCTTCTGTCATCCTTATTCATTGTCAAGCTCTCAGACACATAGCAAGTTATTGAAAACACCATTTTCTAAATCAGGCAAACCTTAATCTTCAAACTAACATCATACTGAGGACCACGAGATATTGAGATTTTTTTCAGTCTCTTTGTCTATACTGTCTGTGTGCGTGACAGAGTTATAAGCTCTTTCGGACTTGAAAATTCTGTGCTTTTATATCCTAAAGAAAGTCTAGGAGCTCTGTTGGTGGTGCAATGATCCATGCACTTGACTGCTAACCAAAGGACAAATGGATTGAACCTACCAGCCACTTTTATAGAGGCAATGTGCTTCTATAAAGATTTACAGATTTGGAGATCCTATAGGGTACTTCTATTCCATCTTACAGGGTTGTGATGCCTTGATATTGATTCAATGGTGGTGGGTTTGGTTATCTTATTTATTTTTGTTGGGAAATGTCATGAATCATGATGGCTTCCACCTTAATAAAGTGTATTTTCTTTCTACTTTTTTTCCTCCAGCAATTCATTGACCACTTGGGAATCCTTGCCTCATTTTTATCTTGGTGATGGGGTAGTTTGCCATTAGCAATTTGGAAGAAAAGCTTCAATTCTACGGCATCTACCTTAAGGAAAGCCATGGCTGTGGCTAGCTTCCTATATTTGGATCTTGTCTAGGAGGTCAGTGTCTATGAAATCAGTTATCACCAGACCCAATTCTAGGCTAGGCCAGTCACTCAAAAGTGCTTCTTTTGGTTTATCTATATTTTTTTGGAATCAGTTGTGAAAATGGTAAGTCAGGATGATTAATAGTAAAATAACAAGTTCTTAGAGCTGCAAAGAATTTGAGACACTATGGAGTCTGTGAGGGTTATTTTATGACTCAGCTCAGCTAGGGTACCATAATAGAACCAGTTGCTGTTGATTTGACTCTTACTTATGGTGACTGCCTCCGTGTTTATCAGAGTAGCACTGTGCTCTATAATACAGCATTATCAATGGCACAGTTTTTGGAAGTAGACTCCTAGTCCTTTCTTTTAAGAAGCCCCAACTGACTAATTGGAGGAGCAATGGATGCTCCCTAAGGATAGATTTGTGTCACTGGAATGAATGTAACAAAGAGGTTCAGAGTATTTGCCAGTTATAACATAGCTAATCATAATAACTATGTTGATGTTGGGTAAACGCCCATAAACTCTCTATGCTACATGACCTTAACTTAGAAAATTAACTGGGGGAAAAGTGTAGTGATTTTGTAGACATAAAGCGATAAAATGCCAGAGCTGCCACCTGCGACATGAATAGCTTGTTTCTGACTCTGCTGGTCAAGAGATTTCTTTTCTTTGCGTTGCATATTCTGCTCTTGTTTTCTAGGAGGAATAATAAGCTACTAGCAGCGCATCAACTCCTTCCAGTTATCATTCTGGAACTCATTTTACAAATCTCTCTGCTCTCCCTCCCTTTCCCAGAGTAGCCACCAAAATGAAACAAAACAGCAGCTGTAACTCTGTTTATCTCTATTAGGACTGCAAAACTATCCTACCTTTGTTTCCCAAGAATAACTATCTTCAATCCCTGGTCTCCCTTAAATGTTAACAAACAGCTGCAAATATCCCCTCTCTCAATTTCCTTGTCAGACACTATGAATCCCCACTCCTACTTTAAGTAGCTGCTGGTCTCCACATTAGCGTCAGCCTGGAAGTTTCTCCTCAATAAATGGTTTTTCTTGACCTGAATTGGGTTCTGTCCTTCCTCGGTGACCTTACAATTTCAATCTTACCAGGTTATGCCAAGAAATCTGGAGGACCACTACTAGGTTCAAAGGACTGGAAGAGATCCATATTTATTCCCATTCCAAAAAAACATGACTCGACAGAGTGTATCGAACAATATCACTAATATCACACACAAGCAAAATCCAGCTGAAGATTATCCAAAAATGACTGAACAGTAAATAGATAGCGAACTATCCGGAAATACAAGCTGGGTTTTGAAGAGGTCATGTTACTAGAGACATTATCACCAATGTCAGATGGATCTTGGCAGAAAGCAAAAAGTACCAGAAGAATGTCTATCTGTGTTTCACTGACCTTGCGAATCACAACAAACTCTGGCTAACATTGAAGAAAATGGGAATCTCAGAACACTTGATTGTGCTTATGTGAAACCTATACATGGATCAGGGAGCAGTCCTCAGAACAGAACAAAGAAACAATGCACGGTTCAAAATCAAGGAAGGAATGCGCCAGGGATGCATCCTATCTCTGTACCTTTTCTATTTATAATCAGAACAGCTCATTTGGGCAGCTGGGCTTATGAGGAGGAATTTGGCATTGGATTGGAGGAAGACTCATCAACAACTTGACTTATGCAGATGACACACCCTTGCTTGCTGAAAGTAAGGAGGACCTTGAAGTACTTTGCTGCAGAAGGTCAAGGACTATAGTCGTCAATATGGATTGAAGACAAAGATTCTCACTACTGGGTCAATTGACAGCACCATGATAAAGAAGAAATTGATGTTGTTAACAGTTTCATCTTTCTCGGCTCCTCAATCAACACTCTTGACACCAGCAGCCAGGAAATCAAAAGACAAATTGCACTGGGGAAAATCTGCTGTCAGGGACCTCTCCAGAATACTCAGAAGCAATGATGTCAGTGTAGGGACTAAGCTGCACCGGATCTGGCCATGGTCTTCACAATAACTTGCTATGCATCAGAGAGCTGGACAATGACTAAGAATGACAGACAAATTGATACCTTTGAGTTGTGGTGCTTTAGAATAGTCTTGAATATACCATGGAGCTCCAAGAAAACACATTGGTCTGTTGAAGAGGGTGAAACCAAGTTTCTCCTGGGAGACTAGGATTTTGAAGCTCTGTCTCACATACTTTGGACATGTGGCCAGGAGAGACCAGTCCTTGGAGCAGGACATCATGCTCGGAAAGGTGGAGGAAAAGCACAGGAGAGGAACACCCCAATGAGATGGATTGACACAGTAACTAAGGCAGTGTGGGTAAGTGTGTCAGAGTCAGTGAGACTGGCTCAGGACAGGGCAGGCTTCAAAGCTGTGGTACATAGGGTTGCTACGTTGCTAGGCAACTCGACGACACGTAATAACAATAAAAATCTGCTCCACTTTTGCTTGATTGGCTGTCACTGAACTAGGAAGAACTGGTTTGAACCCTGACCCATAATCCTTGACCCTTCATCCAGAAATCTGCTCTTGGTTTCTCCAGACATTTTAGCAGCAGGAAGCAAACCTTGCATATTGTTAGGAGCAGTAAATAAACAGCATTCATTCCCTTACAGGATAATTAGAAAACCAAAGAGGTAGTACTGTGGAATAAAGTAGAGAGCCAGTTGTTATAGACTTTGAACAGCCACTGATTAGGGAGAGCCCTGGAGGGCACTGGAAGTGTATGGAGTTGAGACTTTGGGATTATGGAAAACAGCCCTCTCCCACAAAGAAGGGTAGCCAAAGAATCCTTGGTAATTCAGTGGTTATTAAAGTGTTCTCCTGCTAATCTGAAGGCTGACAGTTTACATTCACAAAACACTGCTTAGGAGAAAGATGTAGCCATTCTATTCTGTCCTGTACGGTTGCTATGGGTTGGAATTAACGAAATAGCGATGAGTCTGGTGTTTGGATTCAGACAAAATGTACTCACCAGCATTTGGTTCCTTCTGCCAGTGCTGCTCAGAGCCGGCTCTCTGCCCAATTAGGCAGCCTCTGTGGAGCATGCTTTCATCAAGCCTTGTTAAGAGGGAAAATAACAGAATGTTCTCTCTGCTCCCAAATCTACTTTGAAGCTTGCATTTATCTGCCAGAAGGAAATGTTTGTCTTTCCCCTGAGCTTGTAGTTGAGCCCTGGAATTAAAAGGTGATGTTTCTCCAAATGCTGCTCAGTTCAACACTATCATTGTTCTCTTTCATTGCTAGGGATTAGTGGTCAGGAAAATGACCTCTGTAAGGGACTTGGTTGGGCATGAAGAATAGAGAAGCGTTTGGAAAGAAAACTCTTAGATCCCATCTGGAGTTGGAAAATAGGATTTTACACACAGCCGCCCTGAAACCCATTCAGTTCACTGGGAGCTTTTGATATAGACCAAAGATCTATTAACCTACTTAAACACTATTTTTCCTCTCTTTTAAAAACTTTTATTAGATTCTCATCTCTAACCATACTTGTTTTAATTTCTTAGCCTGGATTTCAAGACTGTGCATAATCTAGCTTCATGCTATCTGGTCACTAACCACAAGTGGTTCCAAGCATGATGTCCTTCTGCAAGATTGAAGTTCTGCCCTCTTTCCTGTCCTTAGTTACCTTCTCCAAAGATGAGCATCTGTCCACTCTGAAGTTTGTCAAACACCTCTTCTATGTGTATTTATCATTATTGTTTTATTTAGCATTATTGCTAGAGTAACATTGTAAATCTGGTTTTTATTTGTCATTGGGACTTAGAAACATTGCACATAAACTTACAGGTGTATTTTAATACATAACATACAAACTGTCAGCTGGATCTTTTACAGGAGGAAAAACTGGGACGCTCACCTATACATCCAATATCTCTCTTTTCCCAAAGATAACTATATCAAGATAAAGGCTCAGGAAGTTGAAGATCCAACTATGTGGTCAGGTGTCAGGCTAGAGGCTTCTCTCGACTTAAGTAATTAAAGGCTGATGAACCCAAGATGGACAAGTCGACAGCAGGGTATTGGCTCAGAGGCTGGTAGGGCTAATAAATACCAAGAATAGTAGGCGGGTCACTGGTTTAAGTCCAAAGAATCACACTTGAATTGAGTATGACCCATAAAGACCCTATGAAAAAATAGACCTTCTCCCATTCTGTGCTATCCTCACAGTTTCTGACACACTGGAGCCCAATGCAGCAGTCACTGCATCAGTCTACCTGGGTCTTTTTCTCCTTTATTGACCCTCTGCCTTTCTGCACATCATATTCCTCTTCAAGGAATAGCCACCCTCCTAGCAACATGCCTGAAGTATGTGAGGTGAAGCTTTATCATCTTTGCCTCCAAAGAGCACTCTGAGTGTACTTTCTCCAAGACATATTTGTTTGTTCTTCTGGCAGTCTGTCTATTGGATGCTCAGCACTTTTCTCCAATACCACAGCTCAAAAGAATCAGTTCTTCTGTCATTCTTATTTATTGTCCACCTCTCAGATGCATAGAAGGTGATTGGGAAGACCATGGCCTGACTCAGACTCACCTGATTAAGTGCAATAACACATAGTAGAAGAGAATTCACCTATATGGATATTACTGGTATTTGTAAAGTCTGGTGACTTTGTCTGCTTAGTATCCATCTTTCTTCTTCTGGTAACAATATCCCCACCTTTCCTAATCACACAGTATAGATGAGTTGGCCTCCCGCAGTACTCCATTTCTTTAACATGTGAAACTAAGTGACGAAAAAGCCTTCGCTGGTATTTTTCAAACAAGAGTTTAAAGCAAATCTGCCGTTTACCTCTAGATGTGTAGTTATTAGGCAACAAGCTGCCATGGTCATATTTATACCTTATGAGGATCACTGGTCTAAGAGAAAAGACAAAATAATCCCTGGTGTTTTTTTTTTTTTTTTTTTTTTTTTTTTAGTTCTAGAGTCCCTGGACTGTGGATATAACTTAACGCTCAGCTACTAACATAAATTTTAGTCCACTTGGAGTGTAGTAGTTTAATTGCTGGACAACTAACTGAAAGGCCAGCAGTTCAAGTCCACAAGCTGCTCCTCAGAAGAAATATGAGCTACTGTGCTCCTTTTAAGATTTACAGTCTTTAAAACCTATTGGAGGGTTGCTATGAATCAAAATTCATTCAATAGTGGGTTTGCTTGTCTATTTGTTTGAAATTTCAGGAGATGCTTCAGATAAGATGCCTAGCCATCTACTTCCAAAACTGGCTGTTCTGCTCATAGTGACATGCAATGACGAAGAGTCAACACTGATCTCATGGCAAGTGACTTGATGTTGTTTTGATGCTTCCTCAGTGCATTCACACCTTCCATTTTCTCTTCATTGTAAATATAAGACTGTACAGATTCATCCTAGAGAGGGTTAAACCAGGCTGCTCCTTGGAGGCAAGGATTCTGGGGTTTCACCTGACATACTTTGGACATGTTGTAAGGAGGGAGAGGTGCTCGGAGAGGGACATAATGCTTGGGAGGGTGGAGGGATGGTGAAAGAGGGGAAGACCCTCTATGAGGTGGATTGATTCAGTGACTGGGGTAATCACGATGGGTGTGTCAGAGGCAATGCGATTGACACAGGATAGACCAGGGTTTAGGGCTGTTGTACGTAGGGTTGCTATGAGTCGCAAATTTCGACACACACAACAACAACAACAACGTTCCCTTTTATGGTTTACTAATCTAAGATGAGCTTTATCATTTGTTGGCCACTTGAACTACAAAAATACAATAATTACAATCCTTGCTCTTCAGAACTCCATTTCACAGATGAGACAGAAACATAGAGTGTCATAAGCAGAGGCTTTCTGAAGCAGATTACCTCCTGCATAGACAATTCATCACAACAGCCCTACTAGCCCCTCACCTCTAAACCCCTATTTTCTCATTTCAATGATTGTAGAGTTTTCTGCATGTGACTACAAGAATTATCAGCAAAAATTTATTTTGCTTTGCTCTTCGCACCACATGGAATTCCTTGTGTCATATGACTTTCTAATAAATGATGATGACTTTATGGATAGTACAGGATTTTATTTTTCTTTCCCTAGGAGAGGAAATGACTGTGACCACTCCAAAGAAATTCATTTCCAGCTGCCATTAACTAGCAGAGGTCCACAGACCCTAGCATGGTTGTGGGTGGGAGGAAGAGAAGCATACAGGTTGTCTAGGTTATTTTCTTACTTTTCTACAAAAGTGGATAAGTTTATGTGGGCCATTTACTAGAATATTCTGTTTAATTTCAAGGGTACAAGATTTAATTTTTTTTTTAGGAATTGAGAACAAAGAGCCCAAAACTTTTTTTCAGATTCTCAATGATTTCTTAAACTTAAGAAATGTTATATAGAGATGTCAGTCATGCGTAACTCTTAAAATGTTAAAAGACCAAGGCTTTTCCCTAATACTCTAAATTTAAGAGGCAGAAATGCAAATCGTGATAGCCCTGCTATTTTATTCAACTAAATTACAAAATAAGTTAGGAAAAGGCTTTCAAATACCAAAGAGTATAAATAAATAGCTGCTGTGATTTGACAAAATTCAGATTAGAATTTGCCAACTCAATTTCTCTTATAATACAGCAGTGATGATTTGCCTCATCCCTTTGGCCTCTTTCTCATTTAAAATTCTTCTATCTTGTATAGTCAGAGAAACCGATAAATATTTACAATCACACTAGATTAAGAAAAAGTATAAACAAACCTTATCTATAAAGACAGAATTTTAGTTTACAAAAGAAATAATGGAGTGAGACTATGGAAAAGGATGAAAAAAGAGTCAAGTGTTAACCTCAGATATCTGGGGCATAGGAAACTCCTGCTGGTCAAGGTTAAAGCACAGTGACATTTCTATTAGCCAGGAGTCACAGAGACATGGTGTCTCTCCAAGCCATGGTGTTTTAAATAGTGTCATACATATGTAAAAGTTGGACAGTTGAATAAGGAAGGCCATAGAGAAAGTCATACTTTTGAATAATGATGTTGGCCAAGAATATCGACTGTACCAAGAATGGCTAAAAGAATGACAAAATCGGCCTTAGAAGGAGCACAGCTGAAATGTTCCTTTGCGGCGAGGTTACGTCATCCTTTGGGAAAGCCAAGGAGAGGTAAGTCTTTAGCAAGATGGATTGGCACAGCGACTGCCACAATGGCCTGGAGTGTGGCAGAGATTGTGAAGACAGTGCAGAATTGGAGGAAAGATTTCATTCTGTTGCACAGAGGGTCACTAGGATGTGGCATGTAATATAACAAAAGTATTGAATTAAGGAATTCTCCCAGTTTCAAGAATTGAAGAATGGTCATCCTTAGCTTTTAAATAAGGTAAATAATGGGTTTAAAATACTAGTAGTTGACAGTCCTTTTGTCTACAATGACCTCTCAGCATTCATATGATTCTATGTTTCTTTTAGAGTTTTACTAATTTGTTGTCATCTTATTAGTAAATTTTCCATAACCATAGTATTTAAAATGGGATAAAGATGTCATCACCTCTGTGACTCATTATTTCCTGCTCAACTTTATTGATCTCCTAGCATGACTCATTCTTTGATGTTTTCTTTATTAATTTATATAATTTAGTTACAACAATGTTTGCTATTTCATGCCAATATGGCTATGATCCTCAGTATAATGTAACTGTCCTATGTATTAATGAGATAGGATTAGAAGCAGATCTGTAAAGTCTTATCTGATTAAGGGGAAATCTCCTCAGGGATGTTACTTGCACAGTATATGTATTTACTCTCTGGCAAAAAGTTTCTAGCCCTATCTATGCCTGAAGTTAGGATGACACAAGATAGGGCATAGTTTAGATCCACTGCTTTTGAGATGTAGTCAACTTTTTTTTTAAAAAA
>NW_006399824.1:11294435-11312515 GCF_000299155.1 Elephantulus edwardii | reverse complement strand
CATCTGTTTCAGTGAAGTATACACAATTTATCCAGTTTTTCTCAGTCTTACCCCAAACCTGATATCAATCCCATTTTACAACAGTGGCACCATGCAATATTTGTTCCTTTGTGACTGAGATATTTCACTCAGCATAATGTCCTCCAGGCTCACCCATTTTGAATAATATTGCATGAGTTCCTTGTTTTTCAATGCAGCATATTATTCCATTGTGTGAATAGAGATGTAGTTAATTTAATGACACCTAGCAGCAGTAATACCTGAAATTTTACCATCGTTACCTCTAAGGAGCACCCTTATATATAGACAAACTCACACATTGCCATTAAGTCAGAAGCAACTCAGAAATGACCCTTCAGCATATTTCTGAGGTTGTAAATTGCATGAAAGGAGATTGTCCATTTTCTATGATATAGTTGCTGGTGGATTTAAACTGTCAAAGAGTGATGAACTGCTATCAAAAGTCCAAATGGACTGATGTTGTCAGGCACCATTGAGTTGAGTACAACTCATAGTGACCTCATGAATAACAGATCTTAATCTTATCTTGTCCTATACCATCTTCATCATCTCCATCAAACTTGAGGTCATTGCTGCAGTCGCTTTGTCAGTTTATCTTGTTGAGAGTCTTCTTCTCTTTCACTGACCCTCTACCTTTCCAAGCATGTTGTCCCTCTCCAATGAATAGCCTCTTCTAGCAACATGCCCAAAATATGTGAGATAGAACTTCACCATTCTTACCTTCAAGGAGCACCCTGGCTACACTTTATCCAAGACATATGTTTCTTTTGCATTCCATGAGATATTCAGTACTTTTCTCCATCACAAATTCAAAGGCACCTATTCTGTTATCTTTATTCATTGTCCAGCTGTCAGAAGCATAGTAAGTGATTGGAAAGATCATAGCCTGAATCAGGCTTACTTAGTCCTCAAACTGGTATTGCTCCTCAGTAGTTTGGAGAAGTCCCTGACCGCAGACTTTTCTAAAGCAATATTGTCTCCTGATCTCCTGACTTGTGACTATTACTCAATTATATGCATCAACAACTAAAACTTAAAGAGAAAGAAATTGAGGATTTCTATCAAATTTTGCAGTTCAAAATTAGCCAAACATATAATCAAAATGCATTGACAAGAATTAGTGACTTAAAGGCAAATGTTGAAAATAATGAAGAAGGGATAATAATCGAAAAGTATGTACTTGGTGATAGAAATGAGGCCAAAGATTGATTAAATTTTGTACATTCTCTGATTAATTTGTTGCAAACACAAATGGCAACTTGACACATGGTCCTCACCTGATGGACTACACAGGACTCAGATTGACTACATCTTTGGAAAGAATCATTGGAGAAGCTCTTTATTAGTCAAAATCAAGCCAGGTGCTGACTGTAGAACGGATGATCAATTACTCAGTTCTAAGTTCAAATTGAGGCTGAAGAACATTTAAACAAGTCAACAAGAACCAAAACACAAACTCGAATCTATGTCACTTGAATTTTAAAATAATGCAGATGACACAATGCTGAAACTGAGGAGGATCTGAAGTGCTTGCTTCAGAAGGTCAAGGATTGAAGCTCAACATCAAGAAAACAAAGATTCTTACCACTGGGCCGATTGGCAGCATAGTGATAGATGGTGAACAAAATAAGATTGTTGACAGCTTCAGTTTACTTGGCTATACAATCAACACTCTTAGTACCAGCAGCCAGAAGATTAGAAGACAAATTGTATTGGGAAAGTCTGCTGTCCAAGACCTTTCCAAAGTACTGAAGAGCAAAAATGTCAGTCTGGAGATTAAGGTGCGCTGATACAGGCCGCGGTAATTACAATTACTTGATATGCATCAGAGAGCTGAACAATGACTAGGGATGATAGAAGGAGAGTTGATGCCTTTTAGCTGTAGTGGTGGGGAAGAGTGTTGGCTATACCATGGACTGCTAGGAGAACAAACAGGTTTGTCCTGGAGAGGATAAAGCCAGGCTGCTCCGTGGAGGCAAGGATTCTGAAGCTTCGTCTGACATACTTTGGACATGTTGCAAGGTGGGATCAGTCCTTGGAGAGGGATGTCATGCTTGGGAGGGTGGAAGGACAACACAGGAGAGGAAGACCCTTGATGAGATGGATTGATTTAGTTACTGGGGTAATGGGGATAGGTGTGTCAGAGACAATAGGATTTGCAAGGGATAGAGCAAAGTTTAGGGGTGTTGTACATAGGGCCACTAAGAGTTGCAGGTAACTTGGTGGCACATAAGAACAACAACATTAAGAATAAATTTGAGACATTAAACACAAATAACCAAAGACCAGATAAATTATGGGATAACATGTAGGATATCATCTATGGAGAGAGCAAAAGTCGTTGCAAAGACAGAGGAGAAAGAAAAAACAAGACAAAACATGTGGACTGAGATTTCATTATTTTTGCTTTTCTAGAGAATCCAGGCCAAGCCAGTCATACTTGTTTAAATGTCTTTTCTACTTTTGTCTATAGAATGTTAATTATATGGGACAGGGAGTTAGAGTAGATCCATTCAGATTCTCTATCTCTAGTACCATGAATGATCCCAGGCACAGAGTGACTCATCAGTAAATATCTGTTGAATGGATGAGTAAACAAAAGAATGGCTTATTTTTTGTTCATCCACTTACTTAAATTTTATTTGTAGTCTCCTCCTCTTCTAAAGTTACCATATAGGTTAAATATTCAGGCTTTGGTGTCAGATAGTTTAGATTGAATGACAGCTTTATATTTAAAGTATTTTTATTGATAACAGATACAGAGATTAATGAGATAAAGAAGGCTTACTATCTTGAGAGAATCATGAAAAGCATTGGGCACCCTAGTCTCTGAGCCGACTTCACAGATTTGGTGGGTCTTTATGGATTAAAGACTTGAATGTTTCAGTCTGACCGACTTTGATGCTATTCTCAGCTTTGTTATGCAGAAATTCATAAATCTGGATCAAATTACTTTTCCAGCTACAATTAATTTTAGTTTTCAAACAATGGCTACTGTACTGTTTTTTTAAGAGGACTCAGTGAGCTAATGTCTATAAAATGCTTAGCCTAGTGTCTGTTATTGAGAAAATGTTAAGTAAATGTTAGTTGCTATTGGTATATGCATAGGAAGTGCTTAGTAAAGGTTAACTATTATCGTAGAGCCTTTTCTGACCACCCTAGTACACTTCCAGCTCCTCCTGAAGTATGATGAGTTATGTTTGATCTGTTCTTTGTTGTTCTTGTTAGGTGTTGTTCAGTTGACTATGACTTATAGTGAATTTTTGACAACAGATTTGAGCCATGTCCTTTCATGTCCCAACATCTTATTTCTAGTATACTCAAGCCCATTGTTACAGATACTATATAATACATCTTGTTGAGAGAATTACTCTCTTACTCTGACTCTAACTTTCCCACCATGATGTCTTTTTCAAAATACCAGTCTTTCCTGATGACATGTCCAAAGTATGTGAGAAGAATGTCACCATTCTTGTTTCTAAGGAGCAGCCTGGTGGCACTACCTTCAAGATGAGTTATTCACTTTGCTGGCAGTCCATGAGATAATAATCTGTGTATGTGTGTGCTTGCAATCCTTAGTTTTTCATCTCGATTGTTAGGTTGCCCATTAATAATAATAAAAAAAAATCAGTTGCTATCAAGTTGATTCTGATTCATGGTGATCTTATGTATACAGAGTAGAACTGCCTTTCATCGGATTTCCAAGACTGCTCTTTTGAAACAGCACCATATCTTTCTTCTGAAGTGCCTCAGGGTGAGTTCAAACTGCCAACATTTCAACTAGTAGCCCAACATTAACTGCATTGCCCAGGGACTTCTTTGACAAAAAGAGGGCCCTAGTGTAGGAGTTGTTGCTTGTATTTACTTTCACCTTCTATATGGCCCAATCCAGCAATGAGTGTTGTTGTTGTTGTTGGGTGCAGTGTCATTGGTTCTGACTCATACTGACCTACCGTGTAATAAAACAAAGTGTTGCGCCCAACATTAACTGCATTGCCCAGGGACTTCTTTGACAAAAAGAGGGCCCTAGTGTAGGAGTTGTTGCTTGTATTTACTTTCACCTTCTATATGGCCCAATCCAGCAATGAGTGTTGTTGTTGTTGTTGGGTGCAGTGTCATTGGTTCTGACTCATACTGACCTACCGTGTAATAAAACAAAGTGTTGCTTGTTCCTATGCTACCCTCACAACCATGTTGTTGTTATTATGTGCCATCTAGTGGCTTGCGACTTATAGTGACTCTTTATTCAAGAGCCCTAAACTCTCCTCTATCCTGTGCTAACCTCATTGTCTCTGACACACCTACTCCCATTACCCCAATCACTGAATCAATCCATCTCATCGAAGGTCTTCCTATCCTGCGTTGTCCTTCCACTCTCCCAAACATAATGTCCCTCTCCGAGGACTGATCCCGCCTTGCAACATGTCCAAAGTATGTCAGATAAAGCTTCAAAATCCTTGATTCCCAGCAGCAGCCTGGTTTTACTCTCTCCAGGACAAACCCGTTTATTCTTCTAGCAGTCCATGGTATATTCAACACCCTTCTCCAGCACCACAGCCCAAAGGCATCAATTCTCTTTCTATCATCTCTAGTCATTGTCCAGCTCTCTGATGCATAGCATACGGTTGCGAAGACTATAGTCTAGATCAGGCACACCTTAGTCTCCAGCCTGACATTGCTGCTCTTAAGTACTCTGGAGAGGTCCCTGACAGCTGACATTCCCAATGCAATTTGTCTCTTGATTTTCTGGCTGCTGATACTAAGAATATTGACTGTGGAGCCAAGCAAACTAAAACTGTTAACTATCTCAATTGCTTCACCATAGATATGTTTAAATCTATTGTAACAGTCAGTGTGTCAATCCATCTCATCGAGAATCCTCCTATTTTTCACTGACTGACTATTAAGTACAATGCCCTTCTCCAGGAACTAGTTCCTCTTGATGATATATCCAACGTATGTGAGATGAAGTCTCCATTAATCTTATTTCTAAGTAGCAGTCTCATTTTATCTTTCCAAGACAGATTTGTTTTATTCTTCCAACAGTCCATGGTACAGTGAACATTCTTTGCCAAATACTTCAATTCTTCAGTGTTGCTTTCCATTTTTTGGTGACGGAAATGAAATGTCCTGCCTCCATTATTGTTGTTGTTATTATTAGGTGTTGTTGAATGGAGTATGACTCATAGTGACCCTACGAAAAATGGATTTGAACCCTGTGCTATCCTATGACATCCTCACAATTCCTGACACATTAGAGCTCATTGCAGCAGTCACTATATCAATTCACATGGTTGAAGGGCTTCCTATCCTTTGTCAACCCTACTCCCTTCCAAGCATCATGTCCCTTTCCAAGGAATAGTACCTCCTAGCAACATGTGAGGCAAAGCCTCATCATCCTTTTTTCCAAAGAGCACTCCTGCAGCATCCTCTCCAAGATATATCTATTTATTCTCTTGGCTGTCAATGGATGTTCCATGCTCTTCTCTAACACCACAGCTCAAATGCATCAATTCTTTTTCTGTCAACCCTATTCATTGTCCAGCTCTTAGATACATAAGAAGTGATCAGAAAGACCATAGCCTGAATCAGTCTCCTTAGTCCTCAAACTGACATCATTACTCCTCAGTAATTTAGAGAAGTCCCTAACTGCAGACTTTCCCAGTGCAATGCATCTCCTTATTTCCTGTCTGCTGGTACTAAGATGTTAATTGTGGATCCAAGTAAGATGAAGTTGTTGAAATTTCCAATCTCTTCTCCATCTAGCATGATTTTTCCTATTAGTCCAGTGGTAAGACTCTTTGTTTTCTTGACATTGAGATGCAATCCATATTGAAGGATGCATTCCTTGATATTCTGCAACAAGCGCTTGAAATCTTCTTCACTTTTAGCAAGAAAGATTGTGTCACCTGCATAATTCAGGTTGATGAATTTCCCTCTGACCCTGATACCACATTCCTCTTCATTGGGTCCAGTTTCTCAAATTATTTGCCCACTGTACAGATTGGCAATCTGCATTATGCAGATGGCACAACACTGCTAGCTGAAACTGAGGAGGACCTCATACACTTACTGCAGAGGGTCAAGGACAGCAGCCTTCAGTATGGGCTGAGGCTCAATGTCAAGAAGACAAAGATTCTCACCACTGGACCAATCGGTAGCATCAGGATGGATGGCGAAGAGATTGAGATTGTTCACAGCTTCAGTTTTCTCGGCTCCACAATCAACACTCTTGGCACCAGCAGCCAGGAAATAAAAAAACATATTGCAATGGGAAAGTCTGCTGTTAGGGACCTCTCTAAAGTACTCAAGAGCAACGGTGTCTCTCTGGAGACTAAGGTGCACCTGATACAGGCCATGATTTTTGCAATCACTTGTTATGCATCAGAGAGTTGGACAATGACTAGGGAGGATAGAAGGAGAATTGTCGCCTTTGAGCTGTGGTGCTGGAAAAGAGTATTGAATGTACCCTGGACTGCCAAGAAAACAAACAGATTCATCCTGGAGAGGGTTAAACCAGGCTACTCCTTGGAGGCAAGGATTCTGGGGCTTCGCCTGACATACTTTGGACATGTTGTAAGGAGAGACAGGTCCTGGGAGAGGTACATCATGCTTGGTAGGGTAGAGAGGCAGCGCAGGAGGGGAAGACCCTCTATGAGATGGATTGATTCAGTGACTGGGGTAATCGGGATGGGTGTGTCAGAGGCAATGCGATTGGCACAGGATAGAGCAGGGTTTAGGGCTGTTGTACAGAGGGTCGCTATGAATTGCAAACGACTTGACAACACATAACAACAACAACAACAACATACAGATTGGCCTTAGAGGGGCGAGTATTGTTTTTTATCCTCTGTGCTGGCTGGGGACTGGCTCTGGAGTATTTGCTTGGCTGGAAGCCTCTTTTTTGGCCAATGAGAGCCCAGGGTAAAGACCTGGGAACTTTGAAAATTCATTTCGGCCCTTGGACCTGTGACCTTTGGGCCTAGTATTAATTGTCTTTGAAATGAACATTCTCCTAAGTGGTACAGCACTATTCTCTCCTTTCTCTGTATTGAGATAACTTTGGATTCTCTGATACCAAATGGTGTGTCATAATGCCATAATGGTTACACATGGTTGACAATGTTTGGTAGAGCTCACTGATTAAGACAGGCTTGGAAGCAGGAGTGGCATCCAGTTTCTAAACATGCCTGTGGAAATTCTATAAACTTAGAAGAAGGACAATAGTTCTTTTGTTTACAGGATTGGTACTAGATGACACTTAACAACAACATATTATGCCGAAGCCCTTGTTTCCATTTAGGAGTTGGATGAAGTGGCTGGAGTCTGTAAGACGGTGCTCTTGTTTAGGTTGGGAATCTGTGTGGATTATTTGGTTGTTTTAATGTAAGCCTCTTGTTTAGAGTCAACAAGGCCTCCTGGGGGTCCCTGAGGGATTATATTTTAATCCTTTGTTACTATGTTTTGGAGGAACATTCTTTTAAGTAATACAGCACTCTTTCCAATTTGGTGATGAGGTATCTGGGTTTGCTGTGACACTGAATCTTGTGCCATTTTGGCTTCAAATGCCATAATGGAACAACTGTGCTATAAGTGTACCAAACATCATAAGGGCTAACCATCGTAGGCAGTGTTTGGTGGAGCTCCCAGACTGATTCAAGTTTGGAAGCAGGAGTGGCATCCACTTCCTAAACCACATGCATCTGGAAACTTTGAACTTGGAGAAACAAAGATAGTTGTAGAAAGGCTTCAGGCCTTTTGTGTTCGTGTGTGTGTGTGTGCCCCTTGTATTTAAAAGTAGTTTGGCCCAAGGGTCTAGAGTTCTTTTATTTTGGAGGAACATTCTTCTAAGTTGTACAGCACTCCTCTGTCAATTTTCTATACTGAGATAATCTGGGTTTTCTGTGAAGCTGAACTTTGTGCCATTTAGGGTCAAATGCCACAATGGCTGCCCATGGTGGACAGTGCTTGGTGGACCTCCCAGTTTAACACAGGTTTGGAAACAGGAGTGGTGTCCACTTCCTAAACCATATGACTCTGAAAACTTTATGAACTTGGAGAAACAACGATAATTATAGAAAGACTTCAGACCTTTTGTTCATAAGGTCACTATGAGTTGTGCTCGAATAAACAACAACAGATTGAATAGGTACAGAGAGCAAATACAACCTTGACATACTCCGTTCTTAATTTTAATGCATGCAGTGTTTCCTTGCAGTTGGCACAACAGCCTCCTGGTCCAGGTATAGGTTCCGCATGTTGTTGTTCCTGCTGGTTGCCTTCAAGCAGAGCATGATTCATAGTGACTCTGTGAACAAAAGACCTAAAACCCCTCTACAACTATTGACATTTATCAAAGTTCATAGAGTTTCCGAAGGCACGTTGTTTAGGAAGTGGATGCCACTCCTGCTCCAAACCTATCAGAGTATATTACTGTTGTTATGTGCCACTGAGTTGCCTGTGATGTATAGTGACCCTATGTACAGCAGGTCTGAACGCTCCTCTGTCTTGAGCCAGTCTCACTAATTCTGACATACCAACCCCCATCGCCCCAGTTACTGATTCATGAGCACAATTAATTCCTCTGGAACTTCCGTTCTCAATGTCAGCCACAATTTGTTATGATCCACACAATCAAACACCTTTGTATATTCAATAAAACACAAATAGACATTCTTCTGGTATTCTTTGCTTTCAGCTAGGATCCATCTGACATCAGCAGTGAAATTCCTAGTGCCACAGCCTCTTCTAAATCCTGCTCCAACCTCTGGAATTTCCTTATCTATCTTTCTAGCCGTTTTTAAATGGTCCTGCCTCTGTGAACACTTATTATTTTCCCTTTGCTGTATTCTGCTTATTTTCAAAGAGAATTTCTCTCTTAAATGTATTAACAGTCTGCTTTGACCCTTGAAGAAGTGCTCTGTGCACAGAGAGAGTCAAATGAATGGCCGTTTGGTTGTTAATACTGCATACAAAGAAGTACCTGGTCCACCAATTGGTTTCTTCTTGATTCAGGGCGGTTAAATGCCTGTGGAGCAAATAACTCATCTCTGCTATCTTTGGGGAGAGATTTCATTGTATCCTTGGCTGGGATGTTGCAGTCTTCCATTTCATCCCTTCCCCTTTCATGTGCAAAATGAGGATTATAAAGATCTTGGGGAAATTCATAGGAAGTTGATCCTGGGGAGGGTGAAGCCAGAATGTTCCCTGGAGTCAAGGATTCTGAAGCTTCGTCTGACATATTTTGGGCATGCTGCAAGGAGGGACTGGTCCTTGGAGAGGGACATCATGTTTGGTTGAGTGAAGGGGAGGTGAAGGAGAGGAAGACCTTTGAAGAGATGGATTGATTCTGTGACTGGAGTGGTGGGAATAAGTGCATTTGAGATAGCTAGGTTGGCACAGGATAGAAGAATGTATAGAGCTCTTGTACATAGGGTCACTAAGGGTCACAGGTGACTCGATGGCACATAACAACAACAACTTGAGAAACTTCCTATCAGTTACTTCCGGACATCTGACCATGGTCTTATGTGTGTGTTGTGTGCTTGCGTGTGTGTGTGTGTAAAAGAGAGAGACAGACAGAGACAGAGAGACAGAGAGAGAAAAAGAAACACTCATTATTAACATTAGAACTAGGAGCATTCTTTCTAGTTGCTTTAATGGTTGTCTTCAGGTCTACTTACTTCTGACAGTTTAAATCACATTTCCAGGTGGAAATTCCACAGAGCCTCAGACTTAACACTATTTGCTGTTGTTGCTTTGGGTTTTTATTTTGACTTAAGAAGATTCCAACCATTTCTAGCTATCAGCTCAAAAAGGCCACACTGTCAGGAAGATCTTTCCCATCTCACTTTTAATTCACATCCCCTCTTATACACGGGAGTCCCTGGGGAGTACAAATGGTTGAGTGCTTAACTAAGCAAAAGGTGGTTGGCTCAAATCCATTCAGAGAGATCTCAAAAGGTGGTTTACTTCCTCATAAAACAGCTATTGAAAGCTGTGTGGAATACAGTTTTATTCTGATACTTGTTGGATCTCCACAGTTTAGAGTCAACTCTTGGACATCTGGTCTTGGTTCTGTCACACACACTCACACTACCCTGAACTTCTTCATCAGAGCCTTTAACAGAGTTTGAAAAACATCTATTTGCAGGATTATTTAGTTATATCTATTTTCTCTACCCATGTTTTGCAGATGACACAAATCTTTTTGCTGAAACTAAGTAGGACCTGAAGTGCTTGCTACAGAAAATCAAGGATTGCAGATTTCAATATGAATTGAAGCTCAACATCAAGAAAAAAGAAAAAGATTCTTACCACTGGGCAGATTGGCAGCATCGTAATAGATGAGATTGAAATTGTTAACCGTTTTCGTTTGCTTGGTTCCACGTTCAACACTCTTGGTACCAGCAGCCAGAAAATCAAAAGAAGAATTGCATTGGGAAAGTTTGCTGCCACGGACCTTTCAAAAGTACTGAAGAGCAATGATGTAAGTCTGCAGACTAAGGTGTGCCCAATCCAGGCCATATTCTTTGCAATTACTTGCTATGTAAAAAAGCTGTTCAGAAAGCTGAACAATGACTAGGGATGATACAAAGAGAACTGATGTCTTTGATATGTGGTGTTGGAGAAGAGTATTGAATATACCATGGACTGTTATAAGAACAAGCAGGTTTGTCCTGGAAAAGGTGAAACCAGGCTGCTCTTTGGAGACAAGGATTCTGAGGCTTTGTCTGACATACTTTGGACATGTTGTAGGTCGATCAGTCCTTGGAGAGGGACATCATGTTTGAAAGGGTGGAGGTTCAGCACAAGAGAGGAAGACCCTGGAGGAGGTAGATTGATTCTGTGACTGGGGTAATAAGGGTAGATGTGTCAGAGACAATAATATTGGTACAGGATAGAGCAGAGTTTAGGGCTATTGTACATAGGGTCACTATGAGTAGTCAGTGACTCAATGGCACACACCACCACCAACAACAACCACAACCACAACCACCACCACCACATTGTGAGATTCATGAGAACTGAGAGATTTTGCTGGCACAAAGTACCAGTTCAGTAACTGGTGACCAATAGTCACTCACTACAGTTTTGTTGAATAACAAATCAATGAAGAGAGGTGGCCTTTTTTGGTGAGAAAATGGCAAAGGACTTGATTTCCGCCCCCCCCCCCCCCCCCCCCCCCCCCCCCCGCCCCCCAGCGAGCTCTGGTGGTAGAATCCGTCATAGGGAGAAGAGCTTCTACTACCTCAGTGATGCTTTTCTGGTCTTTCAAATCCACCTGTAATTTCATGGAAGAAAAATGGGCAATTTCCTCCTGGACGAGTTACAGTCCCCCCAAAACCTGCTGGAGGCTTAGCTGCGAGTTGGCTCTGACTCAAAAGCAATGAAAGAAAGAGTTATTCTTTTGAACAAGGAGAGGCCTGGTGATTTTATTCTCTGCATCCTTAGACTGTCTGTCGTCTCATTTATAATCAGGAAGACAGGCCGGCAGATAACCATCTAATGCAGCTGGTCTGAGATTCAAGGGGAAACATCATTTTGCTGACACATGTCTCTAAGCTCTTGGTAATATTTAAGTCCATCCATTAAACCTCAAAAATAGAGTCTGATGAAAACGGAGTGATTTGCATCAAAACAGGCAAGGAGACAGAGGGCAGTTCCTAGAACTGAAGGAAATCATTCAGCTTTTCTTTAGGACTGCTATATATAAATGGAACATGACATGGGCTGTAATCCAAAGAGCAGGCTCTCTATTAAACAATCACAAATACCTGAGGAGTCCGGAGGATGAGGAGAGCCTCTGCTTTTCCTACTGAGTCCCTTTAGTCCTTTATAAATTGCACCTTAGAAAAGTTTTGGGGGTTTCATCTCGTCTCACTGATTTCCCCTTCTCTTATCAGGGCTTCGGACTGGTTCATTCCATGCAACTTGTCTTCCTACCTCAGATATGCTGAATCAGAGTCTACCTTTTGACAAAAAGTCTACATTTGAAAAAAGGGTGACTCCTATTACATAGTTCAAAGTCTGTCTTATTTTACATTAAATAATTAAAAATCTCATTACTTTTGATTTGGAACCCACTCATAGTAGACCCTGCATTAGCTTTCCAAGGCTGTAAATCACATGGGAGGAGATTTCTCTCTCTCTCTTTTTTTTTTTTTCTATGAAGCTGCTGGTGGATTTGAACTATCAGAGAAACATAGCCTTTGGTTTAGCAGCTCTTAATGAGCTATGCTACCAGAGCTCACCATTAACCAACTATGGTGGTGGTGGTTGTTATGTTCCATTGAGTTGGAATCAACTCATAGCTGACCCTGCATCAGGATTTCAGAGACAGCTAATTGTGCAGGAGGAGAGTTCCCATCCATCTTGTTCGGAGCAGCTGGTGGATTTGAACTGTTAACTAACCAACTTTTTGTTGTTGATTGCCGTTGAGTTGAGCACAACTCATAGCGAACCTGTGAACAAAACGTCTGAAGCCTTTCTATAAATATCGTTTCTCAAAATTCGCAGTGTTTCCAGAGACACGATGTTTAGGAAGTGGGTATCACTCCTGCTTCCAAACAGACTTCCATAAGAATAACAAATCAATCTTCAAAGAAAACACCAGAAAGCTTCATGGACATGAGGATGGCAAGATTTTATCTCAAGTACTCCAGACACGTCATGTGGAAGGGTCAGTCCCTGGAGATTGACATCATGTATGGCAAAGTAGAAGGTCAGCAAAAGAAGACATGAGACAGACGGACAATGTAGTGCAACACATATGACTGTGAGGATGGCACAATAGAGCTACCTTAATATAACAACAGACCTTGAGAATTATTGGGTAGTTTATTGCTACAACGTAACCTTCCCCGCCCCCCCCCCAATAAGAGTAGAACTATAAGCCTTGTTATAGCATGGAGAGGCATGATAGAGGTAATATAGAGTTGTTGTTGTTGTATGCAGTCAGGTCAAAACTGTCTCTTAGCTGACCCTGCGGTGGGTTTTCAGAGCTTGTAGGTTACACAGAAGACGACTGCCATCCTTCTCCCATGGAACAGCTGGTGGATTCAAATCATGTGCTTTTGGGATTACAGAACAGCTTCTTACTACAAAGCTACTGGAGCTCCATATAATAATACGGAGTAGGTGCTAAGGCTATGGAATCCGGACAGCCTGGGTTTGAATCCAAACTCCTTCACGTACTCAGTGACTTTAGGCTGGTTGCTTAATCCCTCTGAGGCTCAGTTCCTTCGACTATAAGGTAAATATGACATTATTTTATACAGTTAAACAACAACAACAACAAAACCACAAAACGGAATAAGGCAGTACATATGAAGTACACAGAACAATGGCAAGCTCGCAAAGTACAATTGATAAATATTAGTTTGTCTTCTAATTGCAAAGAATATTTACAAACACATGGTGATGTGAAGGGGCTACTTACATATGTCTGTGAAAACAACAGCCAAATAGTTGATTCTAAACAACACTCGCAGCAATAAAATACTGAACAGTGCACAGATAATCAGTTCTAAGACCTTCTCTTGGGCTTCTTACGTACCGAGTGAGTACGGACTGCAGTGATGATCTTTAAAAGTGCCATTTCAGATAGTTCATCAATGTAAGCTGTATTTACCAAGCCTTGGGTTGTACATAAAATGTGATCTTCAACCACAAAAAAAGCCTACAATTTGATTAAACAAACCAACTAGCCAACAAAAACCTGTACAGTTCTCTCTCTACAAGGGAGCTCTAGGTCTCGGGGGTTTTAGTTTGTAGGTAATTGGGCGGCTAACCTGAAGGTGGCGCTTCTCACTCAGAATCCACCAGCAGCTCGGCTAGAGAAAGGCAATTCCTTCCACGTAGTTTATAGTCTTGGAAAACCCACCAGCGGCTCAGTGATGAGTGGGGTCTAACTCGACAGCTATGAGTGGAGTTTGACAGCTCTCAGTTAAGTGCAGTGGTGTTTTCTTGAGATTGCAGCCGATTTGAGACCAAAAAGCCCTGCTTTTGCTAACTTTGATTCCTTGAATAACACCATTTTGATACTATGCTGTGAACAAATTCCCTGTTTCTTTTCTTTGCCTATCGAATGGAAGATATACTTACAGAGTAGTATTTCCCAAACTGTGTTTTATGGAACACTAGTTTAAGCAGGTATTTACACATCCATAAATATTACCTGACAACCATGAGTGCCAGGTACTGGACTGACCTCTGGAGATATTAAACCCGAATCATTGTTATTAATTCCAATTTTCCCTACAGATTTTCCATGAATAAAAGCTATATGGAAGCAGTCTGCCACATAATTCTTCTGTGGGGTGGATTCAAACAGCTGACTTTTTGGTTAGTATTCCAGGGCTTAGCTGATGCACAACAGAACTTCTATGGTGATATATTAGAGAGAAAAAAACCCACCAAATTTGAGTCTGCTCTTTGGTGTCTAGTGTTGAGACAGATATTGATAAGAAAATCCGTCAATTAAATGTGACATTGACATGTGGGAGAAATTTCATAGACGTTCACACTGCAAGGAGATGTGTTGACACATCCATCCCCACCACCAACAGCAACTACTGCTGTTGATTCATTCTGACTCACAATGATCCCCCTTCAGACTTCTGAGGCTTCAAACTGTAAGCCTTTTTGTTAGCAGCCCCACACGTTACTCATTTTGCCACCAGGTGCTTTCTGTTTTAACATATCTCTCTCTTTCATTGCCATGCAGTCAGAACTGACTAATAACGGACTCTCCAGTGGGTTTTCGGAGGCTGTGAATCGCACAGAAGGACATAACCCACTTGGTGATGGTGAATTATTATTTTCTTTTATGGGCTTTTGTATTATATTGGCTAGGATTTTGTTAAGGATTTTTGCATCTATATTAATGAGAGGCATTAGTCTGTAGTTTTCTTTCGTGGTAGCATCTTTGTCTGGTTTTGGTATTAGGGTTATGCTTGTTTCATAGAATGACTCTGGGAGTGTTCCTTTTTCAATTTTTTAAAACAATTTCAGTAGAACAGGTAATCGATCCTCTCTGAATCCTTCATAAAATTCACCTGTGAAACCATCTGGTCCAGGACTTTTCTTATGGGGAAGTCTGGTACATTCATACGATGAAATACCATGCAGCATGCAGGAGCAATGATTTTGTAAATTACTACCTAACTTGGGAGTGACTGGAGAGCATTATACTGAGTGAACGAACTCAGTCCCACAAGGACAAATACTGTATAAAATCATTATTGTAGAATGAGTATTACTATCATTCTCCCACAGAGCTGAGCGTGGATTTAAACTGCCAGAGTTGCTCCTTTGCTTCAGCAGAACAACTTCCTACAGACACCACCACCACAGCCCCCTACCAATCTGTACACTGGAGTTGATGATTTTTGCCTATAAAGGGTTTAGATAAAAAAACCTCCAATTCACTGCTGTTGAAGCAGTGCTGACTCCAAATGACCCTTCATTGGATTTTCAAAGCTGTAAATGATAATGAGAGGGGACCACTCATCTCTCTCTCTCTTGGAATGACTAGTGAAGTCCAACTACTGGAGACCAGTGACCTTTGGATTAACAACACAACTTGCCATGAACTAATGTTTTTGGTCTTGTGGACTATAGCTGGTTTCTACTCTAGGTTCTCTGTTATTGTAACATAAAAAAAAAATAGTCAAATAAAATGACCATAGCTTCATTCCCAGCAAACTTTACATGTTATTGTTGTTGTTGTTGTTAAGTGTTGTCAAGTCCTAGGCAACTCATAGCGGCCCCATGAATGAAAGACCTAACACTTATATAACTTTCATCTTTTCTCCAGGTTCAAAGCATTTCCAGAGGAAAGCTATTTTGGAAGTGGATGCCACTCCTGCTTACAAGCTTGTTTTAATCTGGGAGCTCCACCAAACACTGTCCACCAGTGTCACAGTGTTCAACTTCAATGCAACCATGAGTTCTCTTCATACAATAAGTGGACAGACCAGGGCTACATGACCTAGAAGAATGTTTGACCAAAAACAATGAAAAACAGGCCCGAGGGCTATAGGCCAAGGGTTCTACAGTATTTTACAATTCCAGCACACCCAAATGCTGGCAGACTCTGCACCAGAGACCCCCAGTTCATCTGGCAAGTCCCCTCTGCTGACACCCACTTGGGACAAAAAGAAAACCACAAGAAGCCTGAGCGTTCCATAAGTGATACTTAAATTTGACTTTTTTTTTTCATCTCTTGATTTCACCCCCCCCACCCCAATCATTAAAAACTATAAAAATGTCTTTTAGCTTATGGTCTATACAACAAAATAATGGACTGGATACAGCCCATGGACTTTAGTTTGCCAATCTTTGCTGTGGGAAGTTAGAGAAGGCCTTTGTGAGGGGGAAAAAAAGAAAAAAAAAGTAGCCTAATCTAAGAACTGAGATCTCTGTAGGATCACTGGCTAAGTGGTTATATGGTGATGTTATTGCTTGTGGTAGTAGGAGTGGCTGGAGAACTAGCAACACTTCAGTATATTAATGATGTCTAAATTGAAAGGCATCCCGCAGAGATATGAAGGAAACATCAACATTTTATAAAGACTTGAAGTTCTTGCTTTGAGTAGAATTAACTTGTATGATTTTGCTAAAGACAAATTTCACAAATATCTTTGTCTGAATATTTGCTAATATATGTTGTTGTTATGTAATATTGAGTCAGAACTGACTCATAGCTGACTGTCCAGTGGATTTTTAGAGGCTCTAAATAACACGAGAGGAGATTGCCCATATTCTTCCCATCCAGCAGCTGGTGGATATGAACTGCCTGCCTTTGGGATGGGAGTGCAACTCTTCAGCACTGAACTACCATATTTGTAAATACAACTCTAGAGACTCCTTGGCTTTAAAGGAATTAACTCCAGAACATATTTAACAATTTATATCAAGAATTGGACCATGTAAATGATCTAGAGTCCATGTAATAAATACTTCTTGTGAATGATCCTGAGAGTGTTTGTCTCTTTACTGAGAGATCATTTAGCTGTTTTTTTGGGTTTTTTTTTTTAATGTCTATTAGTGTTTTATTTACTATGCAGTCACTTGACTGTATGGATCATAACAAACAATGGCTAACATCGAAAAG
The DNA here is from genome assembly GCF_000299155.1 of Elephantulus edwardii. Taxonomy (NCBI): domain Eukaryota; kingdom Metazoa; phylum Chordata; class Mammalia; order Macroscelidea; family Macroscelididae; genus Elephantulus; species Elephantulus edwardii. The sequence goes on along the minus strand of NW_006399824.1, from coordinate 11,295,375 downwards.
AATGGAAATCCCAGAGCACTTAATTGTGCTCATGTGAAACTGGACCTAGACCAAGAGGCTATTGTGCAAACAGAGCAGAAGAATACTACGTGTTTTAACATTAAGAAAGGTGTGCATCAGGATTGTATCCTTTTTTCATACATGTTCAATCCGTATGCTGAGAAAATTATTTAAGAAGCTGAACTCTGTGAAGAATAATGTGGCATCAGGATTAGAGGAAGACTCATGAATAACTTTCATGAAGCAGATGAACCTTGCTTGCTGAGTCTTTCTTGCTTAAAATGAGGAGGCCCTGAAGCGCTTGCTGCAGAAGATCAAAGGTCCTTTAATAAAGGTTGCATCTCAATGTCAAAAAACCAAAAATATATTTATTTATTTATTTAACATGTGGGTGGGGGTGTGTGTGTATATTGCTGTTGTTGTTCGCTACCAAATTGGAACTGACCCATAGTTGACCCTCAAGCAGGTTTTCAAAGGTAGCAAATTGCACTGGTGTAAATTGCCTATCCTTGTTGGATGGATCTATTTGGAACTGACACATTTGCTGTCACTCCAGAGGGTTTTCAGAGGCAGTAAATGGCACAAGAAGAGATTGCCTATCTTTCTCCAGAGGAACAGCTGGTGGATTTGAACTGTGTACCTTGGGATCCTGTGAACAACAAATCTGAAGTCTGTCCTATTCTGTGACATCCTCTTCATACCTGACATATTTGAGCCCATTGCAGCAGTCACTGTGCCATCTGGTTGAGGGTCTTCCTCTCCTTGGCTATAAAGGAATTAACTCCAGAACATACTTAACAATTTATATCAAGAATTGGACCATGTAAATGATCTAACGAAACTTATACTTGGACCAAGAGGCAGTAGTCAGAACAGAGCAGGGTAACACTGCATGGTTCAAAATTGGGAAGGGTGTATGCCAGGGATGCATCCTGTCTCC
>NW_006399824.1:11289415-11293655 GCF_000299155.1 Elephantulus edwardii | reverse complement strand
TTAGGGCTGTTGTGCATAGGGTCGCTATGAGTCGCAAACGACTCGACGGCACATAACAACAACAACAACAACAACAACAACAACAACAAATGATCTAGAGTCCATGTAATAAATACTTCCTGTGAATGATTCTGAGAGTGTTTGTCTCTTTACTGAGAGACTTTTAGCTGTTTTGACAAGTGTGGACTTGCCTGAACACAAGATTGTGGGTTGTCTGACTCCAGAGCTATTTGCCATCCATTTAATGATGCCATTATAACTGCAAGAGGACTAACTGTATTTTACCACATGTTCAGTGGGGAAAACAGTAAGCATAGCTATTTAGCTCATCATGACATACAGCTCCTCTGGAGAGCTGTGCAAACCTATTGATTCTCACATTGTAAAATGCTGATATGAAAACTCTGATATCTGCGAGAGTTTGCCAACTGTTGGTCAATTCATGTAGTTTTCTACAGAGCACGCGAATAATGTCTAGAATTCTTAAAATGACCAGACCAGAGGTTTGGAGCTGATTGCTGTTGATTTGTACTTACAGCAACACTAGGGGACAGAGAAGAACTTCCCATAGAGCTTCTAAGGCTGAATCTTCTATAGACTTCTTCACTTTTCATTTATGAAGTGGCTAGTGAGTTTGAATTTCTGATCTTTTGATTAGCACCTGGGTGTTTAACTGCAGCACAGGGCTCCTGATATTTGAATTGATTTTTAAAACCATTTATCCAGATATTTTTATTGTATGTGCTCTCAAACTAGTTTGTCACTTTTTGAATGCTGAAAAATGCCTTCTAAATCTTTTATGATATTATCCTTTACCATGGAGAAAGAAAATTCTGATAAGCACTACGACTTGCTTTTCCCAGATGACAATCACCTCTTGTCCTGGCATTACTTTTTTCCCTGACAGACCAGATGAGGGGCTTGTTAGGATATGTGTGGGAAAATGAAAAACAAAACAGAACACAAAAAAACCTGAAACAACTCATGACTGCCAAGTCATAACTGACTCACAGCTGACTCTTCAGTGAATTTTTGGAGACTGTTGATTGTGTGGGAAGAGAGTCATTGGCAAATTTAACCTGCCAGACGGGTGTTGCCTTTAGATTATCAGTACAATTCTCTAGGCCCCTAGACCAACAGTTGTCATGTGTGGTCAAGTTGAAACTGATTTATAGTTGACCTTCCTGTAGGTTTTCAGAGCTTACAAATTGCATGAGTTCAAATCCACCAGATGCTCTGAGGAAAAGAACAATCTCCTCCCATGTGATTAACTGCCTCTGAAAACTCACTGGAAGTTCAGCTTTGGATAAATTCCAGTTGGATTCCATTTAACAACAACAATTAACTCGTAAAACATCACACAACATGGGTGACCCTGGAGGACATTATGCTGAGTGAAATATCTCAGTCACAAAAGGACAAAATACTGCATAGCACCGTTGTTATAAAGCAGGTCTGACATGAGGGGTTGGGAGGAGACTAGGATAAGAGTGGATAGATAATGAACATTGCCTTAGAACAGATTAAGGAAAGAACTGTTTAAAACAAATACATTATTAGGCAGTATGCGTACAACAACACTGCAAAATAAGAAGTATATTGCAAGGTGGATGGGGTGGGCAGAAGGTAGGGCGAAGGGAGATAATTGTGCAACTATGAATGAGAATTAAAAAAATGAACTTGGGGAGAAGGAAGGAGGGAGAGGGGATAAAATGTACAACAATGATTGAATGAAAAAATCTAACTTTTCTGTAAACTTTTGTTAAAATCACAATAAAAATAAAAAATTCATTTAAAAAGGAACAACAACAACAAATTGCATAGGAGAAGATTGCCCATATTTCTCTTGTAGAGCATTTGGTGGATTCTAACTCCTTGCTGTTGGGTTGCCAACACAATTTCTTATCACTCTGGTGGCCTAGTGGTAAGAAGCTACACTGCAATCCCAAAGATGCAAGTTTCAAAACTACCAGTTGCTTCACAGGAGAAGGCTGCACAGTCTTCTCCTGTGTGTTTTACCTCTGTGTGATTTTGCCTCTGAAAGCCTGCTGGAGGGTCAGCTACGAGTCGGTTCCAACTCAATGACACACAACAATTACAAGAAGACCACGAGAACAAGGAGCTGATTGTGTAGGAGATAAATGGTGTGCCATGAAATGGGGAATTAAAAGAAAATACTCATGGTTAGAAGTAAACAACTGAGGTTACTCTCTTTTCTGTCTCACTATCTTTTCTTTTGCCTGCTTGTACTTTTAAAAAATTACCATATGTCAATATTGGATCAAAATAATAGAGAAATAAATATACTATGAAAGCTCCACTCTTTTGTACAGATCTGTTACTGAGGCAAATCATTAGTTTGTGTATTTCTGTGGTACTTTTCCTTTATATTTGTAGTGGAAGTAGCATTCATGATACATCAAAGTGATTTGCTGTAAATAATGGTTTTTTAATCTTGCTTCCTTTTCTAACTATCCCCTCCCCCTAAAGCTCATCCCCTCCCAAAGACAAATCCAAATTCACTGTTACTAGGTAAATTCTGACATAGTGACCATATAAGACAGAATACAACTGCCTGACAATTTTCAAGCTGTAAATCTTTACAGACTGTCTCATCTTTCTTGCATGCCATGATTGGTGGATTTAAGCAACCAGCTTTTGGGTGAGCAGTCAAACGCTTTAAGCACTGTTTCATTAGAGTTTATTTGTTGAGTTTAATTCCTTGGTAGTCTTCCATGTAAAACTTATTAAAGCTATATGATCTTGTTGTATGCCATGGAGTCAGAACTAACCCATAGCTGACCCTCTAGTGGGTTTTCAGAGACATTAAATCACATGGGAGGAAATTATCCATCATTCTCCCGTGGAGTAGCTGGTGGATCCGAACCACGTTTCTTTGGGATTGCAGTTCAGCTTCTTACCACCAGGCCACTAGAGAGCCCTAGCATATTAAAATGAAAAGTTCCTACACAGTCTCAAGATGGGCTTTATTGTTCTTCAAAGAGGAAACTGAGTGATTTAGGCAACAGCAGGGCCCAGCAAATGCCTGTCGCTGACTCCTATTCCAGTTCTCTTGCCAGTCAACTTGAGTATGCCACATAGCACCTTCAGCCCTTCAAGAAAGAATCTTGTCTTTCAGTTTGAAATTGATAAAGACTATGTAAGCCTCAATTTTAAGAGAAATAAGGGCCTATCCCCAATCTGAGTGAAAAATAATACTGTTTCTTTTACATGTTGTTCTTGTGTATGTAGAGTCAGAACTGACCCATACCTGGCCCTCTGACAGGTTTTTCAGAGGCAGTTTAATCACACAGGAGGAGATTGCCCATCTTTCTCCTGCGGAGCAGCTGGTGGCCTCGAACCATTTGCCTTCAGGATTGTAGCACAGCTCCTTGTCACTAGGCTACCAGAGCTCCCTATAGAGAAGAAGAAAGTCTATAATTTTTGTGAAAAGCAGAAATGTAATGTCCCATTTGACTAAATGAATGTAAAAATGTGAGCACTGGGGATGTCTTCTATAATAGTCAGATATATAGTCTCATGAACAAAGTGAGCACAAGTAATAAAGACGTTACAATGCTTCCCATGTATATACAGCCAGTGGGAAAGGTAACCAGGAAGGGATTTATGTGGGCTGGTGACTGAACTACCTTACAGGCTTGTTCACTGGGCATGTGTGTAAGATAAAGAGCCACATAGGTAACCGAGGCTCTTTAAAAGGGACAGTTTCAGCTCCTTTTTTACGCCCCTCAGTCTGGGAAAATGGTTAAGTATTTATATCGTTTCAAGTTAGCTTTAGTTTAGGCAGCACTGTATTTATTAAGGTGTGTGAAGACTGTAATACTTCCTCGTCTTACTCATTGGAATGGATATGTGAATTATATTTTGTTTAAAGTGAAGTTGCATCATTTCCAACTCTGAGTGACCCTGTGTTCAACAGCACGAAGCACGGTGCGGTCCTCGCCCGTCCTTACAAGTCTTGCTTTACGTTGGCCCATTATAGTAGCCATTGTGTCGATCTATCTCATTGAGTGTCTCTGTTGTTTTCACTGGCCTTCTGATTTACCGGGCATGGGGTCCTTCTCCAGGGACTTCTCAACCTAATGGCACTTCCAAAGTATGTTAGGCAAAACATTGCCATCCTTACATAAGGGAGTACTTTGATAGATTTGTCTGTTCTTCTGGCAGGCTATGGGTCAATATTCTTGACAAATACTATAATTCATGCATCTCTCTCTCT
>NW_006399824.1:11282408-11289255 GCF_000299155.1 Elephantulus edwardii | reverse complement strand
TATATATATTCTCTCTATATATATTCTCCCTCTCTCTCTCTCTATCTATCTATACTCTGTCTTATGTATACCTTAACTATCTATGATGTAACCATAGTAATCTGTCCTTGCCTAGTGACCCTCATTTCAAAACCGGTTGCATAGTGAATATGTAGCAAAAATAAGATTGGAAATTATACAAGTGTTCAGATTTTTCGTTCATTGGGTCAATATGAGTTGTCTATGATTCAGTGGCACTTAACAAGAACAACAAAAACAATAATAAGAGAACTCTTTTGGCCTAGTGGATAGAAATTTTTTGCTACCAAGACAAAGGTGGGTGATTTTAATCTGTGGCCCTCAGGCCTGGTTTTAATTGGTTTTAGTCAAACATTCTTCTAAATGTTATGGCATTGATCTGTCCATTTGCTGTACAGAGGTAATGGGTGGTTGCTGTGATGCGAAACACTGTGACACTAATGTATCAAATGCAATAATGGTTATGCATGGTAGACAGTTTGGTGGAGCTCTCTGGTTAAAACAAGCTTGGAAGCAGGAGTGGCATCCACTTCTGATATAGCTTGCTACCGGAAATTCTATGAACTTGGAGAAAGGCTGAAAGTTACACAAATGTTCAGGTCTTTCGTTCATAGGGTTGTTATGAGTTATCCGCACTTAACAACAACAACCTCACCTTTGTTACTAGAAAGAAATAGCATGTTCCAAGAGATTCATCAAGATAAGGAGTCTCAACTCACGTGAGTGGGCAGAGGAGACAGATGGCACTGAATGTGTTGAGGAAGTCGGAGTCTCCTAGCTTAAACAGCTTTGTGGATGGAAACTGCCATGACCGGAGTTGGTATTAGTTGGATTTAGTGCCCTGCCAGTTTCCTTCTATTGTGGCACTCACTTTTTCTTGTGTCTTGTCTGCTTTGCATTTGCAGGTCTTTGCTTTGAATTGGCACACCTGCTTTGTTGATGCCCCAAGCATGAATTTACATTGTTTATTTTATAATCCATTCCTGAGTATCAGAAAAGCAAACCCCCTGCTACCAGCTAACTTAAATCTATTGATGATTATAGAACATAGACCCAGGCAAAATGTTGCCAGATAAAATACAGGGCACTTAGTTAAATTTGAATTTCAGATAAATAACAAGTTTTAGTGTAAACACAGGTGATTATTGTTATTATGTATCATCGAGTCACCTGTGACCCCATAGCGACCCTATGTACAGCAGCTCTGAAACCTGCCCTGTCCTGAGCCAGACTCACTAAAATTTCGAAACACTAACCCCCATTCTCTCAGTTACTGTGTCAATTCATCTCATCCGGGGTTTTCCTCTCCTGTGCTGTACCTCCACCCTTCCAAGCATGATGTCCTTCTCCAAGGACTGGTCTCTCCTGGTCATGAGCCCAAACTGTGTGAAACAGAGCTTCAAAATCCTAGCCTCCAAGGAAAACCTTGGTTTCATTCTCTACAAGACATACCTATTCATTTTCTTGGCAGTGCATAGTACGCTAAACACTCTTCTCAAGCATCACAACTCAATGGCATCTATTCTTCTTCTGCATCCTTAGTCATTGTTTAGCTCTTTGAAGCATAAGTAATTATGAAGACTGTGGCCTGGATTAGGCACACCTTAGTCTCTAGACTGACATCAGTGCTTTTCAGCACTCTGGAGAGGTCCATGACAGCAGATTTTCCCAATGCAATTCATTTTTTTCTTTTCTTGACTGCTGGTGTTAAGAGTGTTGATTATAGACCCGAGCAAGCTGTGATTGTTAACAACCAAAATCTTTTCTCCATCTATTATGGTGATTCTAATTGGCCTAGTGGTGAGAATCTTTGTCTTTTTGATGTTGAGCTTCAATTCATACTGAAGACCTTCTGCAGCAAGTGCTTCAGGTCTTTTTCAGTTTCAACAAGCAAGATTGTGTCATATGCATAATGTAGATTGTTGATGAGTCTTCCTCCAATTTTGATGTCACACTCCTCCTCATAAAGCCCTGCTTCCTGAATGATCTGTTCTGCATACAGATTGAAATGGTAGACCCCGATTTATGATAAGACTCCATTTTGATAACTACACTGTAAATGGGTTCTGATGTAAGCTGAATACTTTTTTCAGTTTTCATTATTATTGGTTTCCATTATTGATACCTTTATAAATCTGATCTTTGTTTGGGGGATTTTTCTGAGAACAGTAACAATAGCAACTATACAGCAATACATAAAATATGCAAGCAGTATATTATGTGTCACATATTATTATTGATGTTGTTATTGTGGTGTACCATTGAGTTGACTTCAACCCATAGTTGACTTTCCCACAGGTTTTCAAAGTCAGTTAATCACATGTTGTTGTTGTTGTCATGTGCCGTTGAGTCGCTTGTGACTCATAGCTACCCTATGTACAACAGCCCTAAACTCTGCTCTGTCCTGTGCCAATCGCACTGTCTCTTACACTCCCATCCCAAATTATCCCAGTCACTGAATCAATCCACCTCATCGAGGGCCTTCCCCTCCTGTGCTGTCCCTCCACCCTCCCAAGCATAATGTCCTTCTCCAAGGACCGGTCTCTCCCACAACATGCCCAAAGTATGTTAGACGGAGCCTCAGAATCCTTGCCTCCAAGGAGCCACCTGGTTTAACCCTTTCCAGGACAAATCTGTTTGTTTTCCTAGCAGTCCATGGTATTCTCAATACTCTTCTCCAGCACCACAGCTCAAAGGCATCAATTCTCCTTCTATCCTCCTTGGTCATTGTCCAACTCTCTGATGCATAACAAGTGATTGTGAAGACCATGGCCTGTATCAAATGCACCTTAGTCTCCAGGGAGACACCATTGCTCTGAAGTACTCTGGAGAGGTCCCTAACAGCAGACTTTCCCATGGCAATGCACCTTTTAATTTCTTGGCTACTGGTGCCAAGAGCGTTGACTGTGGAGCCAAGCAAACTAAGCTGTGTATAATCTCAATCTCTTCACCATTCATCCTGATGCTGCCAATTGACCCAGTGGTGAGAGTCTTTGTTTTCTTGACATTGAGCCTCAATCCATATTGGAGGCTGTAGTCCTTGACCCTCTGCAGTAGGTGCTTCAGGTCCTCTTCAGTTTCAGCAAGCAGGGTTATGTCATCTGCATAACGCAGATTGTTGATAAATCATCCCCAAATCTTGACCCCACATTTCTCCTCATAGAGCCCAGCCTCCCGGATAATCTGTTCTGCATATAGGTTGAAAAGGTATGGAGATAGGACACATCCCTGGTGGATGCTCTTCCCAATTTTGAACCATGCAGTGTTCCCTTGCTCTGTTCTGACGACTGCCTCCTGGTCCATGTATAGGTTTCACATTAGAATTAGCAAGTGTTCTGGGATTCCCATTCTTCTCAGAGTCAGCCACAGTTTGTTATGATCCACACGGTCAAATGCCTTTGCATAATCAATGAAACACAGATAGACATTCCTCTGGTATTCTCTGCTTTCAGCTAAGATCCATAATCACATAGGAGGAGTTTATCAGTCCTTCTCCCATGGAGCCTTGAACCGTGTGCCTTTGGGACTGCAGTGTGGCTTCTTGCCATTAGGCCACCATAGTTAGAAACTCCAAAATACACTGTTGTATTTACAGTAACATTGATTCGGTTTCCTAGACTGTAATCATTAGGTAGAAGACTACTTATCTTTTCCCCATTGAGTGCTGCTTTGTAGATTTGAACTTTCAAGCTTTTGATTATCATCCTGAAACGTTATACACTGCATCACCAGAACTCCTGGTGAAAAATAGTTCATAGTGATGTGTAGTGGCAATTGTTATACTTTAATAATAACAAAACTTCTGATAGAGGAGGATAGAGTGGGAATCTTCTACTCGAATGAGAAATGTATGTGCCAGTGAAGTAACCTCCTGAACTTCAAGAACAGTATAATCCAAGGATAGATAGGCATTAATCCTTATCCTGGAGAAAAAATTTCTTGAGATTAGTGCCGAAGAAGTATCTCTGTGTTTCTTTCAGTTGTTTATTGTGATGACTATGTGTGATTCCTTCTAAGCTTTTCAGAGTAAGCAGAGGTGGAGGAAAATGGAGCACTTAGGGGTAAGGTTTGGAAAGTCCCCTGGCAGCGATAGGAAAAAAAAATCCAGTGATCATTGAGTAAATCACTGATTTTGTTGGTATCTGCACTTGAGTCAGAACCAATGTACAGCTGACCCTAATTGCATTGAGGGTAGATGGCCTTTCTCCCACAGAGCAGCTGGTAGATTTGAACCATCTGTCTTTGGGTCGAATACAATTCCTTACCATTAAGACAATAGATCTTTGTATTTGTAGGTGGAAATTCACTGAACTTTGAAGAGTAGAGAGATATTAAGGTGGGGGAAAAAAGAGTAGACTGACATCTTTTCCTTACCCAGTACCTGAAGGGTCCAAGCTTGATCAACTTGGGTTGCTTGAGGCTGCTTGGTGAGTAAGTAGTAGCTTCATCAAGGAACAAGAAGTCCATCTTTCACTCGACCCTCAGATGCATCCTCATGAGCTGAAGAGATACAAATGAGCTTTGTTGAGAGTTGGAATTCATTATTTCATCAGAGATAAAAGACTCAAACAGGAGAGATGCGTCCAAGACACCTGATTAAGTTGTGTAAGCTTTCATGACATTTAAGTGGGTGTTGGCAGAGCATTACTTGGTTGACTAGGTATCTGAACAGAGGTATCTGACCATGGAGGAAAGTGGATAGTGGTGGGGATCAGTAGGAGGTGACTGTGAAGTCTCAGCAGTCAACTTGAGTACATCAAAAGTTTCTGGTTGTGGTTATTATTTGCTGTTCTCATCACTAGAGATCATCAGTAAAATAAGTCAAGCTGATTCCAACATAGATTAACTTCATGTGCTACAGAGAAGTATTCTTTTGGCTGTAATCTTTAGGCAACAGATTGCCAGGTTCTCTCCCCCCCCCCCCGGACCTACTAGGTAGATTCGAACTGCCAACCTTTTGAGTTACAATCTAGTACAAACCATTTGAGCTAACTAAGGGGTCTTACCAAATAAGTCTCTAACTAAATAGTAGATGTTCTCTGTTTCCAATTCAGTTCAATTTACTATGCTGTGAGGTTGAATTGTGTATGCTCTATGAACTGCTTTTTTCCATGGAAGAGTCTAGTGTGAAGACAAAGGCCCTGTTAGGAACCAGAGGTGTGAGGAGATTCTCACAATGAACAGGCTGCAACCTCAGCTCTGCACAGGCGCCTTTTTTTAATATCTCAATTGCAATTGACACTGAGGGATAAACAGGAGACACCCCATGGCTGAGCAATGTCCCAAACTGAACTCCTGAGAGCTGGCATCTGCACTTAATTACTTAGGGCACATAATTCTTTTATGAGTACTCACTTAGTAAAGCATTTACATTTACATTCACAGCTCATTAGGTTGCTTGTGAATTTGATTTGAACATTTTAAGTGGGATTGTTTTTAATCTTTGGAGGCACTATAAACCCACACTCATGCTCGGCTGCTGCAAACTGGGGTTGGAAGGAAAGTCTTAGAACTGGTTTGTTTTGCTTCCTAGGAGGAGTCTTATAAAGTAAGGACAGAACTGACCATCAATAATCCAAGAGAGATTGTTCCCCCCCCCCTTTTTTTTCTTCCTGAGTCCACGGATTACAGATCTATTATGATGAAAAAAATAGAAAAGAAAATTACTTCAAATTCTAATGGGGAAAACTGAAATTAAACGTGACTTTTGAGTTGTTAAAAAAATGATAAAATAACAGATCTTTCAACCAGATGTTTAATTTTAGAATACTAAACAGTGCAGATTTTCTAGACCGTCAATGGTTTGGAAAACCAATTCTGTCTCTTCCCTTGGGCTCCTGCACTGTCGGTAATGAGAGCTGTCGGTCTTTAGCAAGTGTAGTTGCTACTAGCAGTATGTTCAGAAATGCAATAGCTAATGAAAAAAAAATTTTTTTTCTTAGGAAAACAGATACATTTTGAAATTTATTCCAAGTGCCAGGTGTTCCTTAGCTGTGCACTTTGGGGCCCAAGTTAAATGCCTGCAGTTTTCCTTTTTCTTGGGAAAAAGATAAAATTTGAGATTTGCTGGTGCCATGATGGAGTTAGTTCCTCCTTGAGTGTCTGCTAGCACACTGGATTTAAAATTCAAATGTAATCTCTAGAAGACTTTCCCCTAAAGCTTCAGTGTGGGTCTTGTTAGGAGAGTCTGCACATGGAACAGGTCCAAAAATAGTAGTCTGATTTTCAACATGTTGTTGGAAAAGTAGTCAATGCCCCTGAAATGGGAAGAATTTGTTAGGTTAATTTAGTGCATTTGAATAATCTGATGTTGGTGCTGGTATAAAAAACCAAATGCTTATTCCTAATCGCATCTTTTCAATAGTTTTTATTAAGATAATTTAGCTGGTCCAAATGGGTAAACGTTTGACCACTAGTTAAAAGGCTGACAGTTTGAATTCCCCCAGAAGTGCCTTGGAAGACAGGCTTGAGGACCTGCTTCCGAAAGGTCATGACATTGAAAATCCTATGAAACAGCTTTCCGTTGTGCACCTGGAATCACTTTGCTGTGAGTTGGACTCAACCTGATGGCAACTGAAAAAACATCGGTAAGATGGCTATTAGGAAACACATAGACTATTATGGAGATTGATTTTGTAATAGAGTAGTGAGAGAAGATCTCCACCCTGAAATCCACAGCGTCCCTTTTCAGCAAGAAGTAGCTAAGAGAGTATGCCATCCCCCTTTCCTTATGAATCAGGGTGAAGTATCTCTCAGGGAGGAGTGATAGGGAATGGCAAAGGACACACTGACAAAGGAGATTAATCAGAACTGGCTTTGACAAGCACGG
>NW_006399824.1:11234284-11282308 GCF_000299155.1 Elephantulus edwardii | reverse complement strand
GAACTGGGGAGGAGGGTAGAGAAAACAGTGCAACAATGAATAAATGAAAACCCAAAATCTCTGTAAATGTTCATTAAAACTAATAAAATTTAATAATAATAATAAAAAAGATGGCTATTAGGAAAATGAAGCACAGATATTGGGGGAAATAAGTTAGGACACTCTAGTGGCTCAGTGGTAAAGAATTGTGCTGCTAACGCAAAGGCATTCAGTTCAGCTCCACTGAAGGAATATGGGCCATCTCCTTCTGTGTGATTAACTGCTGCTGAAATCCCGCTGGAGGGTCAACTTTGGGTCACTTCTAATTCAATGGTTCACAACAACAACCACAAACAGTAACAATATAAAGGTCCATCTGTTTCACAGTAAACTGAAATACCAGCTTTAGACTGAAGCATCAATAATGAGGCACAGAGAGAAGTGGAGCTTCTTTTTCTTCTGTAGCCTTTGTATCACTGGCTCACGGTAGAGGACTTGCCCTCTCTCCAGGCTGTCCTGAGTAATAAATAGTCCTCAGACGGCTTATGTCTCTGATACTCACACACCCGCCTGGTTCTGCGTCTGGTTGCTTTGCTTCCTACATCTGCATATAATTCACCACCAACTTTAACTTTTTTCGTCTTCCTTAACCCTTGATAGCTTCTTCTAATTAACAATTGCTCCCTGGAAGATTAGTTACTATCTTGGTGTTCTCTGAAAACTAGAGGTGCTCTCAGGCCACAAAACCTCCCAAAGCCAAATCTGAAGATTACAGCTAAGATGGGTTCCCATTTTCACAAGGCTTTTCTTTCTTTCTAGAAATAGAACTTCTTCAAGAAAGGAGTCTTAATATTAGAGAAGGGAGCTCAAGTAGCAAATTCACAGGACGTTACATTGCAAACTCAAAGGCTACGCTTCTCTGGCAGTTCACATCTACCAGCTGTTCCTTGGGAGAAAGGGGAACAATCTCCTTTTGTGATATTTACAGCCTAAGAAACTGAAGGGAGGGTCAGCTATGAGTTGGTCCCTACTTGATGGCAATGAGACAGAGAAAGAAAGTGGGAGAGATAGAGACACAGAGAGAGGGAAAATGAGAGAAAGAAAGAGAGAGAATATGAAAGAGAAAATTAGAGACCTTGCAGGTTCTGGTAAATGCTGAAATCGCACATTAATTTTCAGTTAGATTCAAAACTGTAGTAATTAATCACGTGGTTAGCAATAAATACATAAGGAGTCCCAGCGATGTGTACTTGGTAAAGAGTTGTGCTATTAACCCAAAGGTGGCACCTCTCTGGAGGGTGAAATCGATTAGCTTCTCCAGTGAGAAAGTTGGTGATCTCATCCTGTGCAATTAATTTACAGCCTCTGAAAACATGCTGGAGTCAACGACAAGTCAGTTCTGACTTGACAGCCGTTTGTGCTATAATGTGTAACATATAGGGCTGAAATGTTGGTAGTTTTAATTTACCAGTTGTTTAGCAAGAGAAAATGAACTATCTCCTTCAGTAAATATTTGTAGTCTTAGAAACTAGGGGGATAGTCTTCTGAGTGTGAATTGTGATGGCTGTATATTCTTAGGTAAGAAATACATGGAGTGAACAAGTGACACTGGACATCACCATGCACTGGACCATTTAAAAAAAGTGTTGTTCTCAAGACTAAATGTAAATGGAGCCTCTGGAGTTGTGTCAAGTGACAGCAAAGTAGTCTTAACAAACACATTTGTTAAGCTTTTCATCTAATAGCTCGTGGACATCTTGAGGCAGGTCTCATAGTCCCACACAGCTTAGCATAATGTCTTGCATTATGTGCAACTTTATTAAATATTGCTTGAAGAAATGAATGAAATGAAAATTGCTCTGGGCAGGAAAGGCAAAATAAACAAAATGAAATGCAAAGGGAAAATTGGCTTCATTTCTTTTCCTCTCACTCAATGTTGAGGTAGAAGACAAAGATTTAAGCTATAACTCTGATATTTATTAGTTGTGTTTCCTCTTTTGAATTACTGACACCTTATTTATCAAATAATGAACAACTGAATTTCCTACTTCAGAGGATGGCTGTATGATTCAGAAATTGTCTTATGAGGAATTATCTTGTTGTCCAGTTCAGAATGAATCCCCCTACTCCTTACCTTCAGGAATGCATTCCGGAAAGCATGTTTCTATAATGTGACACAATACTCATTTAAAAACAAGGAACTGGATCCCTGGTGAGCATTTGACCTAACCTGAACCACTTACAATTCCTGTCTCACTGTCTGGATTTGTAAATGAGAATCCAAGACTTGAGGACAATCATCTTCCGACAGCTACATTAGAAACTATGAACCACTTGTGACTGAGATATTTCACTCAGCATAATGCATGATGCCACTGCTGTAAAATGGGACTGATATTAGGGTGGGGGTAAGACAGAGAAAAACTGGATAAATTGTGTATACTGCACTGAAACAGATGAGGGACTGAATAATTTAAAAGCGATGTATGAAAGGGTATTATGGTTATCACAAGAGTCCACAATTAAGGTTGCATAATGGAATGTACTTGGGGCGGTGGGAGGGGTGGGGGGGATTGTGTACCAGGGAAGGAGTGTTTCTTTTACTTTTGAAAGAGAGGAGCAAGGAGGGGGGGGGGGGGGGGGGAGGGCTGGGCGGGGAGGGAAGTGCAGCAATGAATGAATGGAAATCCAAATTCTCTGTAAATGTTCATGAAAATTATTAAAAAAAATTAAAAATAAAAAGAAACTATGAACCAGAAAACACAAGAATCCCTGAGTGGTGCCAAAAGTTGACATGTGAGGCTAAGAACTGGAAGGTTTAAAGTTTCAAAATTGGACAATGGAAGAGATGACAGAAGATAAAAGTAGGACAATGAATAAAGAAGGCAAAAGAAGAATCGGTGTCTCTGAATTATGGTATGGAGAAGAGTACTTAATACCCACGGACTACGAAAAGAAAAACAAGTATGTCTTGGAGAAAGTGCAACCAGGGTGCTCCTTGTACGCAAGGATGGTGAAACTTCATCTCGCATACTTGGGGCATGTGAAGAGGTACAAGTCCTTGGAAAAGTGGAGGAACAGAGGAAAAGAGGAAGACCCTCCATTAGATGAATTGACACAGTGATTATAGCAATGGACTCAAGCATATCAGAGATATAGAGGATGGTACAGGCTAAGACAAGAATCAAATTCATTAATCACAGGGTTGCTATGGCTCATACTTGACTTGACACCTAATAACAACAGCAACAACCTCCTAGACGCATCTCAGAAGAAAAGCCCGAGAACCTATTTCAAATCCCTCAGTTTCTGAGAATCCTGGGGGCACAGTTCTATTCTGAAAAACATGGAGTCACCACACTTTGGTATCCAGTCCATGGCAATTGGCTTCAGTTTTGACAGAAAACCTCAGTATCTCAAGAAAGTAGGTCTAGAGAGAATTCTAGTCTAAGATGGTGAACACTTGCCCTGTGGATTCCAAGGCCCCTGTTACACCTTTGCCCTGGGACCTGGGAGATCTTTGCATCCTTAGAATGAATTCTCATTTATGCCTAAACCAGCTCAAGGTAGTTTTTGCTTCTTGTAATCAAAGCATTAAAGGCTTTTCTTGTAACGCATTTTCCAACATAGTAATTACCTCTGCCTCACTACCCCACGGGAGATGGTCTCTGTATTGTAAAATTAATGAGAAATAGGGGTCTTTTTTTCCTGATGGCTTTGATCAGAAGCCAAGTATTTTCAGTGATGCCACTGTCTCTTCTTATTTTCTTGCAAGGTAATAAGCATCCCAAAGCTCAGTCACTGTCTCCATGGTGATCAGGTTTCCCCTATAGAATCTGACTTTTGAGGGCTGCATGACACCCATGACCACAGACGTGTGTAGTATGCGGAATTAAGGCCCCATGCAAGTGTCAGAAAAGTAATCAACGCCACTGAGGCACCTTTTTATGCAATTAATGGCTTTCGTTTCTGTCTACCTTTTTTGCAATGCAGGAGAGCAAGTACAGAGAGCCACTGCTGAAAATGAGCTATAATTTAGGTAATAATCGCGAATGCCCTGTCCATCACTTTATTATATGATTGAAAGGAACATTTCATTTGGAGATTTGCAATTTTCTGGTGCTCCTGGCATTCCATAATTAGACTTCCTGTCATTTATTACATTGTGGAAATACCAAGACACACACCTCTCCTTCCATTCATCATGTTCCTGGGAGACACAGAGGCAGATTGAACCAATTGCTTTACACCAAATGATGCCCCTTGTTAGTTGTGGACATTTCAGCAGCTTTCCTTGTGGCACTCTCTCTTGAATAGCAAGAGGCTTATTCCCTTGATTACTCTGAAATTGAGATTTCTCCCTTCACTATAGCATTGCTTTCCAGAAGGAGGAGTGGAGGCCTATCTGCCTTTTGCAGCAGATGTCCCAAACAAGTGAACTGAGAGTGACAGGACTGCAGAGGAACTTCTGCTCCTTGGGAATCTGGGAGCAGTAGTACCAAGATGTGCTATTTATTTAGGCACAAGGCTGGATGACAGCTTTAAAAGTGCTTAAGTCTGACCTCGCTGTAGACATATTTAGAGCTGCTTTAAAAATACAACTTTTCAACTAAGGTATATTAAATATTTAATTTAGAAAGCAGGTAAGGAGCCCATAGAGTCTTGCACAAATGAAATTCTCTGCAGGCAGTTAGGTGCTCTTTAGCTCATAGGCTGACCTACATTTCCCCTTTCTCTGTAAAGATGGTATTAAAAAGAATTTAGTCTCTGCCCCTTGGTTTAATTGAGCCTTTCAAAGAGCTTTTTAAAGTTGCTAGTCCCTGCATCAGAAGTGTGCTGGCCAAAAATGTGTATATTCTTGAGCTCTGGTTTCTATTTGAATGGATCATACTTTCTGGGGCCTGAAGGATCTATGTTTAAATAGGCATGTGAGACAGTTTCATTAGACAGGCTCAGCTAGCAGTTTGGGTGCCCGAGTGCTCCCGAGGATAACCTGGGGAGACCAGAGGTGGTCTCCATAGTGGTGAAACCAGAAATTACAGGTAAATATTGGGATGTTTTAAAGCTCTCCAGATGATTCTAAGGTGCAGCCATTGCATTAAATTATGAAAAACTTACTCTTAGGAAGCATTTGACTGGATTCCAATCCTCACTTATGCCGCCTAAGAGACTGTGTACCCTAGGGTATGTCAGCTGTCATCTTGCAGTCTTTGGGAGTAAAGTCCTTCTTTGAGGCATCTTTCATGATGAGATCTGTTTCTGATCAAGTCTGGCTTAAGGCTTTCGCTCCCACACCTTTCTCCCAGCCACTCCCTGCACCTCCTACCTCAGATTGAGTCTCATGAAGGTGACTTGGATAGTTCATGATGAGATAGTACTTTCTGCTCCGCCCCCATGACCTTGTAACTGTTTGTGGCTTAGTTTTTAGGAATTTGCACTAGCTGAGCTGATTGCATGTGTTTATTTGCTTCTTTGTCTTCTCCTTCTAGAGCATGAAACTTAGACACATCTGTTTTGTTTCTAGAATAGTACCTCGCCTGTAGCTGACATGCAATTACTTGTTGACTAAATGAACAAATGGAGAAAAACAAAATAATAAACACCTGAAAAATAACATAATAAAGTACATATAAAGTATGTGCTTTATAAATGGCAAATGAAAGGATATAGGAATCCTGCCTAGAATTTTATCAAGATAAAGGGGGATCCCACAAAACTCCAAAATAACAAACCTAACCAAACAAATACTAACAAAACGCTCTCAAACTCATTGTCATCAAGTCAGAACCAACTTACAACTGACTCTCCACTGGGTTTCTGAGGTTCTAAGTCACATAGTTGTATTAACATGTCTTCCTTGTATGCACATAGATGTTATCCTGTCACTCAAAATATTGTATTTCAAGATGAATCTAGAAATGGCTTTTTTAGCTATAAAAAGCGACCCTGTTTTCCTCACCTTTCCAACTCTAGTGTAGTAGATCATATGATCATCTGATTAAAAATGTCCAATGCCAGCCAATCCTACTCATTTTGCTAATACTTAATATGTCAATATTTATGTGTTCCACGTCTTTCTTAACAGTGTCTAGTTTTCCTACATTCCTGCTACTCAAATTCCATATTTCAATCATTAGTTTATTTTTACAACTATTCCTCCTCCTTTGTATATCCAAAGTTGGGGGCTCAGCCTCGGTTACCATATCTGTTAGTCTACTCTAAGTGTGCTCTACTGTGCATAGGTTTTTCAAAGACCTGTTATATCTCAGGAGTAGATAGCCAATCCTTCTTCCTAGTCTGTCTTAATTTGGATGCTTAATTTTAGAACAATATTTGACAGACAAACATGTTACCGGGCAGATGAAAGACATGACCCTTACAGAAATAACCATACATTCACTGTCCCTTTTCAACCTAAGCGTATATGTTTTGTTTTTTCCCTTTCTCTGCTACATTGGCATTCCTTGCACTCCCGCCTACCTGGTCAAGCCCTCCTTTCCCCAGCCACCTCTTAATATGATAGTTTAGCCCACAAATCACTTCTGTGACGTCTTACACCACACACTGCTACTGGTCTCTCATGCTGTTGTCTGTCTCATATGTAGGAGGATGTAAGTCCAAATCCCATGAACCAACTTCAGGAAAAGACTTTTGTATCATGCTTGGAAGGGTGGAGGGACAGAGTAGGAGAGGAAGACCCCAGACAAGATGTATTGCTCTAGTGACTGGGGCAATGGGGGTAGGTGAGCTGGAATTAGTGAGACTGGTTCAGGACAGGGCAGGGTTCAGCACTGCTGAACATAGGGTACTATGGGTCACAGGTGACTCAGTGGCACATAACAACAACAACAACAAGTCACATAGGAGGTTATTCATCTTTCTGTTAGTGAGAACTGCCAGAAAGGCCTTTGGTTAGCAGTGTAATTCCCTGCAGACTATGTTCGAGCTCACTGTAAAGAAGGTAGATGACTTTCATTGAATTATGTTCTTATCCTCTTCATTAGCTTCCACTGTAATTTTCTCCTCTTTCCAATTTAGTCAATAAGATGGTTTAACTATTTTCTTTTTCCCTCTCTTAAACACAGCATATTAGGAACCCTCCCAAAACAGCCTACCTTGATAGTTACAGCCCACTACTCAATTCCTCTTAGGCCCACTCTTAATCCATTTAGATCTGAGTCATTTAGATCAGGGCTGAGATTGATAGCCAATTTCACAACCTACATTTCACCAGAAGCTGGATTGTAGGCTCATGCTTTTGCTTTGAGGATTAAAGAGTTACAGAGTAAATTTGGATACACAGAGATAAGAGCAGAGATCAAGTTCTACTTTTGTTTAGAGAAAGCAGTTGGGATGCCATAAGATCAAGAGCCCTTCACAATTTCTCTCCAACTTAATTTGAGGCAGGGCCTCAAATGTGAGTCATGTAAGAATACCTGATATTTAATTTATAAGACTCAATTGCTTTTTAAAAGAGTATTAATGCGTTCAGCTGCTGGGTAAATTGTCGTTTGAGGCTTTAGTAAATAAGCTCCTTTTAAAGAATAGTAGCCAATTTCTGCCATAAAGTTAAATGTTTTAGAGAAGGGTTTTAAGCCAACTGCCTTTCTAGGGAGCTGTATCACAGAACAAAATGGGAGCCTGAAGAAGGACGAGGAGGAAGCCAGTACATGGTGGGTAGGGTCTAGGGGTCTCACTCAGCCGGCACGTAGTGGGTAGGGTCTAGGGGTCTCACTCAGCCAGTACATGGTGGGTAGGGTCTAGGGGTCTCACTCAGCCGGTACGTGGTGGGTAGGGTCTAGGGGTCTCACTCAGCCATAAACACAAGGAAGAAAGCTCCTGGTGAAATCATATTGTCTAATGCAGTAGTATATTAAGTCTTACATGAGCTATTGTATGAATATTCAAGGAGCAGGAAGGACCACCACATCGCTAATGTTACTTGCTTGTTACATCAGCTTGTGAGGACTGGTCAGGATCCAATTGATGATCAAAGTTGAGCTGTCCCTGTTGATAGAGCTAGGATCTTTTGTTACAGGCAGGCTCTAGTCTCTGTAGTCTCGGGCTGAGGACATGGGAACCTTCTGGCTGTAGAGAATCAGTATCTTCTCTGGAGATGGACAACTCTGGCTATGTGACAACTGAAAGTTAGGAGTTTTCTTGGTGTAACTCCAACACTCAGAGCAAAAGGCTGAAAAAAAGACCCGAGACCACATGTAGATGTCTAGTTTGGAGAGGCTGCACAAGGCATTTAACTCTGAGCTGGCCATTTTCATCTTTTGAGTTGGTCTCAGGTGGGAGGAATGTGAGAACCTATAATATTTTAAATCACTGCTAAGTAGAAACTAGACTTTCTTTTCTTCATTGTTTTCTTTGCATTTGGTAATCTGAGAGAGAAAAACATAATCGAAGCATGGACATTTTTTCTATAGTGTGCATTTCTGTGTCTTTTTTCATGTATGCATTTTATGCATGGTATCTTCTTATTTTATCCCCACAGTTGATCTACACTTTCATAACATAGGTACTCAGGTCTGTGTAGGTACTTTCAAACAATGTGCC
The DNA here is from genome assembly GCF_000299155.1 of Elephantulus edwardii. Taxonomy (NCBI): domain Eukaryota; kingdom Metazoa; phylum Chordata; class Mammalia; order Macroscelidea; family Macroscelididae; genus Elephantulus; species Elephantulus edwardii. The sequence continues at coordinate 11,273,767 of NW_006399824.1, read as the reverse complement.
CTTCCGGATCTTGAGGTAAGAACATAACTGCTGTTGTTTGATGTCATTGAGTTGACTATGACTCTTAGCAATAAATTGAAATCTGTGCCATTACTAATGCAATTGTTAGGCTCTTTTATGTTGACTGGCATCCAATCGCTAGTGGCTTTCAAACTCCTACTATGTTTCCACTACTATAATAACAGACATCAGACATTAAGAGTGAAAGAAAAACAATTAAAAAAGAGTGAAAGATACATATTGCAATCAAAGACCTTGTGAGATGGTGCACGTTTGTGCATGTAGGCCTAAAAAACCCTTTTTTCTTATTTGTTTCGAAATGAACATACAGATTAGTAACTTTTATATTTTTCTAAAAACCTTTTCTTCTTATTGTTATTATTATTGTAAGCTGTATCTAGACTATTCTGATTCATGGAGGCCCCATACATTCAGAGTAGAAATGTTCCCCCTGGAGTTTTCAAAGTTATGACCTTTCAGAAACAAATTGCCAGGCCTTATTTCTGAGGCACCTTGGGGTAGGTTTGAAATGCCAACCTTTCAGTTAGTTGTCAAGTACTTAACAATTTGTGTCACCCAGGGACTACACATGACCCTATTTAATCATGAAAAACATTCATGAGAGGGATTTTATTTACACAGGGGAGAAATCAAGATGTACATAGTGAGCTAAATCTCTGAAGGTTACCTTGTCAGAGGCAGGCAGCAAAGTCAAGACTCACTCTTACGGCCCTTATTTCAGATCTAATACAAAACTCCATGTTCCAAAGATCAACCACTAAACTTGGCCGTTAAACTCCACCATCTCCTCATCATACACCCCTTTAGATTTATAGATGTAAATGTGTAATAGAGAGCTGTTCCTGAGGGTTGAATGGGAAGGTAGCCAGGCATTTTGCATGACTTGCAAGCCAGCATTCCAGTGGGAACACTTACAAAGCTAAAGATGACAGAAATTTTTATTCCCCAATGAGACAATATCTAGGACGCAGCAGCTGGGGTTCATCCAGGGCCCAGCGTGGCCATCTGGCCAGGTTTGCTAGAGTCAAGGTCTGCAGCAACAGATCTTGGAACAGTTGCCAGGAGTGAAGTGTGAACTTCCTCTCTCTGAAGAATATTACCTGCCAGTGAGGTAAAAGTAATTACTTGTCCCTGCTAATTGAATTCTGAACTTTAAAGTAGAGGTTCTGACTTAGGTTAACATGACATGGGGCAATTTAAAATTTTAGCAAAAAGAACAAAAATTGCAAAGGATCTCAATATCTGGAATGCAGCAGGCCACGTTCCAAAGGGCCAGAGCCAATTTTCACAAGTTCTGCAGATGCTGGTCTCCCATAGAAATGTCTTCAGCATGCCCTGTTCGCAACCCTGGCTAATACAAAAGGTTACATTGCTGTAAGTCAGGGAATTATTTTGGCCAATTTCATTCTGTGAGTTTCCCCGCTCCCTTGTCCCCTGTATTTACCATGATTATTTTGGGAACTGTTGTTTGGTACTGCCTTTGGCTAAAAGTATCAACTAACACTCATGAATTGGACGTGGTGCTTATTCTTAACTTATATTAACCAATTTAAACTTCAGAGTTACCCTCCAAGACAAGCGTTGTTTTTTAAATCAATTAACAGAGTTAACTGATTTAAAGAGAGGAAAGTGGTAGAGCTGGGACTTGTGCTCATCTCTGTTTCTCCGTATTGAGTCTCTCAGGGTTATTTCCTATAAAGGTAGCTGTTTTTGTTGTGATTATTGTTAGGTGGCATCAAGTTTCAACTCACAGTGAACTTATATGTACAACCAAACACAATACGGCCTAGTCTCAAGTAAACACACTTTGTAGATGATCTTCCTCTTTTTCTCTGATCCTCTGCTGCATGGTGTCTTTCTCCAGGTAGGGCTAACTTTTGATAACCTGTCTAAAGTATGTGAGATGAGGTCTCTCCATCCTTGTTCCTAAGGAACTCTCAGGTGGAATTTATTCAAAGACAGATTTGTTTTTCAGCCAGTTTGTGATACGTACAAGGAGCTCTGATAACCTAGTAGAAAAGAGATATGCCGCCAACCCAAAGGAACATAGTAGTTTAAATATATCAGCTGCTCCAGGGATAAAAGATGGCAGTCTCTTCCCATGCAATTTACTACCTCTGAAAACCTGCTGGAAGGTCAGCTGTGAGTTGGTTCTGACTTGACAGTATATAACATCAACAGTGGTACATACTTTTGGTATTTTTTACCAACATCATAATTAAAAATTTAAAAAAAAAAATTGGCAACATCAGGATGGATGGTGAAGAGATTGAGATTGTACACAGCTTTAGTTTGCCTGGCTCCATAGTCAACAGTCTTGGCACCAACAGCCAGGAAATTAAAAGGCGCATAGCCATGGGAAAGTCTTCTATTAGGGACCTCTCCAAAGTACTGAAGAGCAATGGTGTCTCCCTGGAGACTAAGGTGCGTCTGATACAGGCCATGGTCTTCGCAATCACTTGTTATGCATCAAGAGTTGGACAATGACCAAGGAGGATAGAAGGAGAATTGATGTCTTTGAGCTGTGGTGCTGGAGAAGATTATTGAGAATACCATGGACTGCTAGGAAAACAAACAGATTCGTCCTGGAAAGGGTTAAACCGGGTGGCTCCTTGGAGGCAAGGATTCTGAGGCTCCGTCTAACATACTTTGGACATGTTGTGAGGATAGACTGGTCCTTGGAGAGGGACATCATGCTTGGGAGGGTGGAGGGACGGCGCAGGAGAGGAAGGCCCTCTGTGAGGTGGATTGATTCAGTGACTGGGATAATTGGGATGGGAGTATTGGAGACAGTGCGATTGGCACAGGACAGAACGGAGTTTAGGGCTGTTGTACATAGGGTCGCTATGAGTCACGGGCGACTCGACGGCACATAACAACAACAACAACAACATAATTAAAATGCATCAGCTCTAAGTTTTTCTTATTGAAGATTAAAAATGCTTTCACAAAAGTTTGAAGTGCTTAAGAATTCTATGGCTTGAGCCTGCTCTCTTTAGTCCTCAAAGTGACATCCCTGCTTTTAAATAATTTAAAAGCAAAGAGGTCTTTTGTAGTAGAGTTGCCCAATGCGATACATAATTTTTTTCTTGACTGCTGCTTCCACGGGTGTTGATTGTGAATCCAAGACTGTTGATGAAATACTTGATAACTTCAATCTTTTCTCCATCGATCATGATATCTGATGTCCTCCATCTATCACTGTGCTTGTTTTCCCAGTTTTGAGAATTTTTAGTGTTTGTGCTGGAAGTTGCAGTTTTAGATCATCTTCAGAAAGTGCTTTACGATCTTTTTTGTTTGGAACAAACAAGTTTTTGCCATCTGCATATCACAGGCTGTTTAATGAATCTTATCTTGGTGCTGTGTTTTTCATTTGGACCGGTTTCTAAGTATATTGAATGTTGTTGTTGATTGCCTTCGAGTAGAGCACGACTCAGCGATCCTATGAACAAAGGGCCTGACGCTCCTCTACAACTATCGGCATGTATCAGAGTTCATAGAGTTTCTAGAGGCAAGTTGTTTAGAAAGTGGATGCCACTCAAGTAATATAACCATGATATGCACTTCTGATTTTAAGCTATATAATATCCTCTTGTTTTGTTTGAATGATGCCTCTCGGTCTATATACAGATTTATCATTGGTACAATTAAGTATTACGGAATTCTATTACGTTATCCACATTTTACTATGATTAATATTGTGTGATAAATCCTTGGTTCAGGCAAATATAGTCAACCATTTTTTCTAATGTTCTTTGAATTTAGCGAAGATTGCAACAATATCTCTCTTTGTCCTTTCACGTCTGAATTCAGCTTGACATTTAGACAGTTTCCTGTTTATGTTTGCTGCAACCATTTTTTAGTGTTCTTCATCAAAATTTTACTTGCATGTGATATTAGTGATATTAATAATTTCTGCATTCTGTTACATTGGTTTTCCTTTGAATGGACATACATATTGTACGTCTTCCAAACAGATGATCAGGTAGCCGTCTTAGCAATTTACTGGTGTAGATAAGTTAGCACATCTAGTGTTACATCTGTTGAAGGACCTCTGTGGTCTTCCATCAATTCCTGAAGGCTTGTTTTTTAAAAAATAAATTCAGTGAAGCTTGGACTTCTTTCAATACAATGCCATGTTATTTCTTAAAATGGCTGAGGATTAATAAATTCTTTTTGGTACAATGACTCAGCTTCTTTTGATGTATCTTGTCATTCAATATTCTCGTCATTCAATATCCACAATTGAAACTGTAGGTCTGATTTACATCTTCAAGTCATTTCACTTCAGAAATGTAAAGCATATTCTTCTCTCTTGCTTTTCCAGGTCCAGGTTTTCACACACTTCACTATAATATTTGTTTTGTCTGTCTTGAGACATTATTTTGTCTTCTTTGGAATTTTCAGTTCAGTTCTTTTGTTTCATTATTCTTTTTTATTTAGCTGCTCTATGTTCTACAGCAAGTTACGATCTCTTCTGACATCCCAATTGTTCTTTCTTTACTCTGTTATCTTTAAAAAGCCTTTTTGTTTTCTTCATGTAAGATATCTTTCATGTCATCCTATAATTCATCTGATCTTCAATCACTGGTGTTCAATATGTCAAATCTACATTGAGATGATCTCTAAATTGAGATGGGATAAACTGAAGGTTGTACTCTGTCTGGCCTTCATAGACTTGTAATTTTCTTCAACTTCAACTTTCATATATACAATTGATGCTTTGTTCCATAGTTAACCTCTGGCCTTGTTTTCACTGATAATATTGTGTTTACGGTGGTCTCTTTCCACAAATGTTGATTTTGATTCCTGAATATTCTGTCTAGCAAAGTTCATATGCATATTAATCATTTGTGCTATAGCCAACAGACATTTCCAATGAATAAGTCATTGCCAGACAAAATTGTATTATGTAATCTCCAGCACTATATTTTGCTAAGGTCATATTTCCCCAACCACCAATCTTTATCTGTTTCTAACTTTCACATTTCAATCATAAGTAATTATAAGTGTAACCTGATTGTAAGTTTAATCAATTTCATATGGCAGAGGTTAATAAAAAGCTTCAATTTCTTCATGGTCAATGTGGCAAAAATTTGATTGCTCCTCATATTAACTGGTCTTCCTTGTAGGCTCATGCATTATCCTATCCCTGACAGTGATGCACTCAGGGTAGTGTGAAATGTTCTTTTTTAATAATGAAAGTGATTTGTTACATTACCATTTTTCTTTAAGGTGTAATTCCTAGCATTGCATAATTGTGCTATTCAAAATAGCGGACACCAGTCTGTTTTAGCTCACTAATGTTTAGTTTATCTTTTTAATGAAAATTTTTGGTTTTCCTAGATCTATACATTGAAGTGCAACATCAAGGAAACAAAGATTCTCATCACAGGACCAATTGGCAGCATCACTACGGATGGTGAAGAGATTGAGCTAGTTAACAATTAGTTTGCTTGGCTCCATAGTTGACACTCTTCACACCAACAGCCAGGAAATGAAGAGATGAATTGCATTGGGAAAGTGAGCTGTCAGGGACTTCTCCAGAGTAATGAAGAGCAACAATGTCAGGCTGGAGACTAAGGGGTGTCTGATCCGGGCTATAATCTTAGCAATTGTGTGTTATCCATTGGAAAGCAGGACAGTGATTAGGCATGATAGAAAGAGAACTGATGCCTTTGAGTTGTGGAGCTGGAGAAGATTATACCATGAACTAGAAGAACAAACAGGCTTGTCCTAGAGAGGGTGAAACCAGAATGCTCCTTGGAGTCAAGGATTCTGAAGCTTCATCTTACATACTTTGGGCATGTTGCAAGGACGGACCAGTCCTTGGAGAGAAACATCATGTTTGGCAGAGTGGAGGGACGGCACTGGAGAGGAAGACCCTGATGAGAGGGATCGATTCTGTGATTAAGGTGGTGAGAGTAAGGGTATTGGAGATGATGAGGTTGGCACAGGATAGAGCAGGGTTTAGGGCTCTTGTTTAGGGCTATGTGTTGCAAGAGACTCAATGGCACATAACAACAACAATACTTTGTACAACAGATACTCTGTTATTAAGAAGTGTTTACAGCTGTTTCTTCTTGTGAATCATGCCACCTTGAAAAATGAGGTCCCCAAAGCTTTACTCAACCAATGTCATTAAGGTTGGCTTTGCTTTGAGAAAGCAATTTTTCTCCAGTTCTATTTTGAATTTCTTCAGATCTGAACAACTTATCTTTCAGCACTGCATCAGACAAATTTCTACTACTGTTTATAATTTTTGATTGTTGGATCCTTCTTCCTAGTCTGTCTTAGTCTGGAAAGTCTAAAGAAAGGTACCAAGTTACTTCATGCTTGGATTCTGCAATGGCCCAAGGAGGACTTCATGGTTTTGAAACTTTAGTAATGGAAAGTATCTGAGTTTCACACTTCACTTCTGGCCTAGGATTCAGATGTCTCACACAGTGTTTATTAGGAGAGAATTGATAACAGGTTTTTATGCAATTACCTCATAGAAGGCTTATGGCCAACTGTTACTGCTTTTTTCCTCAGACCCCTTGGTGTATTGACAGGAAGACCTGCAGGAATGCAGCAAGTTCCTGTTAAAGTGCATCCTAGCAAGAGGTTATCATTGTGTATATAGATGAGAAGAGAGGAAAAAAACCCACCAAAGAAATGACCCTAAACTCCAGGAATATTTGTTTCTTTGAGACTTGAATTGTTTTAGAAAACTGTAGGAACATTTCTAGGAGAGTTGAAAGGTTATAGGAGGGTTTAAATAGTGTGTGATGATTATAAAATATTCTACACGTGAATGCTTTGTGTTGTTGATAAATGAGGGCTTGTTGTTTGTTGTTATGTGCTGTTAAGTCAGAATTGATTCCTAGCGGACCCTCTAGCAAGTTTCAGAAGCTATAAATTGCACAGGAGGTTGTTGTTGTTGTTGTTGTTATGTGCCGTCCAGTCGTTTGCGACTCATAGCGACCTTATGTACAACAGCCCTAAACCCTGCTCTATCCTGTGCCAATCTCATTGCCTCTGACACACCCATCCTGATTACCCCAGTCACTGAATCAGTCCACCTCATGGAGGGTCTTCCCCTCCTGCTCTGTCCCTCCACTCTGCCCAGCATGATGTCCCTCTCTAAAGACCTGTCTCTTCTTGCAACATGTCCAAAGTATGTCAGGTGAAGCCCCAGAATCCTTGCCTCCAAAAGGAGCAGCCTGATTTAGCCCTCTCTAGGATGAATCTGTTTGTTTTCTTGTCAGTCCATGGAACATTCAATACTCTTCTCCAGCACCAGAGCTCAAAGGCATCAACTCTCCTTCTATCCTCCCTAGTCATTGTCCAACTCTCTGAAGCATAACAGGTGATTGCAAAGACCATAGCCTGTATCAGGTGCACCTTAGTCTCCAGAGAGACACCATTGCTCTTGAGTACTTTAGAGAGGTCCCTACCTGCAGACTTTCCCATCGCAATACGTTTTCTTATTTCCTGGCTACTGGTGCCAAGAGTGTTGACCGTGGAGCAGAGAAGACTGAAGCTGTGAACAATCTCAATCTCTTCACCATCCATCCTGATGCTACCGATTGGTCCGGTGGTGAGAATTTTTGTCTTCTTGCCATTGAGCCTCAGTCCATATTGAAGGCTGCAGTCCTTGACCCTCTGCAGTAAGTGCATGAGGTCCTCCTCAGTTTCAGCGAGCAGGGTTGTGCCATCTGCATAATGCAGATTGTTGTTGATAGATCGTCCACCAATCCTACCGCCACGCTTCTCTTCATAGAATCCCGCCTCTCGGATAATCTGCTCTGCATACAGGTTGAAAAGGTATGGAGACAGGATACATCCCTGGTGTACACCCTTCCTAATTTTGAACCATGCAGTGTTGCCCTGCTCTGTTTTGACGACTGCCTCTTGGTCCAAGTATAGGTTTCGCATTAGCACGATTGCTCAGGTTTTTTTCCCTTGGAGTGGCTGACGGATTTGAACTGCCCGCCTTTGTAGGTAGCATAACTTCTTACCTACTAGATCTCTAAAGTTCTCATTGAGAGGAGGTTATTGTTGTTAGGTGTCGTTGAGTCAAGTATAACTCATAGCGACCAAGTGAACAAGAGATCTGAACCCTGCACCGTCCTCGCAATCTCTAACACACTTGGGTCCATTACTATATTCACTGCACCACCTGTTTAAGGGTCTTCCTTTCTTTTGTTATCCCTCCTTTCCCCCCAAGCATTGTGTCCCTTTCCAATGAATAGCCTTTCTTAGTAAAGTATGTAGCCAAAGAGTGTGAGATGACCCTTTATCATCCTTGCCTCCGAAGAACATTCTGGCTGCACCTTCTCCAAGACACACATTTTTATTCTTTTGGGAGTCCATGGAATATTCCATATTCTTCTCCAACAGTACAGTCCAAAAGTGTCAATTCTTCTGTTATCCTTATTTATTAAGCAGCATAGCAAGTCACTGAAAAGAGCATGGCTTGAATCAGGCCCATCTTTATCCTAAAACTGATATCATTGCTCTTCGATAATTTAGAGACAGTCCAGAAGAGAAAGATCCCAGATAAGATGGATTGACACAGTAACTAGTGTAATGATGGTAAGTGTGGCCCAGACAGCAAGATTGGCTCAGGATAGAGCAGGCGTCAGAGCTATTATACATAGTGTCGCTATGAGTCATAGGTAACTTGATGGCACATCAAAAGAACAACAACAGACAACAGTATTAACAGAAGTTCTGGTGGCCTAGTGGTAAGAAGCTGTGTTGCATGCAGTACCAAAAGTATGTGGTTAGAATCCACCAGCTGCTCCATGGAAGAAGGATGGGAAATCTCCTCCCATGTGATTTACTGCCTCTGAACACCCACTGATGGGCCAGCTATGGGTTGGTTCTGACTTGAAGGCATACAACAACAACAACAACAACAATACAACATTGACTAGAAATGTAGGAAATAGAAGTGATATTTTTTTCTCTAGAGGAATTATGGAATGGCAAAATTAATCTGATGTGGGGAATGCAGCTTAGTGGACTCATTCACTGAGCTGAACTCACTGATTAATATAGGAATTGCTATAACTTACTTTGTAGGAATCATGGTGTCAGAGTGTGAAGTATTTTGGACTTAAGATGACTATTATAACAAAATAGTTTTTCTATATAGAAATATTTTCTTCAAGAATAATTGCTTTTTGATGGTATCTTACTTTTAATTATAATGTAAGCCTTTTGGTTTTTATTTAACACGTTGATGCACACTTTTAAAATTGACGACTGTGCTTAGAAACACATTTACCATCATTTGCGGCAATGGACACTCATTGTTGCTAGCTGAGATTTTGGAAAGGGAGTGATCAGTTTCTGGGAGCTTCCATTTCTTATGTGTAGAATGGTGATAAGAAAATTTTCCTTCATAAATGACTAGAAACATGCAAAAGGCAACATAAGGAAAACCTCTGGTCAAACAGGTCCCCAAACCAGCTGCTACCACGTTGATCATGACTTGTGACATCTCCACATATGTTGGAGTAGAACTGGACTCTATCAGATTTTCCATGACTGAATTAGTTCAACCACAATAACAAAATCTTTCTTCCAAAATGCCCCTGGGTAGATCCAAATTTTCAATTGTATGCTTAGTAACTTAACACTGGACCTTTTTGTACTATCCAGATTACTTCACTGGTCAAACCAGGGACTCAATAGTCATCAGCTTCCTTGTATTTCTATTACAAAATACAAAAGCGTCCCACAGCTTCTCTATCTGTTCATTTCTTGATGGGCACTTGGGTTGTTTCCAACTCTGCTATTGTGAACAAAGCAGCAATAAACATGGGTGTGCATATATCTGCTTGGGTGGCAATTATGATGTCTTTAGGGTATATTCCCAGTAGTGGAATTGCTGGGTTATGAAGTATTATATTATATACAAAATAGGTGACCCTGGAGGACATTTTGCTGAGTGAAATATCTTAGTTACAAAAGAACAAATACTGCATAGTGCCATTGTAGTAAAATATGTTTGACTTTGGGGTTGGGAGAAACTAAGAAAAGAGGGGATAAATAATGTATACTGCATTGAAACAGGTAAGGGAGATAACTGTTTTAAAGGAATATAGGATTATGAATTATCTTCATGACAAGATTCCAGAAAAAGAAATGCATAGTAAAGTGGACTGTGCACTTGGGAGGGGATTGTATCACAATGGAAGAATTTTTTTCCCCTTTTCTTTTCAAACAGAAAAACTAACTGGGGACGAGGAGTGGGCAGGGAGGAAAATATGCAGCAATGAATGAATGGGGGAAAAGTTAAATGGAACGAATATGCTGTAAAAATTATATATGTTGCATTAAAAAATCATTAATAAAAAATGTAAAAAAAATACAAAAGTATAGTTAATCTTTAAGATTTGATGAGATTTCTCCCACCTGATGGTGATCCAGAAACACAGTTCCTAACAAAACCTACACTGTCCACACATGTCTTATTCCAAAGTCTTCTCCCAAAACATCATGAAGCCAGGAAAGAAGCAAGAAAACTCAGGTTTATAGTAAAAATCTTGGGCATGGCAACCATTTCAGCATAAATTAACCATGTTCAGGGACTGTTTCATGTTAAAACGTGCCTCACTTACTGGCTTCTCTGAGTATCACTCTGATCTTCAGTTGAAAGAAATCTTCATCCATAAATAGGAGAACATTGGAAAATTTTCATGCCAGACAGAAGCTTGGCAATTTGGTCTCATTTACAACATACCCATCTTCTTAAGTATTGTCCCTTTACCTTGACAATCCAAACCCATTCAGAGGAACATGAAGATGTCTCCAAAGGCCATGGGACTATTAATGCCGAGGCTTAATTAAATGGTAAATCCAATCTGGACAAAGCTGATTTACTTGCTGTGGGAGAAGTGCCAAATACAGAGCAAATGTAACTGAACTCAAATAGTACTTTGTCTCTGGATGTGTGTGTATAAGGATAAGTAGGCATGTGCAGAACCATAGAAAAGTAGCATTGCAATAGTTGTATAGGTTGATTTAAAGCATGATTTTCAGCTATGTGACTGAAAATTTAATCTCACTGTTTCCACCTCAAACTGTGGGTGGCAGCAGAGACTTGGGAAATGCTTCATATGCAATTCAAATGACTTTTTGAGGTATATTGCTCCTCAAAACCCATCCACTGCTATTGAACAAAATTCCAACCACAGCAACCCCATCATGGTAAGTGAATAGTTTCACTAATTAATAGACAAGTGAGACTGTTTCTTTTGAACCACAATTGGCATCACTTCATCATTTCTCATCTCTTTCTTGAGACAGTGAAGGAGTGCTCTGGTCTATTACCCTCACTGTTTATTGTTTTATAAATCAGACTTGTTTGTTTGTTTGTTTTTGGCCAATAATCATTCGTTTTAGCAGCTACCACAGTGACTACCCACAGAATCTTACTCTTTTAAAGATATCTTCTTCCTTTTATCATACCAGTAAGGCATCTAATTTCTTTCTTTTTTAAATTATACTGGTTTATTTACAAAGTACGAATCCATTGTTTTTCACACCGGATCTTTCCCATTCTAGTAGTAGCCTCAGACACAGAACTTGGCCCAGCCTTAGGGTTCTTCTACACAAGGTCTGTCTCCCCAGACATGGCAAGTCCCCAGGTCTTCAGGTTTACAGCATCACAGACCACATGTTACTTTACTTCCATCTGAGAAGGACATGTACATTGGTTTGTTGGCTTGGCTGTCAGTTCTTAGAAGGGAAAGAGGCAAATTTGAAATGAAAATCCATTTTTCATACATTGAACATCCTTGAATCCCTGTAGAGAAGGAAATGTTTTCATAGGGTCAGAAAACATTGACAAAATTTTAAATTTATAATGACCATTGTTAGTGGAGATGTGAGGAATATGTTACTTCCCTATTCTGTGGGAAATACTTATTTAAGTTGTTGTGCATGTCTTTGAGTCAGAAATAACTCATATCTGACCGTCTAGCAGGTTTTCAGACATAGGAAATTACACGGGAGGAGATTGCCCATCTTCCCATGGAGCATCTCGTAGATTTGAGCCATATGCCTTTGGGATTTCAGTGCAGCTTCTTACCGCTAGGCCACCAGAGCTCCCTACTTATTTAACAGATATTACACATACCCTTAAATTTACTCCTAAGACTCCATGCCACTAAAGTAAAATCACCTCATATAGACAATACCTAAGGATACATTTGAAGCCTTGGCTATTTTTTAAAAGGTTAGCAATGCAAATCCACTAGGAACAACGAAGGGTCAGCATGAATAAAAATTGACTTGTTGACAGCGGGTTTAGTGTGGTTGGTACATCTATCTATATCTAGATCTATATACCTAGACCTAGACCTAGACCTAGACCTAGACCTAGACCTAGACCTAGACCTAGATCTAGATCATCTCTCTCTCTCTCTCTCTATTTCTATCTCTATCTGTATCTATCTATCTATATCATCTCTATCTCTATCTCTATCTCTATCTCTATCTCTATCTCTATCTCTCTATCTCTCTCTCTGTCTCCATCTCTGTCCAGCTCTATCTCTATCTCTATCTCTATCTCTATCTCTATCTCTATCATCTCTCTCCACTCAAGTGTTGAGGACTCTCCTTCATAGGGTCGCTATGAGTCACCTGCGACTCGATGGCACTTAACAACAACAACATTAACTCCCTTACTTTAATGTTTATACTTTTACACTGGCACATAATAAGTTGCTGCATTTTACAATAGATAAATCATTATGTGTTTACATAATTGTGTGTTATTACATGAGAAAAGTCAAGGAACTCTGATAACTCTTCTGTCGTGTTGGAAGTGACTTAAAGCTGACCTTCCAGTAAGTTTTTGGAATCTGTAAGTCATACAGGAGGAGATTCCCCATCTTTCTCATGCAGAACCACTGATGTATTTGAATCACTAGGATGCAGTCTTTGGGTTCACAGTACAATTCCCTACAGACTATGCCACCACAGCTCCCCACTAACCAAAGGCTAATGGTTTGAATCCACTATTTATTCTGCACAATAAAGATAGGCAATCCTTCCCATAAAAAAATTACAGCCTGGGAAGCCCCATTAAGGGTTACTATAGGTCATAACTGACTTGATGGTCATGAGTTTATGAGGCAAATGCTAGAAAGATATCCGGTTAAATTGTGGGCTTGTATGAAGACTGGTAGGTGAAAGAGAAGAAAAAGAAGCAAGAGTCCAAGAGATACAAAGAAAGAAGAAATGGAAGAAAGTAAGCGTGTAAGGCACAGTATATACGTTATTATCCCATTTATGTAAAACTATGTGTTTATACATTCATAAATAATTACTCTAAAAAGTAGTGAATTATAATTCTTGTTGTAATAAAAGCTGTATTTTATTATTTGCAAGTTGCATCCAAGAATGTATTAATATACTTGAACATATTTAGAAGAATGAGGATAAAGGCATGAAGAGGCATATATCATATTATGTTCTGTGAGTGGAGTGGTGGGAATGAGTGTGTTTGAGATGGTGAGGTTGGCACAGGATAGAGCAGGGTTTAGGGCTGTTGAACATAGGGTTGCTATGAGTCTCAAGCCACTCGATGTCACATAACGACAATAACAACAACAACAAGCCAAAGGATGGTAGTGTTGGGTTGGTTGAGGAGGTAGTGGAAAGATTACTATTTCTTAATAGAACTTTGTAGGGTTTCACCTTATGATGACATACAGATTGTTTTGGACTTTGAAACATTTCACATTGAAAGAAACAAAATCATGTGACTCATAGGACATAATGTGATGTACACTTTCCTCTGCAGGCCAAGAAGTTGTAATGGACTGCTTGAAAACAGGCTCACAGTACCTACCAGATGGAAAGATATTTTTCCTTAAAACTAAGTGAGTCATCATGGACTGACTCAAACATCCTCTATGCCCTTGGTATTTATTTATTATCTAATTTGCAACATGAGTTTGAGTTGTACATAGTTATCTTTCTTTAATGACTACACAGTAAGAATGTATTTTTTTATCATCTTCCTATTGATTTTTCCAGATGTAATTCTTTTGGTCCTATAGTTATCTATGTTTCTGTGGAAGTGTAATAGCCATTTTCAGGTCTGAGGAACCCAAGGAAAAGATAAATATGGATTTGTGGATGACAATGGTGATCATTCAAATGATTTGATTTTGTGCTTCCACCAAAGGATTTCTTCCCTCCTTGACTTCTGTCTGAAAATATTTATTAAGCACATAGGATGACCCAGGAAAGAACCCTGCTGTCACAGCCTTTCAGGATTCATTTCCTAACGAAGAAGTTGGTGGTTTGAACCCACCAGTTGCTCTATGGAGAAAGTTGTGTAGCCTTAGAAACAGTTACGGGGCATTTCTGCGCTGTTCTACAGCGTTGCTCTGTGCCAGAATTGACTTGATGGCACTGACATGAACCGGATACTGTACAAGGACCTGGAGCCACAAGATCTCCCGAGTTTACTTGGCAGTGTCCAGGGGTGAGGATAGTAAGTTCTTTCTTTCATGGATCTGTCATCTTTCCTTTTTATAGCCAAGATTCTACAGCCTCCTCTCCTCTGTGGTCCACTTATGTGACTACCTCTTTTTTACTTTTGTGCATGAGATCTTTGAATTGATTACAAAAATCTCCAGTCACTTACAGATAGTTGGAGCCTCCTGTTGCTACGGTGTTGGTGATTATAAGACATAATCATCTCCCTAGTACCACCTCAACCAACCCAACACATTTAATTATGATCCTTTGGTTTAAGGAACATAATATGATATGGTTCTCATTATGCTTTTACCCTCATTCATCTAAATATGTTCACCCTATAGTGACCTCCTGGCTTTCCCACCTCTTTGCTCGCTCCTTGCTGGCTTACACTGAGGAAGCCTGTTGTCTCCTGCTGTCTGTTGTAGAGTCTTTTCCAAGCTACTCACACTGTCCTAATTTCACCAGCTTCTACTGCTTTGCATATAAATCCATAATTTTTTTCACCTTTAGACTCTTATTTTATTAACTTAAAAAAATAAACATGCATGCCTCTGTGGTTTTGGTGTTGGTTCCTGTTTCCCCTGGAACATTGTTGAAGTGCTTTACTGGCAGAACAGCTGACAAAAGTTCTATTTCTTTTTTTTAAAATTGAAATTTTAATGAAAGGTTATGGAAACTTTGGATTTCCATTCATTCATTGTTGCACATTTTCCTTCCTGTCCACCCCTCCCCCCACTTGTTTTTTCTCTTTGAAAAGTAAAAAACAAACAAAAACAAAAAAAAACCCCTCCCTTTCATTATTATACCATCCCCCCTACCTAAATCCACTCCTCTCATGAAGCTTTCATTCTGGACTCTTGTCATGAAAATAATAATCATATATGCCTTTCAAACAGTTCTCTCCTTCATGTTTCAATGCAGTATACATTACCAACCACTCTGGTGGCCTAGTAGCAAGAAGCTGTTCTGCACTCCTGAAAGCATGCAGTTCACATCTACCAGCTGCTCTGTGGGAGAAGGATGGACAATCTCTTCCCTTGTGATTAACTGCCTCCAAGAACCTGCAAGGATCAGCTATGGGTCAGTTCCAATTCAATGGTACATAATACACACAACACAATAAGCTTGGAGCTTAGAAAAAATTAGTGAGTGAGGATATCCTTTCAATTTTGGATTATTTTTAACTTTTTAAATTGTAGTATTTTGATTTTCCATTCCACCAGAGAACAACACCTCTATCTAGTTCTAGTGTTCTCGAGTGACATCACTTACTCACTGCAGTCATATCAGAACTCACTCATAGCTGATCTCTGGTGGGTTTTCAGAGGCTGAAAATTACATGGTAGGAGATTGCCTGCCTTTCTCCATCAGAAAAACTGGTGGATTCCAACTGATTATCTTTGCTTTGGCAGTTCAACTCCTTTAGCTTTTAACAGAACAAAACAAGCTCATTAGAATCAAGTGGGTTGCGACTCATAGTCACCCTGGATTGGTTTTCCAAGGCTGTAATCTTTATGTAAAGAGTCTGCCCATCTTTCCTCTGCAGAACAAATTATGACTTTGTACTACCAAACCTTGGGTTAGCAGTGCAATGTATAATGCAGCTTGCATTAGAGCTTCTCAATTTATCACTTATTTACTGAAGAGAAATGATGTCAGTATGGAGACTGAGGTGAGCCTGATACAGACCATGTCCTTTGCAATTACTTGCTATGCATCAGAGAGCTGGACAATGACTAGGGACGATAGAAGGAGAATTGATGCCTTTGAGTTGTGGTGCTGGAGAAGAGTATTGAATACACCATGGCTTTCAAGGAAAACAAACAAGTTCATTCTGGAGAGGGTAAAGCCAGGCTTCTCCTTGGAGGCAAGGATTCTGAAGCTTCATCTGACATAGTTTGGACATGTTGCAAGGCGCGATCAGTACTTGGAGACGTCATTCTTGGGAGAGTGGATTAATTCAGTGACTGGGGAAACGGGGATAGGTGTGTCTGAGACAATAAGATTGGCACAGCATAAAGTGGGGTTTAGGGCTGTTGTACATAGTATTGCTATGAGTTGTGACTTGATGGCATGTAACAACAACAATATATTAAATATGCTGTACAAAGACATGCGATGGATTAAAAATGTCACGGATTAAAGGTAAAAGAGAGGTAAGATATGTTCTTGGCTGTGACCACTCAGAGTTTAAAATTTATGCACATGAAAAAGATAAGCAACCAAATAAAGCTAACTGTGATAAACTGACAAAATGAGTAATACAGATACTGCTGATGGGAGAATAAGAAAAAACTAGTATGAGGTGATTGGTGCAAAAAAAAAAGCCATAGTGAAAGGAGGAGACTCCAAGTTGTTCCTTGGAAGCAAAGATTTTGAAGCTCCTCCTCACATACTTTAGGCGATATTGCCAGGAGGGACCAGTCTTTGGAGAAGGACATCATTCTTGGAAGGGTGGAGTGTCAGCACAGGAGAGGAAGGTCTTGGATAAGATGGATTGACACAGTAACTGGAGTAATGGGGTTAGGTGTGTCAGAGACAGACTGGCTCAGGATAGGACAGAGTGCAGAGCTACTGTGCATAGGGTTGTTTTGAGTCTCAGGGGACTTGATGGCACATAACAACAGCAACATTCCATCTTTCTGATGGAATGTTTACCTTCAGTACTCACTGGGTAGGCTTCAGGAGCCTTGCGTTTTTTCCCTGAGAAGGTGCTTTGTGTCATGTGAAAGGCTCCATCCTGTAGAGGTAGGCTCAGTGATTGTGTAAGAGTACCAAGTAGCCCTGGTTGTGTAGGAGCCTTGGTGGTGCAAACAGTTAAGTGTGTGGCTTCAAATCTAAAGATTAGTGGTTTGAATGCACCTAGACTGCACAGGAAAAAGATCAGGCAAGCTACTTCCATAAAAAAGTACACTTAAGAAAACTCTAGGAGACAGCTCTACTTCTTTATATGGAGCCAAATGAATAAAAATCTACTTAATTTTACCCCAAACCAGCCAGGTAGTTTGAGAAAGCATTTGAGTTTACAAACTCAACCTTTCTTTTCATCCTTTCTTGTTTCCCTCTTAGTATGCTAACTGTAGCTTCTACATTAACTCTGAGTTTACACAAAGTAGAATCATTGTTTATGTTCCAACCAGGAGAGATGGGAACAATGTTTTGTATTTCTAAAGACATTATATTTAATAGACAGTAGAAGAAAAGGGTGTTGGCCTAGCAGAAGAAAATGGGAAAGAAAAGAGTCTAAAGAGGCAGAACGAAAAATATAATAAAATCCTTTGGGAGAAAGTGTCAATTACCCTCTTCAGGTCTGCCAAGATCATAGACTCAGAGAAGCGATCGTTCTTGAATGATATTCTTTAATGCACTTTTGGTAGCTTTTAGGAAAAATATTACAATCTTGCTTAGCATTTATTCCCACCTGGAAACGTTAGATTCATATCCACGTCTCAGGCCCACAGTTAGGTCTGTGCTCATAGAGTACAGAGGTGAATGGAATCACTTGCATTATTTATTTCTTTCTCTCTCTCCATGCTGACTGCAAACAGTGGAATTTGCATAAATAAATTCATTTGATTCTGTTCTGTTTGTGGCTGTTCCACTGCAATCAATCACAATGTAATAGTTTTAGTTTTGGAGACTTACTGACCCTTTTAGGAATTTGTGGAAAGTTACCTACATCTCCCTGAAAAAAAAAGTGCCAGTGCATTTAAATAAGCAAAATCTCTTTATAATTTTGAGGAATCTGTAGCTCATGCACAGTCTCTCAGGGCAAGAGTGATGTCAGGTCAAGAGGTAGAATGTTTTGATATTTGGCTGGAGAGTGGTAAGAGAGCAGATGGTTCTCCTCAGTAGTGACAGCTGCTAAAGCGGTGGAGAAATAGGGGTTAACCGCATGGGCTGCTCAGAAGACCTGAGAAACGGCAGGCAGCACACCAGTGACCACAAGTCGCTGGAGAAACTGAAGTCCTCGCGAAGCTCAGCAGGGACAATTGAGAAGTGACTCCTTTCTGCAATACCAAATAAAGTAAAAAGAAGCCACTGTCCTCTGTTGTTCATCGGCTTCCTTTTTTTTTTAACCTCTTCTGACATAAGGAGGAATACAAATCATGGGAAAATTACTCTTGCATTTGGTACAGAGTAAAACGGATGAAGAGCAAGGGGTTGTCAGCCTAGTAAAACTGGGTGACATCTGAGCCAAACACTTATTGGATAACAACATGGGACTTTGATTTTTACTCCACTAATGCTCTTAGCTAGGGTCTAAATATAATCCCGTTGTAATATTAAAGAGAATTGGACCCATTTTACCTAAAAGAAGGAGAGAAACAAGATCCATCTGAATAATTTTTTTTCTCCAAAAAAGAGCATAGTACAGTGAATTATTCGTGTCTATTCTAAATCATGAGCTTTGTAAATTTTACCACATGCAAATGTGAGATATGTCTCCCATAGCTGACCCTACAATGGGTTTTCAGGAGACTAAATTGCACAGAAACGATTTGCCCATCTTTTTCCTCCAGGAGCCACACTGGTATATTTCAAATGCTGGAGAGGCATGACCTTTGGAATAATAATAATAATAATAATAATAATAATAATAATACCTTTGAAGTGTGCCCATTCAAATGAAGTGTATACAATTCTAATGTTGAGATTTTTGACATCCTACCAGACTTTAAATGGAGCCATCCATTGTTCAGAAAGAACCAGTGTAGACCTGAAATCACTGTGTGAACCAGAAATGAGAGGGAGGGTCAGACTAAACAGTGAAGAAGAGAGCATGAGATAGTGGCAACAGTACCAACGGTAGCAGCAGAGAACCAAAGATGGAAGTAGGACAGAGCTGTGGGCTTAGGGCCCTGGAACAAGAAAGGTGCGTGCTTGTTGGTGGTGTGAATGCCTTCAGGGAGGAGGATTACTCTCTGGGAATGGATGTCTTTGGATAATTGTCAATCCTTGGAGCTTGAGCTGAATGCCTTTGGGTGGAGGCTTATTGTAAGAGTGGGATGTAAGAGTGAAATGAGCTTTGTACCATTTTCCTGAGTAGGCTAAAGGTCAAGGCTGTGAGGTCAAAGATCAGAAAGCTATGCTGCCAGTGAGTTAACAGTGCCACTCCTTATGCACGAGGCCACAAGAGCTCCCTGGTCCTGCTTCAGCCCAGCTAAAGAGCTTTGTAACAGTTTCCAAGCAGGGCAAAGGCCAATCCACAAGACCAGGGGTCAGAGAGAGGTCTGAATCAGTATAATAACATGTTATTTCTTTAATAAACTCTACAATCATGAATATTATCTGAGAGTTTGATGTGCTGTGAATTATCAAACCCAACACAGAATCACTAAGTGCTGTGGGAGGGATGGCTTCAGATTTTAGAAGAAGATTTAGGGTGTGGGGGCATGGTTGACGTCCTTGGAATCAGTTTATTTGATGTTGATGGATATTCTTCCTTATCATGAAGTTAGTGCAGGTCAGACATCAATGACTACAATTCTTACAATTTTACAATTTTTACAGAGAAAGAGAAAAAGAGAGAACCCTGAAGTAAAACTCTACACCAAGCCTTTAAAGCCTAGTGTTCCTAAGTGTTAAATTACTTACAATCACCCTCCCTTTTCTAGATCTGTATGCTAGAAAAGGATCTGGAAACTATAGTCTGTAGCCCACATCTGTTTTGCAGTCTGTCCACAAACCTATATTTTTATATTTAGCCCTGTACAGGGAAAAAAAAATCATTATTGGCTTCTGTTTTATATAACCACACAACTTTGTAATATTTAGGCTTTTCATACAAGTATAGAATGCATTGGCTGGACCAACGCAAACGCCCAGTCCCTTTGATAGTTCTATTTCTCATTACAAAATTATGAATTACCATTCTGGTTATGGATGACAACTTTCTGAAAGCTTTGCTCACCTGAGTGGGTAACCTTGAGTCTGTTCACCTCTGGAACACTAACAGATAAGCTTGTGAGCATGAAATTGAGCATCAGATCAAGGCCAGGCATAAACTCATCAATCCCATTTCACACGTAGAGGGCTGAGGAGGATGGAGGAGTGGCTGCCTTTCCCTGGATGGTTGCTTTTTGAATCTCTGGGGATTGCTGGTGTGTAAAGGTCTGCAGTTATATTTTCAATGTTTTTCAACTATTAGTTTTAGCAGTTTAGACTAAGTTTAAGAATTTGAATTGATATATTTTAATTTCTCCATCTCTAAGAAGTTTGCTCTTTCCTTTAGAAAACATTTAAATGCAACAAAGACCTTTTGCAGTCCATTCAAGTCAGTGCTGGTTTAAACAAGTATGGTAGACCTGGGATTCTTTAAGTGGAGTTTAGGATTATTTCTTAATTCATTCCGCCTAACAGTTTACCAAACCACCTCCAACAGCTTTCATGTAAATTTGAGAACATATGTTTCACTGATCACAATTAACTGAAGTGACTATGGGATATTTACATGGAGCTTTTAAAATATTTATGTACATAACATTAATGGCACCTAGTAGTTGACTTATTATATTTCAAAATTTGAGTTATGTATTATTTATGCCTGGCCAGAAATCCATAATGCATGAACTTGCGCTGGTACACTCCTGCTTTTGTGCGTGTCTGGCTCTCCAATTTCCTGAGGTTGTCCCTGGGAAATGCTGACATCCATTGTATGAATAAGTACTTCCCAATCACTCTGCTTCTGTAGGTTGGTATAGCCTTCTCCCAAGGTCTCTATCGGCTCGCAGGCACGATCCCATTAGTCCCAGCAAAATTCTGGGGAGTGTGTTAGATGCAGATACTGTCACCTGGATTTTACAGCTCAGGGAGCTGAGACACAGATCATTCAAATGGGAAGCATCAAGTGCATGGCCTTTCAGCTCAGTGGGACAAGGAGTGAAAGACACATTCCAGCACTAGATCAATCACTCAACCTATCAGCATTTATTGAGTGTGCCTCTTGGCCTCAGCATGCAGTGTGTGGCTGCTCCAGACCATTTTATGTCCTGCTTATGTGATTTGGTAGTTTTGCAATCTTGAAGCAAAAAATAAAATACTACTTTGTCTGTGAATTGTATTTTTTAAAAAATGGACCAGCTATACACAGGGAAAGAATGAGCAGGAAGGAATTATGAGGTAAAGCAGGTGCATGGGAGAGAACTAGGAGTCACCATTTGAAGGCAGGCATCCTTCTTCAATGATGACTCCACAGATTTCGTAGTATAGTCCCAAGATCATCTTCAAGGCAGTGAAGAAATACAGCAATAAAATAAGGGGTGGGGGTGGGGAGAAAGAAGCAATAAAATCAGGATACTTAGCAACATTATGCGACCTTAAGCATTTTTTATCTAGTTCATTATCAAGCTGATGTTACTTATCAATATCTAAACCAGGATGATAGTTCACCCCAGGAAAGACTGGAAGGTGTTTTCTGTATTTCATATCAAACAAGTTGACATCTACGCTCTGGCAAAGATATCTCTTAAGATGAAAGTGTCAATATAATATCATTTAACACTTGCATTCTCTTTGAGTTGTAGCTGACTCAATGATATGTAGACTTGATTTCTGGTTACCATCTTAGTTGAACAGATTTCAGTAAAACTTCTGGACTAAGGGGGCCCAGGAAGAAAGGCCTGAAAAATCTACTTCCAAAAATAAAAGGACACCTCATATGGGTCATAACTGTTTAATCTGTGACCAGTGTTAAGAGTGAGGCAAGATTGTAAAATCCATTTACTCTCTGTAGTGTTATTGTTGTTGTTCTGTGATGTCGAGTCAGTTGGGGACTGAGTTAATAGGAGCTAATGTTAGTAACCATCTTAGTGAGGTTATTCGAAGGATAGCTAAAAACAATGTCCAGCAAATTACTTAACTTCTTTACACCTTCTTTCACTTGGCTATAAATAGAAATGAAGAGACGATCTATTTAATTGTGTCATTATGAGGATTAAATAGGTTAACTTATATAAATCACTCTCTGTGCTGTTGAGCTTGAGCTGATTCATAGCTAGTCCTCCCGCTGGTTTTCAGACACTTATTGCCTCTAGGTCAGCAGTACAACTCCACCGGAGTTCTCTAACTTATGCAAAATGTGAAATAAAAATATGTTCATTATTATTACTAGTAAGTTTGTACTGCCAACCCAAAGCCAGGCAGTTCAAATCCACCAGCTGCTCTGTGAGAAAAAGATGAGCAGTCTCTTCCTATACAATTTACAGCCTCTGAAGATGCGTTGGGGGGTCAGCTATAAATTGATTCTGACTCAATAGCACACACAGACAACATTCTCAAATGAATCCATGTTGACCAAAATAACCCCCCACAAAATGCCTAGGTAAGGACTGAAATAAGGATTATGTGACAACTTGAACATTTTCTAAAAAAATACATCTATTTTTAAAAATCGAGAGACTGAGGATCAGAGAACAAGAAACTATTTGGTCCAGACTTGTGGCTGTTTGGAGCAGAACCAAGCCAACAAGACAAGGGAACCTGAATCTCAGCCCAATCTCTTTCTGCTACTTGCAAACTTTCACCTTTCGGGAAAGAAATGAAGCAATGTATTTGATACCCAGTCCCTTGTTAATTGGCTAATTGGTGCAAGTTTGAAAAACATCATCCTCTTAAAAGCATCATGGGTTTTTCTCACTTACACACTGTTCTTTATTTAGTAGCTTAAATGTTCTCAGAAACTGTTAGGTGCTTTGAGCATGATAGAATGCCAGAATTCTTGGCTGCCAAAATCTTTAAAAAAACCAATAAAACCAACCCCAACAAACCACTCCAAAGATTCTACAGCCATTAGCTGTAACCTGGAGTGAAGTATACTAACTTCTTAGGGAGACACCCCCATAAGTGTGATCAACAGAGGATTTGGGGAGCTTACCAAATTGCCTCCAAAATGCACTCACTCTTTAGACAGTGCAGAGAAGGCATGGTGGGCAGTCGAGAGACAGGGTGAATTAGTGTCAAGGAACATCTTTTATTCATGGGACTTATACATCACAGGGAACTGAGCATGACTAAGTTATGTCACAGAAATAAGATGAGAAGCCCTGAAAAGTTGGCACTGTGTCAAAAAGTAGAACACACTCAACACTGAGCAAAATGGTCTGGTTCATTTCCTGATGAGTTTGGTTTTGAACTTCAGTGGAAATTGCCCCAATTTTAGGGGATATTTAGCAATTTAATTCCTTATTGTATAGATGAAATGGAAAATTATTTTTAAATCCCCCAAACATTAGGGTTTGGGGATATGGAACTCTGGTGACCCAATGGTAAGGAGTTGTGCTGTCAAACCAAAGGCAGACAAGTAAAAATCAACCAGCCACTCCATTAGAGAAAGACAATCTCCTCCAATGCTATTTACTGACTCTAACAACCTGTTAGAGGCTTAACCATGAATCGATTCCAACTCCATAATACTTAACAGCAGCAACAACGGCAAAGGAATATGGCTGTTGTTGGACTGGAGATTCCCTACCATTTAGAGTAAGGGACTTGTACCAGTGAATTTTATGGGCTAACTGGCCTTTCTAGAAAATTCTCCACATAAGTCAAATTGTGACTGGGGAGACACTTTAGTACCTTCTAGGAAGCTCTGTAGACCTGGTAACTCACAACCATGCTTGGGAGGAGTGAGATCAGAAAGAGAGTGACTCCAATCCTGGTCTACCTTTCAGTATTCTCGGCTGTAGTTGATAATACTCCCTTTCTCATAGGGTTGCTATGAAGGGGGAAAATAAGATATTTTTCTATGCCAGCCTGGTGATACATAGGAAGTGCTTTCTCTGCCAAATGTCTATCTGTCTTGCAGAAAGTAAAATTTTCCTTTCATTTCAAGTAAGTTGTGGTCCTAGTAACAATGGATAGTTTTTTTTCTTTAGTGAGAGAAGTGTATCCTGCAGGGGGAAAATGGTGAGTAAGAAACTGAAGTCAATGTGTCAGATTAAGAAGGGCATGTAAGTGACAAAAAACCCTAGGAATGAATACAGCCTAGGTTTGAGAAATTGTTCAAACCAGAATTCTCTGTCATATCTTGACAGAGGATTTATGTTTCATTGTGGAATGTTTGCATCTACTTTTTAACCCTAGTAGGTGAGAATTTGATCTTCCAATCTAAAAGCAAATGTTCCAACTCCACCAGCTTCTCTGAGAGAGAAAGAGGGTCAATCTCCTCCCTTGTGATTTACAGACTCTGAAAACCTGCTGGAAGGTCAGGTATAAATGGTTCTGCCTCAACAGGAATGAATTTGAGAGGTTGTGTGCTATGCTTTTGTTTGTTTTTTTTTTTTTTAAGTACATGATAGTCTCCACTGAGAAATGTGTGATTTCTACGTATGAGATCAAACAGTGATAGCAGAATTCTGGGAAATTTTAGGGGTTGGCCAGCTCTTTAATGAGTTTCATTGCAGAACAGAGCTTTGTTCAAATCATAACTTCTCTATTTGCTAGCTGTGTGACTATGAGTGAGTTACTCAAGCTCTCTGAACTTTAAATCCTTTGTCTACAAATTACTTATATAGACCATAAGAGAGAGACATCATACTGGGAAAAGTTGGCAAAAGAGAGGAAGACTCTTGACAAGATGGATTGACACAATGACTGCCACAATGGGCTTGAACAGGCCAGAGACCATAGAATGGTGTGGGATGGGACAGTGTGCAGATCTGTTGTTCATAGCGTCACCATGGGTTATACATGAGTTGACAGCAGCTAATAACAACAACAATATGCAGAGCATGAGAACTGCTGTCACAATTACTATCCATATTAGTATTGCCATGTGATATTTTTTCTCTTTTAAGACATCAACCTGTTAACCTAGGCAAATAGGTGAGGCCTATCTAAGAGGTAGGTGTGGACTGACTGCTGGTTTACCCTTGTTCCAGTTGTTATCTCAAAGATGACTGCCAAGCCCAGCCAGTCAAATCCTTCCAGGAGGTGCCACATATTTGAAGCTCATATGTCTGTGTCACATTTATCTTCATTTCCTATGCATCAATGCCAGCTGATTTTCTTATTAATGGGGCATTTGCTTATGAATTGTTTTCCAGAGGATTTTAGCTGCCAAGCCCTGTTATAATAGGAGAATTATCAAGAAGTCTATGTGTCAGTCACGTTCTTGACAGCAAGCAGATGGCACAGGCAGACTGGCTACTTTGTAGGGCGTTAAATAAGGGATTATTTAGAAATGTGTGGTTGGGTGTGGAGAACCCCCGAGGCTTGTACTTCCCCATTATCTTCCACTTCTAACCTTGAAGAAAGATTGTGAAGGGAAGTTATCAGAATTTAGAACACAGAGAGAGCTTCCTAACAGAAGCTCTGGTCTCCATTTGAAGGATCAAAGACATCTGTTTCATGCAACAATGAATGATTTTTTTAAATTATCTGGAGGGGGAGAGGGAGAAAAATTTGCAAGAATGAATGAATGAAAAATCCAAGTTTTCTGTAAACTTTCCTTAAAATCACAATTTAAAAAATAATTGAACAAAACAGACATTTGTGTCATCTCCAAAAAGGAAGGAGTTGAAATAACTATCTAACCTCAGACTCCTTCCTCTGGTCTCCTGTTTATATTCTCCCTTGGCCACGCCCAGAGGGAAGCAAGAAGGCAATGGAGCCAGTCAATGCAGTCAGAGCACAAATTAGAGGAGAGAAGGCTCCAGTGTAAATCTAGAGAGGCAAAGTGTCCAGCATAAAGTCTCATAAGGCTTCTCAGTCAGCAAGTGCCTTAGGTATCTAACACTGCTATAATAGAAACATACTAACTGGTAACTTCAACAAGCAAATGTCTTTTCTCCTAAGCTCATAGCCGACATTCCAGTGGGTTTTCAGAGGCAGTAAATTCCACTGAAGGAGATTGCTCATCCTTCTTCTGCACAGAAGCTGGTCGATTTGAATTGTGTGCCTTTGAGATTGCAACAAAGCTCCTTACTACTAGGCCACCAGAGCTTTGGGAGGTTAGAAGTCCAAATTCTGGGTGTGAACTCTAGAGGAAAGCTCTCTAGGTTCTAGGGAAAAATCCTCATTTCTTTCCACACAATGTGACATGTGTCTTCCACTCTTTCTACTTTTCTTCTTGATCTTTTTTTTTTTTTTAATTTTATTGGGAAAAACATATTGGGGATACAAGGAGGTGAGGGGTGGGGGCAGAAGGGAGAGGATGGGAAGGAATGAAAATTGCAGGGGTGCAGCTGCTGAGCTGTACAATTTGGTTGGAGGGGGGAGCAGGTGAAGGAAATGAAAAGGATCCAGTGGGGACCAGATGCTACAGGGGAATGGTAAGCATATTCCAATGGTGATTAAACCAACTGTCTCATTGATTTGGAAACTGGATGCAGACTCCCTGGCTTCTTCTACAGGGGTGTAGCTGTGAAGGGGGAAAGGGAGGACACTTTATCACCTTACTGGTGGTCTTGGGTTAAAGCTGCTTGCCTTCTTGTTCTGTTAGAAGATGTTTTCCTGACATTTGCTCCCCTCTGGACTACAAAATGTTTGGGGATGGCTGGTTGAACCCAGAGGATCCATCCTCCTTTTCTTCCTTAGCTGGCAGTTGTATTTCCTTTCTGTCACTGGCACTGGGTTCAGGATCAGGTCTGGAGTAAAACTCAGTATTAGGGTTACCTATAGGAAAGGGAAGCAAACCTAGAGAGCACAAACGTGTGAGTTACAAATAGAAGGGATTTGGGGGTGTTACTTTCAGATTTACTGGGGAAGAGGGTGGAGGAATGTAGCCTAGATAAAATTCTCTGGATACCCTAGGCATTTTCCCCCCACCCAGAGGTCAGATGTCACAATCTGGGTACTGAGGAGCTCACCCTGAGGGCTATGCCCTGAGTCGGGGGCCAAAGACAGCACCCCCCGAGCAGAGGGCCAATGGCTCGCACTGAGCAGGGCAACACCCCCCAGGGGCTGGCTGGTATACTCCCCCTCCAAATGCCCCCACCCCAGTCTGGACCCCTTACCTGACCGAAGACTATGTGGCCAGGGACAGTGTCCCCAATTCCTGCACTGCCACTTTTACCCCCCCTCCCCCATAAATGGTCATACTGTAATTTGAAGTAGGTGTCACTGCCCTCCCCCTTTATAAATGGCAAAGGGAACCTGAGAGTTGGGAACAGACTCCTCCGGGTCTGAACAGTTTTTGGCAGAAACATTCAACAGATCAAAATACGTGGTGCATTTAGGATGTCAGTCCTCTTGGACATACTGTTAAGTGTCATCAAGTAGACAACTCACAGTGACTTTCAACAATCCGTTGTATTGGTGATCCTCTTTTCTAGCCTGTCCAAGGAAACCCAAACCTGTAGGCTGCCGGGTGCGTCAAAATATGTAGTGCATTCAGGATGTCGGTCCTCTTGGACATGCTGCCACTGTTAAGTGTCATCAAGTAGACAACTCACAGTGACTTTCAACAATCCATTGTACTGGTGATCCTCTTTTCTGGCCTGTCCAAGGAAACCCAAACCTATAGGTGGCCAGGTGTGCGTTGGCCTGGGCAGGCGGCCTGGGCGTCTTCTTGATCTTTTATATTTCAAATCTCATTGCTGTGGAATTGTAACTTATAGCCAATTGTCAACTTATAGCCAATTTTGCAGCAGGTTCCCTTTGCCATTTATAAAGGGGGAGGGCAGTGATACCTACTTCAAATTACAGTATGACCATTTCACATGCAAGCAAGATTCTGCTGAAGATTATCCAAAAACGACTGGAACAGCACATTAGCAGAGAACTGCTGGAAGTCCAGGTGGGGCTTAGAAGGGGTCGTGGTACCAGGGATATTGTAGCTGATGTTAGATGGATCTTAGCTGAAATCAGGGAATACCAGAGAAATGTCTATCTGTGTTTCATTGATTAAGCAAAGGAGTTTTACTGTGTGGATCATAACAAACTTTGGCTGACTCTGACAAGAATGGGAATCCCAGAACACTTGATAGTGCATCAGAACAGAGAAGGAAACACTGCGTGGTTCAAAATTGGTAAAGATGTACACCAGGGATGTGTTCTATCTCCATACCTTTTCAACCTGTATGCAGAACAGATTATTCAGGAGGCTGGGCTCTATGAGGAGAAGTGTGGCAATAGGATTGGTGGAAGATCCATCAACAATCTGCGTTATGCCGATGACACAACCCTGCTTGCTGAAACTTAGGAGGGCCTGAAGTGCTTGCTACAGAGGCTCAAAGACTGTAGCCTACAGTATGGATTGAGGCTCAATATCAAGAAGACAAAGATTCTCACCACTGGACCAATTGACAGCATCAGGATGGATGGTGAAGAGATTGAGATTGTTCACAGCTTTAGTTTCCTTTGGCTCCATAGTCACCACTCTTGGCACCATTAGCCAAGAAATTAAAAGATGTATTGCCATGGGAAAGTTTGCTGTTATGGACCTTTCCAAAGTACTGGAGAGCAATGGTGTCTTTCTGGAGACTATGGTGCACTTGAAACAGGCCATGGTCTTTGCAATCAGTTGTTATGCGTCAGAGAGTTGGACAATGACTAGTGAGGATAGAAGGAGAATTGATGCCTTTGAGCTGTAGTGTTGGAGAAGAGTACTGAATATAACATGGACTGCTAAGAAAACAAACAGGTTCACCCTGGAGAGGGTTAAACCAGGCTGCTCCTTGGAGGCAAGGATTCTGAGGCTTCGTCTGACAAGTTCTTGCCAGGGACATGGTGCTTGGGAGGGTGGGGGGACAGTGCATGAGGGGAAGACCCTCTATGAGGTGGATTGATTCAGTGACTGGGGTAATTGGGGTGGGTGTGTTGGAGACAGTGAGATTGGCACAGGACAGAGCAGGATTTAGGGCTGCTGTATATCAGGTTGCTATGAGTCAGTCGCAAGGGACTCGATGGAACATAACAACAACAACAACAAAAATCTTCTCCGAGACCATCCGGGAAGTGGCTCTATCTTTCAGGTTAGCTAAACTTTCTGGATTCTGGTGGAGTTCTGTTCTCTAAGATTCAGCCCTGTCTTCTAGACTCACTGGGAGAACCGTTTTGTTCTCTCAGCTTTGTTCTAGACCAGGTATTTATCTATCTCACCCCTTCGTCTCTAACAGACTCTCTTCTCAAGACTCCTGAGGATGGCATGCCCTCTGTCAGCTTTGGGCACACCTCCTTCCTAGTGCACATGAAAGATAGTTCTATATACAAGAAGTAAGTTGGTGAAACTCTTGACTCTTTGAAATAGAGACTGCTATAACTCCATAGTTGAAACCCAGGAGATTATGAGTCCATCTTTGACACCAAGTCAGCCCTTTGTGTTCCATCTACAAGTTCTGCTGATTTCTGAACTGTCAAGGCGTAGTCCTTTTTTTTTTTATCAGAAGACAAAAGGTGTAATTCTTTTAGTCTGTTTCCTACCTGTAGAATACAAGAAAAAGACTCAATAAATATATTTATTTAAGAAGCAGACAACATTCTTTCCATTTTTGTTTCTATTCCCTTCAGTCTAAGATCATAGGTTTTATGTTGTAGTAGTTATTGAGACCCATCACAGACTTAATTTCTTTAACAAAAGATAGTATAACCACTTCCTTTGTGAAAATTCTAGCATACGTACATGTATCCTGAGTTTGTACAACACAATTTCCTGTATCTTTGAGTTAAGTTTTTGTTTTTCAGCATTCATTTTTAAATGTATCTCTTTCCCTCCACATTTTACCATAAGCAAGAAGGAGAGACCAAGTGCGCCTTGTGAGGTCTTGCTCTGAAATCTCCTCAAATATGCAAGTTCAGCAGTTAAAAATCTTGCCTTCCACCAAACTTTTGAATATAGACAGATTCTTTGCCACTGCATAACAAAAGCATCACTTTGCCTCCAATGTCAAATAATATATTCATTATTTCCTTTTAAAACCTCACTAGAAGCGCATTTAACATCTATGTATCTACCAACATTCTGTTGGATGTATCATCCAACACGTATTCCCTCAGATGGTGAGAGACTTTTCTCTATGGTCCTCTCTTACTCATTCTGAGTCCTTGTCAGAACTGCCTTTGGCATCCAACCTATTGTTTATATATTGTAAATACCACAGTCAAAGCTTTAATAAACAAAACTTTCTTTCCAAAAACAGGTTAGGAGGATTTAAGTCTGAATTCACAGTGATAAAGGAAAATGCCTCTTGTTATTGACTTGAGTAAAGGTCCTTAGTCAGTTTTTGTTCTTCACATATCATTGCATCTATCTTCCTCTATAACTACCTTTCTTTGCTACTTTCTTGCTCTGATCTTTATGCCTTAAAAGAGATTTATTTAACATATAACTTGTATATAGTCAAGAAACTCTGGTGGCTTAGTGAGCAAGACATTGTGCTGCTAACCCAAAGGCAGATAGTTTGAATCTACAGTTTCCTGAGGGAAAAATATGGCCTCCCTCCTGTGCAAAGAGTTTACCATCTCTGAAAACTTACTGGCAGGACAGCTATGAGTTGGTTCTGACTTGATCAGATATAATAATTTATGGTGACCTGATGCACAACCCAAAGAAACACAGCCAGGTGCTGCACTGTTCCCTTTACTGATTGTCAGACTTTCGGAGTTCACAGGGTCTTCAGAACTAGATTACCAAACTTGTTTCCTAGTCCAGTTTAGTCTCAAAGATCTACAGAAACCTATTCAATGTCAGAGTAACATGAAAGACTACTCATGGAAGATGTACTGTATTTAAGGCACACTGACCCAATAGTAAACCTACTCTCTATATAGAAATTGAAAATTCTATGACCGTCAATGCTTTCTGGGAAGAGAGTATGGGATGTTAAGCACAACAGAGATGAGTGTCTTTTGAATGGTGTTTATTTCACAGACCCCATACCAGAGAGTGGACACTTGGGCCATTCTGTATTAAGCTCTGCTCTGTGAGCTCTGGTGCCCTAGTGGTAAAAAGCTGAGCTGCAATCTCAAAGGCACATAATTCGAATTCACCAGTTGTTTGGTGGTAGAAGAATAAGCTGTCTTCTCTCATGTAATTTACTGCCTCTGAAAACTCACCGGAGAGTCAACTATGAGTCAGTTCACTTAACGGCACATAATAACAACAACAATCACTGGTAGTTTAATGATAAAGAGTTGCACTGTCAAACCAAAGGTACACAGTTTGAATCCAACAGCTGCTCCATGGGAGAAAGATGGGCAATCAACTTCCGAACAATTCACTACCTATGAAAACTCCCTCGAGGATTGGCTATAAGTTTGTTCCAACTTGATGAGACGTAACAACAATAACAAGTGATGGAAACTGGCACCGATGAGAGTGTTGACCTTCAAGGCATGACAGAAGCACTGGGGATCGCGACACTCAGGCACTCTTCTTTAAGAAACAAGCCAACAGAAGATCTCCAGTTATAAGATTTATGCTGGTGAGAAAATGTAATGCATTTCAATGAGAAATGATATATCCCCAAACATCACTTTTTTCATTACATTGAAGTACAAAGTTACTATATTTATTAGATATTTTAAAAAGGCATAAACCATTTTAGGACCATTATCTTACAGACAGATTTAGAAATGTCATACATGGCTTCCATAGGCATAAATTAAGACACAATCTTCACTTCAAATGACATGCTTAGGCTCCCCAATGAGAACCAAAGTCATATTTTAATAGGACACCACATAGATTCTTAAGTGCCTTAGTTTTTGCTCCCAGGAACTGCAATTTTTCACCCAGAATAGAGCATATGTCTTGGATAATAGAGAGATGGCAAGCAAATCTTTGTGTACTCTTTTATAACGTGTGCATACACTGTTGACTTTTGAGATCAAAAGACACACTTATATTTGTATGATTTCATGGTTTACACAATATTTTTTACTTTTATTCATTTACTTAATCCTTGTGACAATTCTGTCAGAGAGATGTCATTTCTCCCATTTTTATAAATAAAGAAAGTGAGTCTGAGAGAATTTTTTATTGTTGTTATATGTAGTCAATTTGATTCTGACTCACAGAGACCCTACGTACAACAGTTCTCAACCCTGCTCTATCCTGTGTCAATTTCATCTTATCCAACTCACTTATCCCCAAAACTCCAGTAACTGAGTTAATCCATCTCATCCAAGATCTTCCCCTCTCGTATTGTCCCTCCACCCTTCCAAGCAAGGTGTGACTAATCCAGGCCATGGTCTTCGCAATTACTTGCTATGCATCAGGAAGCTGGGCAATAACTAAGGATGATATTAAGGCGATGCCTTTGAGCTGTGGTGCTGGAGAAGAGTATTGAATATACCATGGACTGCTAGGAGAACAAATAAGTTCGACCTGGAGAGGCTGAAACCAGGCTGTTCCTGGGAGGCAAGGATTCTGAACCTCTGTCTGACATACTTTAAACATTTTACAAGGAGGAAATAGTCCTTGGAAAGGGACAGCATGCTGAGAGAAATTAGAAAGGCTTCAAATCTTCACTTTCTGCAAGCGAGGTTGTGTCATCAAAGCACAAGTTGTTGTTGTTGAGCCTTCCTCCACTCCAAAGTGGATATTATCTTCTTCTTTATGTACTTCAGCTTCTTGAATGATTTGCTGAACATACAGATTGAATGCATATGGAGAAAGGATACAAACCTGATGCATCCCTTTCCTAATATTAAACAATGCAGTGTTCCCTTGTTCTGTTGAAATAACTGTTTCTTTTTTTAAAGAAAATTATTTTATGTTACTATTTTTTATGTGTGCACTGTAAAATCGGATCTGACTGGTACAGGAGGAGATTGTCCGTCCTTCTCCAGCAAAACATCTGGTGGATTCAAACCATGTACCTCTGAGATTGCAGTTCAGCTTCTTGCCAATAGGCCAGCAGAGCTCCCTAACAACTGTTTATTGGCCCATATACAGCTTTTGTAAAAGGAGAAAGATTTAGATGATCTTAAGAGAAACCAGAGCATATATGCAGCTTCTGTAAGAGAACAGTTAAGTGTTCTGGGATTTCCATTCTTCTCCATGTTAGCCATAATTTGTCACGTTCCACACAGTCTTTACATAATTAATAAAAACACGAGTATACATCTTTTTTATATTCTCTGCTTTCAGTTCAGATCCATCTGTCATCAGCACTCTTACCTACTCTTTGTTACACAGCCTCTTCTGATTCCTGCTTGAATTTCTGATGGTTCTCTGTCATGTACACAGAGTTACTGTATCAACAAGAATTTATTGACATTAAATCATTTCAGGAAATAGTATATGATCAAGAACCAACAGTTCTGAAGGAAGAATTCCAAGCTGTAATGAAGCTATTGGCAAAAAATAAGAGACTAGGAAGTGAAGAATACTAGTTGATTAAATACTAGCCATTTAAAAAATAATCTCCAGCAAGATTTTGCTTGCATGTGATATTAATGATACTATTCAATAATTTGTACATTGATCTCTGTGGTGTTAAGGATTTATTGTTCTAAATAGATGAATCGTAGGCATTGAAGGACTGTTCCATATGGTATACTGTGCCTGTATAGGATCTGGTGTGTTAGGCTATCCACAAGGGAATTGGCTAGTCTCACCAATACACACGTGGGTTGGCTAGTCTCACCATTAAACTGAGCAGATCCAGCAGCAGAATTGGAAAGTCTCACCATGAGCGAACATGCAAGAGAATGCAGAATGTCTTCTACGGGACAGAGATTCTTGATAATGATTGTGTATTTCTTCCATCTTCTTTTCAGACTTTCTTCATCATTCAAGATTTAGCCAATAGAATCCTTCCATGTTGCAACTTGAGGCTTGAATTTGTCAATTCTTTCAGCTTGTGAAGTGCTGAACTTGCCCTTCCCTTTTGGTTTTCCATCTCCAGCTCCTTGTGTATTTCATTATGATACTTTGACTTGTCTCCTTGAGTTGCCCTTTGAAATCCCCCCTTAAGCTCTCTTACTACAGCATTCTTTTCCCTTGCACCAATGGACCAGGGCCTACCTGGGCCAGGTTCTCTTCATTCAAGCATAAGTTATAGAGTTTGTTCTGATGTCCATTCCCCCCCCCACACCCCTTTTTTTTTTCTTTTTCATTTCGCCTCATGTAATGACCTTTGGCTTTTTTTCCTGGATATCCTTGATGTCATCACACCACTTGTCTGGTCATAGCTGGGTG
Source organism: Elephantulus edwardii (assembly GCF_000299155.1). Taxonomy (NCBI): domain Eukaryota; kingdom Metazoa; phylum Chordata; class Mammalia; order Macroscelidea; family Macroscelididae; genus Elephantulus; species Elephantulus edwardii. Next base: position 11,239,164 of record NW_006399824.1, on the reverse strand, counting down.
GTATGCACAGTGATGTTGAATGTGTCCAATCTATTCTTATGATGGTTTTAAAATTCAGTTGGAATATACTCCTGGTCTCATTTTGGTTTTTGTGGACTTATTTAAGTGTGAACTTGTGTATGAGTAGCTGTTGGTCTGTGCCACAGTTGGCACCTGGCTTTGTTTTGACTGCTGATACTCAGCTTCTCCAATGGCTCTTTCCACAGATGAAGTGAATCTGATCCCTGATTGGCCCATCATGTGATAAGCTACTACATGAGGTTAGCAGTTGAGTATAAATTGTGCCAAGGTCTTTGGAAAGAGGAAGGAGGATGTTAAAAATCTTTAGTGGGTGGGTGTCATTGAAACGGAACAAGCTGCTCAAATATTACAAGGAACAAGCTGCTCAAATATTACAAGAGTAAGGCCAAAGCAGAAAATATTGTGACTCGACAAGGAAGTCAGAGGTAGCCTTTGATGGAGAAGAAGTCGACTGTTGCACATCCCCCATGTAAGTTAGTCTGGCGGCCTGTCAAGCATGAAATGTGTTCAGCCCTGTCAGTGCTCATAAGAAAAGCTAAGATTTCATGATAAGGCAATTCTTGGCCTTATATTTCCTTTCTTAATATAATGGCTCCCTTTGGGGTGCGTTTTTCTGCTGTATCAGGAGGGAGCCTTCCTGAAGGTCAGGAACAAGGAAATACTAGTTTGTCTATTATGACTGCTGACCACTAGGTTACCAATCATGGCAAAATTGATTTCAACAGCATTTCTCTAAATCTTCAGATTCAACTCAATGAACAGCATATATACACTGTGTGAGCTGAGTAGTCAGGTGTAGTGATGTTGTTAGATGCTGTCAAATTGATTCTGGCTCAGAACAACCACAAATGACAACGTACAACTGCTCCATAGGATTTTCTAGCCTATCATCTCTATGGGGACAGATTGCCAGGTCTTTTCTTTCAAGGGGAGTCTGGTGGATTTGAACCACCAACATTCCAGTTACCAGTTGCACATTTAACCATTGCATTACCAAAGGTCCATAATGTTAGAATACATATCTTCGCACTACCTGAGAAACAAAAGACTTTTCCCCAGAATTAAAACAAAAGAATTGGATTTTGGGGGCCCAAACAACTACAAAACAGTCTCAGATTTACCATCCCAGTGATGTAATATGCTTGTAACAAACTTCATGCTTTTAACCAAACATTGTTACTAGATCCATGTTGTTAAGCATGTTTTATTGAGGAGTATATAATGCACATAAACACTGTAGGTGTAAGAAGAGAAAACACCAATTAATATAAAAATGAATCTGCTCAGTGAACTATAAAATTGACAGTTCTTTAGGAACACATTAAGGCCGCTGTAACCTTCTACAAAAGAAGTGTGTCTTTATAGTGAAAAATACGTCTCACAGGAGGCCTTCAACGAGACCACAATATCTTAGATTTTATTTGGGAAAGCCAGTAGCTGCTCCCCACTCTAATCACACATGCCGTGGCCTCCTATATGTACATCTGGCATTTAGGCTGTGAAATACCCTACTGGGCCTTGAAGTCTCTGACTGAGTTACTGATAAATTCACTGAAGAGTATACCAGCTTTTAAAATAAGCCCATAAAAATGTGTCTCCATCCTGAGTGATATAGTTGTTCTGGTTGAAAGAATATTGAGCCAGGAACAGGGAGAAAAGTGGAAATCAAGGGTAAAGATGAGAAGTAATAGTTGGGGTGTTCCTACCGTGCACTTACCATTAGGCTTATTGGTTACATACATCATGTCATTTCCTTTCCTTGACAACTTTCTGATGAGTTAGAATCCTCCTCTTTTTCTCTTTTTAATGTAGGTGAACTTTGGCGGGCTATGTGTGTAGGGCATTGCACGGCTAACCAGAGACCAAGCCTGTCCAGTGGTTCGAATCCACCAGCAGCTCCAAGGAAGAAACTTGAGAAGTCTCCTCTTGTTTGACTCTGTTTCGGAAATCTTCAGGTGCAGTCATGAGTTGGTTCTGACTTGATGGTAATGAGTTTGCACGCTTTTATTTTTTTATGTAATGAGACACACAGAGATGTATTTCCCTCAGTCACACAGCAAAAGGAGGCAAGGTGAGGATTTGAACCTGGACCAGTCTGACTCCAGAATTCTTACTTTTCCTACCGCCTACTTCCTTGCCTTTGAACTGTGGCATTGGAGAAAGGACATCCCATGGACAGCCAAAAAACCAGCTTATCTCTTGGTAAAAGTGTAGCCAGAATGCTCCTTGGAGGCAAAGATCACAAATCTTTGTCTCACATACTTTGAGATGTTCCTAGGAGAGGTTCTAGATGGAAAGATGGAGAATCAGCAAAAGGAGGAAGACCTTTAATGAGATGGACTGAGTGTGTCAGAGGCGATGAGGATGGCACAGGATAGGTCAGGGTTCAGGTCTGTTATTCACAGAGTCACTATGAGTTGTACTCAACTTGTTAGTACCCAACAACGACTCTCTTGTTATCCACCATGTAATGTATGCTCTGCGGGAAATCACATGGCAGCTTTGATCTTCTTTGTTTTCCTTTTTATACAGTGGAGGTAACAGTCCTTGTTTACTCATCTTCACAAGGGTAATGTTAATGAAATCTATCTGAAAGTCTGCTGAAAAAGTATTGAGAACTTTGAGAAATGCAAAGGAATGCTAGGAATTGAATGAACTAATGTAATTCCCTTATTTTCGCTGCAGCCTTTTTGGTTAGACATAATATCAGAAACAGAGTCTTGAAGAGAAACTGCTGGCCATGAAGGATTTCGCACAAGTCTATAAATGGCTCCTAAGCACAGGGCAGGAACTCTGCATGCTCGCTAAATGCAAGAAAAGGACAATGTAGTTTGGTGCAGTCATCAAATGTTTCCAAATTAATAGGAGTATTTTAAGGGAATTGTTTTGTCTCATTTGTTTTATTTTTAGGGAAATGGGGTTTATGACCTTGAGCAAGTTACTTGCCCTCTCTGAACTTGTGTTTCTTTCTCAGTAAAATGGTAACGATGATACTTCAAAGTGTGGTCCATTTATTTCTTTAACAAATGCACTAAGCATCTGTGAAGTGCTGGTTAATGGCTTTTGGTGAATCAATGAAAGAGACATTGACTAAAAGAAACAAAAATTCCTATTCATTTGTAACCAGGGTTTTTAAAAACTTCATTTATTGTCTTTATTCACTTTCAGAATGGAAGTGTGCAAATAATAAGGGGAAACGTGAAGCAAAGAAGAGGAAATGAGGTAGTAAACCTGATAGTTGACAGAGTTTAGACATGGTGGGTCAGAGGGCTCCCCTGACAAAGTAATGACTTAGTCATGATCTGAAGTAATGGAGGTACGTGTCCTTGTATCTGTCCTAAGGTGGAAGCAATTCTCATGTAAGGCCTAAAATGAAAATCCAATTGGTAGGGCCCCAACTGACCTAGTCATAAATGTATCTCGGGACTTTATTTCTGTGGAAAAAGTCCCCTAGTAAAATAATCCTCCTTATTAATGGGGCCAAGTTCAGGTTTCTACTTTCTCCTGGCTATCAAAGTTCATTTTCATGTCAGCCCACAAAATTATTCAAGCAATGCAATCATATCCTTCTGCAGGAACTAGGAATATCCATTGAGCCTGTAAAAGACCCTGATGGTTGATTGTGTTACTGAGTGCAATCTGCACATGTTCATAGGTGGTATGTGGTATCTTTCTACTTGAGGAGGAGAGTCTTTGTATGTAATAAAGTGCTGTTGACCTCAGCTGTCAGTGCTGGTGTCTTGTGGTCGGCCACCCCGTCATCCCATTTTTTGTGGAAATCCTTCCTTCTTTGGTAGGGTGAATCTCTCCCTCATTTCCATTGAGCTGGAACTGACAGCAACTCTCCAGCAAGTTTCTAAGGCTGTAAAAATCATAGGAGTAGATTGATCACCTTCTTCTCAAGGAGGGACTGGTAGATTTGAATTGCCAGAGAAGGTTGGCCTTTGGGTTAGCAGAGCAATTCCTTATAGGTTATGCCATCAGAGGATGAGTTGAATAGAAAAACAAAATGTTGTGTGTGTAAATACAGTATGCATGAAATTACATACGTTCCTCACGGTAGGTACTCATTACTTATTTGCTGGCTATGAAGAAAAAGTATCATTAAAATTACATGAGAGTAAAATCTTGCTGAAGATTTCCCAAAAATGGCTAGAACAGTACATTGACTGAGAAAATACAGAAGTTCAAGCTGGATTTAGAAGAGGCCCTGCCACCCTGGTTATCAATGCTGATGTCAGATGGATCTTGGCTGAAGGCAAGAAATACCAGAAGAATGTCTTTTTTTTTATTGACTATGCAAAAGCATTTGAATTTGGAGATTACAAAAATGATGGCTAACACTGAGAACAGTGAGAGTTCCAGACCACCTGAGTGTGATCATGCAAAACCTATGCCTAGACCATGAAGCTGTTGTGCAAACAGAGCAAAGGAACACATCATGGTTTACAATCAAGATTGGTGTGCATTAGGGCTGTCTTGTTTCTCCATACCTATTCAGTCTGCATATTAAGCAAATTATTTAGAAGCTGGACTTTATAAAGAAGAAGGTGACATGTAGTTTTGAGGAGGACTTAACAACCTTTATTATAGATGACACAACCTTGCTGAAAGAACGACTTGCTGCAGAAGATCTAAGACTACAGCTTTCAGGATGAACTGCATCTCAACTCAATAAAGTAAAAATTCTCACCACTGTGCTGATAGTGGAATATCATGATAGATACAGAAGAGATTGAAATTGTCAATGATTTTATCTTACTTGGATCCACAATCTACACCATTGCTACCAGCAGTCAAGAAATCAAAAGACATACTGCATTAGTAAAATCTGCTGTGAAAGACTGCTCCAAAATGTC
>NW_006399824.1:11222274-11223259 GCF_000299155.1 Elephantulus edwardii | reverse complement strand
TAGGGAAATGACAGCCTCTTTAACAAATGATGCTGGCAAAACTGAACATCTACATGCAGAACACTGAAAGAGGATCCACATCCCACATTAAACACAAAACGCAACTCTCAAAGTGGATCAGAAACTGAGGGTTAAAACAAAAAACCTGTAAAACTCATAACAGATAAAACGGAAACAAAGCTAGATACCCTGATTTATGGCATAAATAGACTTGCAAACATAGCTAAAAATGTGCAACCAGGAAAAGATAAACTCAATAAACCTTTTAAAAATCAAATCCCTGAATGGATTAAAAACCTTTTCCAATGAAGTGAAAAGATAGCCCATAGATTGGGTAAAAACATTTGGCAGAGACATCTTTGACAAGGGCCTCATCACTAAAGATAATAGAATATTAAAGCACACACACACACACACACACACACACACACACACACACACGACTGATAACCTACCCACAAAATTGCCAAAAGATATGAAAAGATTTCACAAAGGAGGACATAAAGATATCTGACAAACACATGAAGAAATGTTTAAAATCACTAGCAATCAGAGAAATACAAATCAAAACAACTATGAGGTACTATCTCACCCCAGCAGCAGTAGCAAAGTTTAACAACATAGTCAACAATAAATGTTAGAGATGATGCGAAGAGATTGCAACATATGCATTTCTGGTGAGATCGTAAAATGGTACGACTGATATGGAAGGCAGTTTGACATTTCCTCAAAAAGTTGAAAATAGAAATCCCATGTGACCCAATAATTCCACTGTTAGGAATAGATCCCAACGAAATTAGTTCTGAGACATACATGGACATAGATAGCACATCTAATAGGGATCCTGGAGCACTTGATTGTGCTCATGCAAAACCTATACCTGGACCAGGAGATTGATGCGTGAATGGAGCAGGGGAGCACTACATAGTCTGGAATTGGGAAGGGAGTGCGCCAGGATTGAATTCTTTCTTTATACACATTCAAC
>NW_006399824.1:11213115-11222174 GCF_000299155.1 Elephantulus edwardii | reverse complement strand
CCTTGCTGAAAGAACGACTTGCTGCAGAAGATCTAAGACTACAGCTTTCAGGATGAACTGCATCTCAACTCAATAAAGTAAAAATTCTCACCACTGTGCTGATAGTGGAATATCATGATAGATACAGAAGAGATTGAAATTGTCAATGATTTTATCTTACTTGGATCCACAATCTACACCATTGCTACCAGCAGTCAAGAAATCAAAAGACATACTGCATTAGTAAAATCTGCTGTGAAAGACTGCTCCAAAATGTCGAGGAGCAAGGATATCAGTTTAAAGACTAAGGGGCATTTGAGTCAAGCTAAGATCTTCTCAATTACTTGCTATACATATAAAAGTGGATAATGACTAAGGATGACAGAAGAAGAATCAATGTCTTTTTCTTGTTGGAGAATACATAGTGCAACCACTATGGAAGACAGAATGGCACTTTCTCAAAAAGTTGGAAATAGAAGTACCATTTGACCCAGCATTTCCACTACTGGGAATATACTCTAAAGAAACCAGAACTGCCACCCAAACAGATATATGCACACCTATGTTTATTGCTGTGCTGTTCACAATAGCAAAGAGGTGGAAGCAACCCATATGTCCATCAACAAATGAATAAAGAAGGTTGTGGTATATTCACTCAGTAGAATACTATTCAGCACCAAAAACAAGGGACTCATACAATATTATACAAAATGGGTGACCCTAGAGAACATCATATTGAGTGAAATATCTCAATGTCAAAAGGACAAATACTGCACAATGCCACTGTTATAAAACAGGACTAACATGGTAGTTGCGGGGGGGAACTAATAAAAGAGGGGATAAATAATGAGTACTACAGTGAAACAAATGAGGGAAAAACCTATTTAGAGGGAATATATGGTTAGGTATTATTTGCATGACAACAGTCCGGAATCAGAGGTGCATAGCAAAGTGTCCTGGGGGGAGGGGAGGAAATTGTGCAACAATAAAAGAATTTTTTTAAAGAGAAAAGAGAATTGAAAGAGGGCAATAGTGAGTAAAATGTGCAACTATGAATGAATGGGAATCCAAGTTTTTGTAAACTTTCATGAAAATATCAATAAAAAAGAAAACCTTTTTATTTTTCTAAAAAAAAAGAGTACTGAATATCCCATGGGCTACCAAAAGAACAAACAAACATGTCTTAGAGAAGTAAAATGAATATGTGAATTAGAGGCAAGGATAGTGACACTTTGGGAATGTTTTTAGGAGAGCTGTTCCTGGAAAAAAGATACTATGCCTGGAAAGGTGGAGTGTCAGCAAAAAAAAGTAAAACCCTCAGTGAGATGGGCTGATGTGGTGAATGTGGCAATGGGATCAGGTGTGTACTGGACTCAGTGGTACCTAACAGTAACAACATAAAGACACCTCAAATACTTTGGGCATTTTTTAGGAGGAACTAGTCTTGGAAAAGACCCTTATGCTCAGAGAGAAAGAGAGAGAAGAGAACTCTCAACAAAACAAATGAACACAGTAACAATGAACTCTGGATATCAGAGATCATAAAGGTGGTGATGGGTAGGAAAGGACAGCTGTGTTTCATAGAATCACTATGAGTAATAGTGGATTTATTTGGTGGCACCTAACATAACAACAATATGAAGAAACAAAATGTGTAATATATCTGCAAATTCAGCAAAGAGAATTATGGATCCAGAAAGAACTGTTTTATAAAGAAAATGTAAAGAAAAATAAATGACAGTGCTGTCACATCACACTTCTAATACTGACAGTATTAAGGAATCTCAATGAGATGTCTATCACTTGCATAGAGGTGAGCTCAACCCTTTTATATGCCCAGAGACTTCTGCTTACTTACTTAATGCTATTTAAAAAGTAGAATTCACAATGGCCTTGGGTAAGTTTTATGAACTGCAGCTCCATTAGAGAAGTACCAAGGGGAAACAGTTTTTAAGGTTGATGTCAAAGAGAACATTGATCCCTCCCTCAGTCCTTCCTTTGTAGTTGCTTTCAATAATAGATTATTGAGCTTAATGAACCATTGACATGAATAGCTCTAGTGTTCAATGATTCCCTTAAGTGACCTAGGATGACTTTTTACTACTCTCTGAAATAGATCATGATTATAGTGCAAGATAGGGCAAGGGCCAGATCTGTTGTTCATAGGATTCACAGTGAGTGGTAGTTGGCTTGTTGGCATCTAATAACAACAAAGAAGACAAAATAGTAAATGAGGTTGGTCATGACTGATTGAAGGACAGTTTTGATGAATACTAAGACCTACCGGAGCTCATCAGGAAAGAATGATAGGATTAAGTAGCAGCATCCTCTATGGTGGTATGGAGGTAGGCCTGGTAATTTACTTCTGTAAGATTGTTGTTGTGTATTGTAGAGTACTGACCCATAGCTGACTGTCCTTCTCCCATGGAGTGGCTGATGGCCTCGAACCCTGTGCCTTCGAGATTGCAGTGCAGCTTCTTGCCAATAGACCACCAGAGCTCCAAGATTACAGGCTCTGGAAACCCTTTGGAGCAGAGGTCTACTCTGAAACGTGGGGTTGTGGGAAGTTAAAATCAACTTGATGGCAACAACTTTGGTCTTTTGTTGTTATAGAAAGAGTAGGAAGTGGCAACTTTGGTCTTTTGTTGTTATAGAAAGAGTAGGAAGTGGCAGTGTATCTTTGAAAACTCTATAAAACCTCAGTGTAAAACTGTATAGAAAACTCATCCAAAGCATTGAATTTATTTTGTTACAGGTTAGTGTTTAAAAATCGGTCAGACTGTCTTGAGATATAAAAAACGGGTTTATATCCCATTACTTAGTAAGAGGAATTTTCAAGAAGAAACTCAAAGTCCATCTGACACTTGCAAAGAATCCGAGATTTGTGAAGCGACCCTTGTTGTGTTAGAAATAGACAGTAAAGTAATAGGAAATAAGGATAGATCAAAGTTTGATTTATTTGGCCATTTGATTCCACCTTTGACAACTTTGTCTACCTTGACGTGTCAATAAAGGTATTAAAATGAAACCTGAAAAAAAATAGAGAGCATTAGAGCATAACAGAGATTCATTTCTAAGTCATAGTGCCCAGCATACCAAGAGAAGCTGAGCCCAAGGCATAGAGCAAACGCTTTAATTCCAGTCTGCCACTCACCTCTGCTTGACATTTGACAGTGTACTGAAAAACACTTCCAAGCATTTCAAGGAAAATGAATGAGTAAATAATTGGTTGCTCCTTTAAAAATGGGAAATATCATGCCAGGGTTTAATTAACTGCCATAAATTATTTTCAGGCTACCCATTCAGAGAACAGCTACTTTTACCCTTTGCCTCCAGTGAAGGAAAACTGTTCCAGTGACTTAGTTTAAGTTTCTAACATAGCAGCATGAGCTGCTGAGTTTTATATCATTGAGAATATTTAGGGAGGAGGCAAGGGAATTTCTGTATTATGTTGAAGGTGGAGCTGGAAAAGGAATGTCATCTAGCTGAGAAACTAGCTTCACCTATGCTTTCCTTAAAGCTATTATTGGCCATGTTTTCCAGGCAAGACCTAATAAAACAACCAGTACAACCAAGACCAGTCTGTTTTGGGGGCAGGGGAAGATAATTTTTGTAAGAACCATTGTTAATGTTGAAGATAAATATAGCTCGAGATATAGAAACAGTCGGCTTCTAGGAAAGTATATTGTCACCTAGTAAACATTTATTGATGTTATTGGTTGTCACTGAGAACTCATGGTGAACTCATGTGTGCAGAGGAAAACTACTCCACAGAATTTCAGTTTATTTATCTGTTGGAAGCAAATAACCAGACCTGTTTTCTATGGTCTTCAGGTGGGTTCAAACTGCTAACTTTTCATCTAGCTTCCAAGTTCTTTACTGTTTGCATCAGTCGGGAATGGCTACTTCCATTGCTTTGTGCTATATACATAAAGCATGATCAAGATTCCATAAAACCTAGTGGAGATGAAAGGGGACTTTGATGGCTTTAAGGGGGAAAGAGTTGCACTGCAAAGCCACTGGCAGGCCATTTGACTCCCCCAGCTGCTCTGTGGAAAAAAAGATGGGCAATCTCCTTTTGTGAGATTTACAGCTTCTGAGACCTTCTATTGGATCAATTTTGAGTTGATTCTGATTTGATGACACATAGTAAGAATAATAATAATAACAGCAGTGAATGGTGATGGACACATTTGCAAATATTTATAATGTAGGCAGGAAGTGATGAGAGATTAATACATAACACAAATAGAGCACTTTCTGTGTGAACCAAAGAGAGAAGTGTTAATTCTGAATTAGAGTAGTAGATGAGAAGAAAGGCAATTGAAGAAAATTTCCTAGAGGAGAAGGTATTCCGACTGAGTCTTCATAAATAGAAGAATTTTACAAATAGAGCTGGGGAAAGGGTATCTAATGCCCAAGGAACTGTGACAACAAAGATGCAGAGTTTGCAAAGCAGTGGGGCATGATGTGGGAAATGAAGAGAGTTTGGGAATGTTCATAGAGAGACTTCAATGCCAGGCAGTGACGACGGGCTCATTTTTGAGAATATGTGAAGAATACAAGTGTTTAGGTCTTTTGTTCATAGGGTCGCTATGAATCGTCTACAACTCAAAAGCACCTAACAACAACACAAGAGGTTTTGGAAACAGGAAGTAGCAAAGTGACAGCTGGGTTTTGATATATACTGGCTGTGCAGAAGATGAATGAGGGGGTGGTCAGGGCAAGATGAGAGACTGAGACTTGGGGCTAGTTTGGTTTGGGGGCTGCTTCACTGGTCTTGGAAAGCTGTGATTTTTTTTCTGAATTAAGTTTGCTGAGAAGATTGATCACAATGTAGGAATTGCTAAACTCTCATTGTTGTTGAAGCAACTCTTAGTTGAACTCCCACTGGGTTTCTGAGGCTATAAAGAAAGTGGGAGGGAAAGGCTCATCTTTCTTTTGACCACTGGTGGATTTGAACCACTGAAGAGGTACAACCTTGGAGTTATCAGCACAATTCTCTAGGTCTCCAGAGAGCTCCCTAGTCGAATAGGAAATGTAAAGGGTAGATATAACCACAAAGCTTTATTCTTGGGTTGTAATTAAGCCCTGGGAATCTTTGAGTGGCACACATATTTCATGCACTGACTGATAAACAAAAAGTTGGAGGTTCAAGTTCGTCTAGAAATCCCTCAGAAGAAAAACCTGACAAGCTACTTCTTGAAACCCAATCATCAAAAACTCTAAAGAGCACAGTTCTACTGTGTCATTCATGAGGTCTCCATAGGACAGAACCGACTTGGCAATAGATGGCCGTTTTGCATTGCTTTTTAAATGAGGCTTGTTGTTGTTATATACTGTTGAGTCACTCATGACTCATAGTGACCCTATGTACAAGCTCTGAACCCTGGTTTAACCTGTGCCAACCTTCTTGTCTTTGACACACCTTCCCCCATTACCACAGTCACTGAGTCAGTCTATCTCATTGATGCTTAAGGATCAATTTAATTCTTAGGTCAGAGAAAGCCCAGACAAACCCTGAAATTCTGAAAGGGAGAAGACCTACTCTTGGTCAGAGTGAGTTAGATCCAAGGATTTCATAATTCCTGGCCTTTTCGCTTGACCTGTCCTAAAATACACTTGGATATGGTTGCATCTGCATAAGGCACATGACAATGACTGATGTTGTAGGGCTCATAAGAAGCTATCATTGTGCTGAGATTAGATGTTTTCTTGTAAATTCAGGAATTAATTGATTAAAAATTGCTGGCAAAGAATATTGTAACAATCCAGAACTCCAGCAGTTTCCTTGTTTCCATAAATCACCTGAATGGGGATCAACTGGTCAAATTCTAGTTCTAGGAAGTTGGAACATTATGAATTACTCTGAAATGATTTGTGACAGAAAAGGGACTAATGATTGGTGTATTAATTTAATAGGATGGCTGCCACAAATTATCATAATTTGACTTAAAACAATAGAACTGTATCTCTTAGAATGCTGGAGCCTTGGGTACTGAAAAATCAAAGTATTGACAGGGTCAGATGTCTTCAGAAGTCTCAGACAAATTCTTCTTTGTCTCCTCTTAGGTTAAAGTATTTGGCTACTAACCAAAAAGTCACTGGCTCTAACCCATCAGATATTCAGCAGGAGAAAGAAGGTATAGTGCGAATCCATGCAAATGTTGTTATTATGTGCTGTTAAATTGCTTGTGATCCATAGAGACCCTGTGTATAGCAGCTCTGAACCATGCCCTGTCCTGAACCAGTCTCATTAATTTCAGCACACCTACCCCCATTGCCCCAGTTACTATATATTGAACAATATCATTGATATCACACAGAAGTAAAATTCTGCTAAAGGAAATGAAAAAAAAACTGTTGCAGCAGTATATTGATAGGAAAGTACCAGAAATTCAAGCCAACTTCAAAAGAACGTGTCTAGATTCACCACCTCTGGGAAACAGTGAAAAGAGAAGGAAGAGTTCTGTGGGCTATTGCTCCAGTGTCTGAATGTCTCCACTTACAGAGAAGAGAGGAGTGTCCTGTGGGGCGCTTGGGCCAGCCAGTAGTGAGGAAAGGGCCTCATGGGTCACGAAGTGCCAACCAAGTACTAAGATTTAGGAACAAAAGGGGCCCATGCAGCATTCTTAGGACTTTCCCAGCTTCCTTGGGGCTACAGAGGAAATACCCCTCCCATCCAGCCCTAGAAGACACAGGAATATCTTAGCACTGAGACGTGGGAAGTAAAGTGTCCTGGATAGCATTTCTGGAACTCTACCAACTATTCAAAGGCTTTGTCAGGTGAAAGGGAAACAACTGCTCCAGTGGTGCTGAGGCAGACACGCTAACTTTGCGTTCACCTAGAGAAAACTATCCCCTTCCATCAAACTACAGGACAGGATAGGAAAGTGGGCCCATCATAGCTGGGCACAGAAAGAGATCCCAGGTCCTTGCCCCTCTACGGTTAATGAGATGAGAAGTTGGCCACATGAAATGGAGGACAGAACTGTCCACAGATGACCAGCTGTGAAAATGAATTAGGCACAACATCTTAAACTCTACTAATAAAATCATAAGGAAAAAGAACTGACAACTACCTACACAGACACCACAGACTGCCTCACACATACTAAGAATAACTTCACATTATGTCAAGGAATCAACAGGGAAGATCAAACACTGAAAAATCAAAACAAGTCTTCTTAAAAAAAAAAGCAGACCAGACAGCAAATCCAATTGATACCCCAGAGACAGGAAGGTAAAAGAAATATAACAAGGTGGAGTTCCAAGAACTGATATTAAAGAAGCTACAAATGATGGAAGAAAGAATTGAAACGATAAATAAAAAGATGCTATGTTGTTGTTGTTGTTACGTGTCGTCGAGTTGCCTGTGACTCGTAGCGACCCTAAGTACAACAGCCCTAAACTCCGCTCTGTCCTGTGCCAATCTCACCATCTCCGACTCAACTTCCCCCATTACTCAGTCACTGAATCGATCCATTTTATCGAGGGTCTTCCTCTCCTGCACAGTCCCTCTGTCCCTCCTTGCAATATGTATAAAGTATGTCAGACAAAACTTCAGAATCCTGACCTCCAAGAAGCAACCCAGCTTGTCCCTCTCCAGGACAAGTCTGTTTGTTTCCCTAGTAGTCCATGGTATATTAAGCAGCACAGTTTAAGAAAAAACAGAATAGTATGAAAATTCAGTCCAGAATATCAAAGAAGGGTATTATAGAACTTTTAATCATAATGGAGGCACAAAAGAGCAGAAGAAAAGAGATGGAACAGAGAATCAGTGACATAGAAGACAAAAACTTCAATGAGAACTTACAAGAAAAAAAAAGATGACAGAAAGAAATGAGGAAAACTTTGTAATCATGTGGATGAAATCTACCAAAACAATATGCATGTGATTGGAATTCCAGAACAGAAAGAGAAAAAGAAAAGCACTGAGGAAATTGTGGAAGAGATACTACATGCAAACTTCTCAGATATTATAGAAAAATGAAGAAATATATGCCCAAGAAACTCAGTGAGTGCCAAATAGACTAGAGTCTAAAAGAAGGTATAACACAACCAAATTCCCCAAAATCAAAGACAAGGATATAATATAAAGAGCAGATTGAGAAAAAGAATTATCCACAAAGGAGAACAAATTAGGCTAAGCTCTGAATTCTCAGGAGAAACCATTAAAGAAAGAAGACAATTAAATAGCATTTACCAAAGGCTGAAAGAAAACAATTGTCAGCCAAGGATCCTGTACCAGCAATGCTATCCATCAAGTATGAAGGAAAAATTAAGTCATTCCCAGAAAAACAGGAACTTAAGGAATTCATGAAAACAAGACCAACACTACAAGAAATACTGGTGGAAATCCTTCACAAAGAGACACCAAAAAAAGTGGATGGGCCAAAATAACCAGTCACAAGGAAAGGAACACACCAAAATGGCAAAGATAAAACCTGGCCTCTCCATAATCAAACTCAATGTGAATGGCTTAAATGGACTAAGATGGGGGCGGGGGGAAGAGTAGTAGAATGGATTTAAAAAAACCCAAACCAACAGAAAAATGGGAAAAAAACCCCTCACCCCAAAACACTAAGACCATCAATATGTTTCTTACAAGAAACACATTTAAGAAATGAAGAGACAGGAAAAAAAGGTGTAAAATATACAACAAGAAATGGCATCCATAAGAAAGCTGGAGTAGCAATACTAATCTTTGATAAAATAGACTTTAGGATGAAAACCACTATAAGAAATAAGGAAGATCATTATTAATGATGAAAAGCATGGTAGATCAAGAGGACATACTCTTAGCATCTATGCAGCTAATGATAGACCTGAAAAATACATTAAACAAAGGAGAACAAACTTGAAGAAAGAAATAGATGCTACCACAGAAAAGGAAACCAAGAAAGCATTATCATTTACAATAGCCAGCTACAAGATTAAATACTTGGGAATAAATCTAACTAGAGACACAAAAGACTTTTATAACTAAAACTATGCAACACTACTACAGAAACAATAAGAGAGATAGTGAAATAGAAAAATATATTCTGAGGAAGAGGCCTGGTGGAAGAAAAAAAAAA
>NW_006399824.1:11197737-11211695 GCF_000299155.1 Elephantulus edwardii | reverse complement strand
TGGAGGGAGACTCATCAATAACCTGCATTATGCAGATGACATAACTTTGCTTGCTGTAAGTGAGGACTTGAAGCACTTGCTGCAGAAGATCAAATAATGCAGCCTTCAGTATAAATTGCATCTGAATGTCAAGAAAACAAAGATTCTTACCACCAGACTAATGGGCAGTGTCATGGAGGGTGGAGAGGAGATTGAAACTGTCAATAGCTTCATTTTAACTTGAATCCACAGTTAACACCCTTGGTACCAGCAGTCAGGAAATCAGGAGACATATTACACTGGGGGAAGTCTCCAAATTATTGAGAAATAATGATGACAGTTTGAGGACTAAGATAAGTCTGATTCAGGCCATAGTCTTCCTAATCACTTGCTGTGCATCTAAGAGCTGGACAATGAGTAAAGATGACAGGAAAAGAATTGGTACTTTTGAACTATGGTGTTGGAGAAGACCATTGAACATCCCATGGATGGCCAAGAGAACAAACAAGTATGTCTTGGAGAGGGAGCAGCCAGAGTGCTTTTTGGAGGCAAGAGTGATGAGGCTTCACCTCACATACTTTGAGCATGTTGCTGGGAGGTACTATTCATTGGAGAAGGACATGATGCTAGGAAGGGTGGAGGGCAAAGAAGAGGAGGATCCTCAGGGAAGTAGATTGACACTGTGACTCCTTCAGTGAGCTCTAATATGTTGGGAGTTGTGAAGATGGCACAAGATCAAACAGGGTTCAGATCTTTTATTTATAGGGTCTCTATGAGTCGTACTCTACTCAACAGCACCTAACAACAAGAACAACTACAACAACATGTTCATAGCACGGAATAAGGATGACAATCTCCTCCCATTCTATTAACTGTGGGTGGAAACCTACAGGAAGGAAGCTATGGGTTGGTTTCAACTCGATGTTACACAACAACAAACAACATATTCATAGCAGCAGTATTCACAATAGCAAGAAAATGAAAACAGTCTGAATCACCATCAATAAGTGAATGGATTGAGAAACTGTGATACTTTCACACTGTGGAATAATGATTTTGTAAATATATAATGATTTCGCTTTATAACATGGGAAAGACTAGAGAGTATTATGCTGAATGGGATAATTCAGCCACTAAAGGAGTGAAAACAGACATAGATTAATAGTAATTAATTATATAAGGTATTATTGTTGGTGCTTTGTGATGGCTAGTCGCCTGTGACTCATAGTGACCCTATGTACTGCATCTCTGAACTCTGCCCTGTCCTGAGTCAGTCTGACTGACTCAGATACACCTATTCCTATTGCTCTATTTACTTTACTGTATCGATCCGTCTCATATGAGGTCTTCCTCTCTAGCAGCACAACTCAAAAGCATCCATTCTTCTTCCGTCATCCTTAGTCATTGTCCAGCTCTCTCATGCATAGCAACTAATTGTGAAAACCATGACCTGGGTCAGGTGCACCTCGGTCTCTAGACTGATATTGTTGCTTCTCAGTACTTTGGAGAGGTCCCTACCAGCAGATTTTCCCAATGCAATTTGTCTTTTGATTTCTTGACTGATGGTGTTAAGTGTTGATTGTGGTGCCCAGCAAGCTGTAAGTGTTAACAACATCAATCTCTTTTCCATCTATCATGGTGCTGCCAATTGGATCAGTGGTGAGAATCTTTGTCTTCTTGATGTTGGACTTCAATCCATATTGAAGACTACAGTCCTTGACCTTCTACAGTAAGCATTTCAAGTTCTCCTTGGTTTCTGCAATTAAGGATGTGTCGTCTGCAAAATACAGATTGTTCATGAGTCTTCCTTCAGTCCTGATTCCACATTCCTCCTCATAAAGCCCAGCTTTCCAAATGATCTAATCTGCATATAGATTGAAAAAGTATGGAGACAGGATGCATCCCTGACTCACTCCTTTCCTGATTTTGAGCCATGAAATGTTTCCTTCCTCTCTTCTGAGGACTGCTTCCTGGTCCAAGTATAGGTTTTTTGCAAACACAATTAGGTGTTCTAGGATTCCCATTCTTCTCAAAGTTAGCCATAATTTATTTTGATTCACATGGTCTAATGCCTTTGAGTAGTCAATGAAACACAGATAAATCTTCCTCTGGTACTCTTTACTTTGTGCTAAGATCCATCTGAGATTGCTGAGAATATCTCTAGTGTCACGATCTCTTCCAAATCCAGCTTGAATTTCTGGTAGTTCTCCATCGAAGTACTTGTTCCAGTTGTTCTGGATAATCTTCAGTAGAATTTTGTTTGCGTGTGAAATTAGTGGTATTGTTTGATAATTTCTACGTTCTGTAGGGTCACCCTTTTTTTGAGATGGGAATAAATATGGATCTCTTTCAGTCCATTGGACACATTGTTGCCCTCCAGATTTCTTGGCCCAGCCTGGTGAACACATCCAGATCAGCATCTGTTTTAAATATGTCAATTGGTATTCCATTAACTCCTGAGACTTTCTCTTTTTGCCAAGTCCTTCCTTCAGAGCAAGTTGAACTCATATATTCAACACAGTATATATGAGTGATTGTGAGGAAATGAAAAAGAAACAAAACCAAAGATCACATCTGATGAGAGATACCTTTGCTGATATCAGATAGTTCTGTGCTGAAAGAGAATGCCACAAAGATCTTACCTGTGTTTTACTGATTATGCAAAGGCATTCGACTGTGCCCACAACAGCAAATTGTGGATAACATTGGGAAGAATAGGAATTCAAGAGCGCTTACCTGTAGAAGTTGTATATAGATAAAGAAGTGGTTATATGAGCAGAGCAAGGGAATATTGTGCAGTTTAAAATTAGAAAAGGTGTGTGTCTTGGATGTTTCCTTCATTTGTTCTTATTAATTTTCTATGGTGAGCAAATAATCAGAGAAGCTGGGCTTATGTACAGAAGAATTCATCATCAGCATTGGAGGATGACTCATAAGTAACCTAAAGTACTGATAGCACAACTTTGCTCGATAGAAGTGAAGAAGACTTGAAGGTATATCTTACTAAAGATCATCAAAGACTACAGACTTCAATATAGATTACACCTCAACATCAAGAAAAGAGAAATTACTCTAGCTGGGCAAAAAGGCAGCATCATTGATAAACTAAGAAAATATTAAAGCTGCCAAGGATTAGATCAATCCACAATCAATCTCTATTGAAGCAGCAGTTAAAAATAAAATGAAGAATTACATCTGGCAAATCTTCAGTGAAAGATCTTTTTAAAGAGTTAAAAAACAAAGATAAAAAAAAATTAAAAGCAAAGGTATCACTGTGGCATTCAACCCACTGTAATCTAAATTGCCTCATCTGCATGTGAAAGCTGGACAATGAATAAAGAAGACCAAGAATAATTGAGGCATTTGAATTGTGGTTTCTGAAAAAAAAAAGTGCACTATTATGGACTGACAGGAAAATTAGCAAATCTATCCTAGAAGCAACAAATTGTGGCTAACCTTGAGAAGAATGGGAATCCCTGAACCCTTGATTGTATTCATGAAAAACCTATACTTACTTAGACCAAGAAATAGTCCTTAGAACAGCAAGGAAACACTTCAAGTTTCAAAATTGGGAAAGGACTGCATCATGGGTGTATCCTGTCTCCATAACTTTCCAATTTATATGCAGAACAGGTTAGTCAGGAAGCTGGGCTTTATGAGGAGGAATGTGGCATCAGGATTGGAAGAAGACTTGTGAACAACCTGTGTTATGCAGATGACAGAAACTTGCTTGCAGAAACGAAAGATCTGAAGTGCTTGCTGCAGAGCATGGAGAACTGTAGTCTTCAATATAGATTGAAGTTCAACATCTGGAGTACAAACATTCTCACCACTGAGTCAATTGGCAGCACCATGATGGATGGAGAAGAGATTGAGGTTGTTAACAATTCACCTTGTTAGGCTCTACAATCAACACTATTGCCACCAGCAGTCAGTAAACAAAAAGACAAATCACATTGGCGAAGTCTACTGTCAAGGATCTCTTCAAAGTGCTAAGGGGTAATGATGTCTGTCTAGGAACTAAGATGAGCCTGATCCAGGCCATGGTTTTTGCAATTTCTTGCTTTGCATCAAAGAGCTGGACAATGCCTAAGGATGACAGAAAAAGAATCAATGGCTTTTAGTTGTGGTGTTGGAGAAGAATATTGAACATACCATGCACCACCAAAAGAACAAGCAGGTCTGCATTGGAGAGGGTGAAACCAAGTTTTACTCCTTGGGGGCTGGATTTTGAAGCTCCATCTCACATACATGTTCAGGAGGGCCCAGGCCCTGGAAAGGATATCATGTGGAAAGGGTGGAGAGAGAGTGCAAGAAAGGAAGAAGCTGGATGAGATGGATTAACATGGTAACTGAGGTAATGAGGGTAGGTGTGTCGAGGTCAGTGAGATTGACTCAGGAGAGGGCAGACAGGGTTCAGAGCTATCGTATGTAGGGTCACTATGAGTCCCAGGCAACTTGATGGCACTGAACAACAGCAAATCTTGGAAGAAGAACAGCTAGTATGCATATTAAAATTGAAGATGGTGATTTTATCTTACATATTTTGAAGCATGTTAAGTCATGCAAATGTTAGTCTCTGTAGAAGGACATGTTATTTAGTGCCATTGAGGACATGTCAGAAAGACCTTTAGTAGGATATATTGACGTAGAGGCTGAAGCAATGTGCACAAACAGTACCAATTGTGACCATGGTGCAGGCTTGGACAGTGTTTAGTTCTGGTGTTCATAGGGTTGTTGTGAAGAGGAAGCTGCTTGATAACACTTCACAGCAATAGATACGGCAGCAGCTGTACAGGAGCTGAGGGTTTACTACAGATTAAATTCTTAGATAAGAGGTTAAAAATGACGTTGAGCAATTGACTCTGCTTCATGCTGTTGTTTTTGTTTTTGTGTACCGCAGTCAGAACCTGCCCATAGCTGACCCTCCTGATGGGTTTTCAGAGGCAGTTACTCACTTGGTAGGAGATTTGCCCATCTTTCTCCCATGGGGCCTTGAACTCTGTGCTTTTGAGATTGCAGCACAGTCTCTCTGCTTTATAAATTCCATGACTGGGGTAATCGGGATGGGTGTGTCAGAGGCAATGAAATTGGCACAGGATAGAGCACGGTTTAGGGCTGTTGTACATAGGGTCGCTATGAGTCGCAAACGACTCGATGGCACATAACAACAACAAGAACAAAATGGGAAGGGATTTTTAAAAGCTTCTAGTCCAGGTAAATGAGAACACGAGGCTAGTCAATAAGTGGTGAGGCAAACACTAGAACTTTGTCTTTTCACACAGCTGTTTCCAAGGTTGAGCCATTTCTGGTAGTATAGTCGGAAGAGTTGTGCAGCTAACCCAAGGCCATGCCCCTCTGCTGGTTCGAATCTTCCGACTGCTCAGCTGGAGAAAGATGGTCAGGGCAGCCTCTACGGTATTCACAGCCTCAGAGAAACAAAGGAGTGTGGTTTTGAGATTGATTAGCCAATTTGTTTATTTTCTGTTTTTTTAATTTTTATTTCATAATGGATGGCAGACCTCTCTCTACCACTCAGATACCCTGATGATGCAATTATTCTCAACAATATAATGGTGTTTTTTTCATTCTTGACTCTACAGACATTTTTAGAAATGGGACTCATCTAA
Source organism: Elephantulus edwardii (assembly GCF_000299155.1). Lineage (NCBI taxonomy): Eukaryota > Metazoa > Chordata > Mammalia > Macroscelidea > Macroscelididae > Elephantulus > Elephantulus edwardii. The sequence continues at coordinate 11,206,086 of NW_006399824.1, read as the reverse complement.
AGTTTCCCCTTTGACACTGATTTGTTCACATGGGAATTCTGATGTAAGGATCAAGTTTTCTTTTTTTTTTTTTGATTGCCAGATCCCCCCAGACCGGGTGAGCTTTGCAATGGGAGAAGAGAATGGCTCTAGAGGGCAGACTTGTGCTGTGTTGGCCAGATACAAAAGCAGTTTCAAGTCAAAGCATAAACAATCGAATAATTTGCCTCCATTTCCTATAATTCATAAATCCACTGCATCAATAACTATTTGAAATGTGGAAGGCTACGTTTGCCATACTATCCCAAGAAAAGAAGGAACATGGAAACTTTAATGGAGAAAGAAACAACCTCCTTAAAGTTTGAAAAAGGAATGCACACCAAAATCTGATCCCTTGCCCTATTCTGGGACTTCAGCAATGAGATCATGGAGCATGGCGTTTGTGCACTAATTAAAGTGCCACATTGATGGCTTGTTCAGGTTCCAGGGCAGGCACCAGATGCCACTCATCCTCTTGCCTGGAGAGTTATTCTTCATTATAACTTAAAGCTACTCCATTTGAAGATGATTTCCCCCTTTCAGTTATAGAAGTTAATTCTTGCTGAAGAATTAATTTCTCCTCTCATGATGTTCTCCTTCATCTACCAAAAAATGGCACTTTGATATAGAGCCAGTTACTTCTTATGAGTTAGAGGTTCACTCCGGCTCAACAGTGGATTTCTAACCACACAGGAAGCCCTGTTATATTTGCCTTTTGCACTGTCTTTGTGTTCATCCTTATTTTCCTCACACTTATGACTTGTGCCAAGGCATTTTCTTCAATATGTGTCCAACTGTCCCATCTAATTCTGGGAAGACAGTATGCCTGTCTTTACTGATTAGCACTTCAGAAGGATAACTGTCTTTAGTCAGCCATAATCTGGCTTTAATTCAATAACTCTGATTACTTCTGTCCACAAGCATAAATAAGAAGAAAGAAAAAAGCTTTAAGCTTTGGCTAGAGTTGACCTCACCTCACTTTCCAAAGCCACAGATGCTGATTCTAGTAGATAAAAGCCTGAGTTTTATAACTCTTTCTGATACCACCAGTCACTTTGGGGCACAGATTCTATAAAGCCATAATTATCTGGTCTACCTCCAAAAGGCTAATCACTTGCAGGACTTTAGGATTAACTCTATATGGTCTTCTCTGAGCCTTTAGTACTACCTGGAAGAATTCTTTAGCCTTAGTAATATGACAGAAAGGTTTAAAAGAGAAGAAAACTCACATTGGGACTACTTTATATAGGCAGAAAGAACTATTTGTTTTGACCTACAGTCAATATTAGGTATGATATTATCTGGAATAATTTTGGGGACTACATGTGCTACTACAGGATAAGCCATTAATATCTTATTAGTAGGAAACTGAGCCTTAAAATCTTTGGCAAGAAATGACCAGGGCACTGATCACAATCTTATTATACCCATTAGACAAGTCAAGTGAAAAAGCACAGATTTTGTGCTAAGAATATCTGAACTTCAGTTTATCTGCAAAATTGATTTAATAGTATCTATCTCAAGATGGATTGCATCTCAATATCAAAAAACCAGAAATCCTCATCACTACTGGACAAACGGGCAACATCATGATAGGCAGAGAAAATATTCAAGTAGTCAATTTCCTTTTGCTTTGATCCTCATTTGACACCCAGGAGAGCAGCAGTCAAGAAATTAAAAGATATTATATTGGGGGAATCTGCTGTCAAGGACCTCTCCAAAGTGCTAACGTGCAAAGATGTCAATTTAAATACTAAACTATGATCTTTTCAATTACTTCCTATGCATCTTCAAGTTGGACCATAAATAAGAAAGACAGAAGAATAACCGATGCATTTCAATTGTGGTCTTAGTGAAAGGAACTGAGTATACATACCATGGACTGCTAAAAGAACAAATAAATACCATGGACTGCTAAAAGAACAAATAAATATGTCTTGGAGGCAATAAACCAGGATGTTCCTAAAAGGCAAGGATGGTGAAACTTTGTCTCACATGTTTTGGGCATGCTATCAACAGTGGTCAAGCCTTGCAAAAGGACATCATTCTGCAAAAGGTAGAGAGTCCGTGAAAGAGAAGGTGATCCTCACCAAGATGACTTATTACACAGTGACTCTAACAGTGGGTTTGAATATGGTACTTATCATGATGATGGCACAGGATAGGACTAAGTTTCTGTTTGTTGAGACTAGGTAGAATAAGTAGTAGCTGACTCAGAGGCATCTAACAACAACCACACTGCTGCTGCAGACGAGAAAGATCAGCAGTCTCCTTCTGCGTTATTACAGCCTCTCAAAAATCTTTTGTATGCAATTACAAAATGGGCCAAAAAAAAGGGAAGATTTTCACAGAGGAAGATACTCAGATGGCCAACAGACACATGAAGAAATGCTCAAAATTACTAGCAATAAGAGAGATGCAAATCAAAACCACAATAAGACGCCATCTCATCCCAGTGGAAAAGTTTAACAGGGCAGCAAGTAATAAATGTTGGAGAGGATGTGGGGAGATAGGAACTCTTATACATTAGTGGGATTGTAAAATGGTACAACCACTCTGGAAGGCAGTTTGACATTTCCTCAGAAAGATGAACATAGAAACTCCTTATGACCCTGCTATTCTACTACTTGGAATATACCCTGAGAAAATGATAACAGAGGCACAAACGGAGACTTGTACGTTAATGTTCAAAGCAGTGTTATTCACCCTCATAAGAACATGGAAACAGCCTAAATGTCCAACCACAATAGAATGCATTGGGAAATTATGTTGTGCAACATGTAGAAGCAATAATTTTGAAATTTACTCTCCCTAACTTGGGAGGAACTGAAAGCATTATGCTAAGTGAACTCAGTCCCATAAGGACAAATACCATATAAAACCATTATTGTAGAAATAGAAAGATAACTAGTAAACTGTGTATGAGGATCCAAGTGTGTGTATGGGAGAGGGTAGAAGCAGAGCGATGAGGATGGGCAGGGGGTAATCATAAGGCCACCCAATCTGATGGGTAAAGGGAGGATTGGATAATGGAAATGGGAGAGAACTGGTATGAAAAATGATGTAAATGAACTTTGTAAGTAAACCAGTATAAAATAAAACTGTTATTATTTTAAAAAATTCACTGTGTGGTCAGATATGGGTTAATTCCTACTGGTCAATATGTCATCACAACATAGGATGGAGAACTGCGTCATAGGGTTTCCAAAGCTGTAAATCTATATGGTAACAAACTGCCACATCTTTCTCCAGAAGAATCTTTTGGGTGTGAACTGTTGATCTTTTAGCTAACAGCTGAGTGCTTGACTAACCACACTACCACAGAGTGTAAGCACTGTGTTTTTGGGGTTCTATAATCCCATCCACAGATAAATAATTTAACTACATTTGCAAACATTTTCCCCCCTCAAATTAAGTCATGTTCAAGGTCCCAAGTTAGGACATTGCCATGGCCAGGGCCATGGCCATTTTTTAGAGGCCATATTTCAACTTACTGTACTTGTGAAAGGTCCCGTGATTTGAACCAGTGGTTTCCAAGTACTCTTCAATCAGCAGCATCAGTATCATCAACAACTTTAAAAAATGCAAATGATCAGGCTGCAACCTAGAAAGACTGGTTGAGAAGCTCTGCTGAAAGAGCCCAGGAATCTGTGTTTTAACAAACTGAGAAGTATCCGATGCACACTTAATTGTGAGAACCAATGCTCTCAACTGTAAGTTCCTGAATTGCAGTTCATCTTCATATTTTATTTGTTAAAACATTTTTGCATAAATACGTGTATCCCAGTGATCTTTCTGGGGCACTCTGGCAGCGGAGTCCTTAGGGTATTTTCCTGCTGACCGTCAGGTTATTTCCAAATACCTTTTAATAAAGGGCACCTCTCTGGTGGTTCGAATCCACCGATGACGCTGGGAGAAAGATGGACAAGCTCTTCTTGTTTATTTTACAGTCTCAGAAATCCAGTGCAGGGTCCACTATGAGTCTGTTCTGAGTGACTAGATGTCCACTACAGAGACCTGCTGGAGGGTCAGCTATGAGCAACTGATGTGCATGCAAAGTACCTTTCTAGACTGAAGTGAATACTATCTTGCAGAAATATTCTATTTTTCCTGATTATTTAGTCTTGGAAAAGAAGACTTCTCTTCCCAGTGAGAAAGTCTCCCATGACTCAGATATCTTTATATTGGTGGTATTGTCCTGTCTCCTGACAACCACATTGTCATACTATACCTGCAAAGATTCTCAAAAGGAGAAACACATTAGAAATAGCAGTAAAACCCTTTAGATATGTCTGCCTGTGAATGGATTGTGATTCGGAGAGAAAGTCCTGAATAAGAGTCTGGTTTAAAAATTATTCCATTACCCATTATTTGAGGTCACATTGACTTATGTGACACCTCTGAAGGCTGTACTGGAAGATATGACTATAATAATTTAATAACTAAAAGTGTCTATGATTATTCTTAATTTATGGGATATTTTCCCCCCTGCAGTGACGGATACAGTCTTCTTTAAATATCCCTCCCAATCTTATGCAGTTCACCTTTAATGCATCTGGAGTCCTTTGGTTTTGGACAAAATGATTAATAGCCTCTATTGATTTTCAAAAGTAAGGAAACACAGCAGCATGAAGCTGTGAATAGGAAACCTGAATTTTCCATTATCCATTCCCTTTTTTAAAGGGTATTTGGAAATTACTTTCTCGGGGGAATGTCAGTGAGTTTCTAAATATTAAAAAATCTTTTTCATTTGATGTTTAAAGGTGGCAAATGCTTCCAGGGCACAGAAAACTCTCTTTTGAATGCACCCAAACCAGATTCTTGCTTTCTAGGGCAGAGAACACTCTCTTTTGAATGCACTCAAACCAGATAAGTTATTCAGAAGATTCTTGCAACTTTGATATTTGTATGTGACATAAGATTTAAGGAAAAATATTCACATATATCTATCAATTATATGCCTTTGGTATTTCTGTGTCTATATTTAGAAATTATATCTTACTATATATATCTTTCTAACTTCTTACAGTGTTCCTAGAAAGTGACAAGGGCCTGGCTACTTCTATGTCAAAAGCAGGGAACCAGAACCAATACTATTTAGTAATGTTATGGTTCAAGTACACATTAGTGATCAAACCTAAGTCTCCAAAAGGCCTTGTGATAAAAGAATTTTGATGAGAATTCTGTGTTCCCTGAAATGTGGATGGATGTGTCTTTTTTTTTTTAAGAAAATTTTTATTTTATACTGGTTTACTTACCCAATGCAGGTAAGTGGGGTGGAGCTCCCCAATTAAAACAAACTTGGAAGGAGGAGGGGCATCCACTTCTGTAATAGCATGCCTCCGGAAACCCTATGATCCTGGAGAGAGGATGAAAGGCATCCAAGTGTCAGGGTCTATGAATCGTAGATGGCACTTAACAACAATAACATCAACATAGAGAGAGAGAGATCAGCTGGCCCAGTGGACAGAAAGCGATGCTACTAAGCCAAAAGTGGGTGACTTTTAATATGCGGCCCTCAGGCTTGTCTGTCATTGTTTTTGTTCAGACATTCTTCTAGGTCGTATAGCTCTGGCATACAAGTTGCTGTACAGAAGTCACTTGTGGTTACTGTGGGGCTGAACACTACTGATGTGTTAATGTTTAGTTACCCAATGCGGACAGAGAGTGGGGTGGAGCTCCCCAATTAAAAGAAGCTTGGAAGGAGGAGTGGCATCCACTTCCATAATAGCTTGCCTCCGGAAACCCTATGAACCTGGAGAGAGGATGAGAGACACCCAAGCTTCGAGGACTCTCCTTCATAGGGTCGCTATGAGTCGCCTGCGACTTGACGGCACTTAACAACAACAACAACAACAACAATAACAACAACAACAACAACAACAACAACTACAACAACTACTTACTTACAAAGTTTGTATACATTGTTTTTCACACCAAATCTTTCCCTATTTTAATGCAATGATTTTGCTTTTGCTTCTGTAGTAACCTCAAGGGTTACACGAATTCATGGAAAATCACATCAGTTTCCAGGCTGGTGATTCATTTCATTGTGTACAATTGGCTCCCACACCTTTGAGTCCCTTTGATATACCTTTGAGTCCCTGGGTGGCCATGTTAACGTGTTCAGCTGCTAACTGAAAGACTAGAGGTTTGAGCTCACCCAAAAGTGCTTTGTAAGAATGGCCAGCCAGTCTATTTTCACAAGATCAATCACTAAAAACCTTGTGGAACACAGCTCTACACTGACACACACAGGGCTGCCATATTTCTCTTTTGTCAGTCAGTTAATCATTGCCACTGAGTTGAGAAAGACTCACAGCTGATCCTCCAGTGGGTTTTCAGAGGCTGTAAATCATCTAGGAGGAGATTTGAACTGTCAGAGGTACAGCCATTGAGTTAGTAGTGCAACTTCCTACATAGTAGGTCATCTGAGCTTTTCATAGAAAGCTATTATTTGTTTCTGATCTATAGGAGATAACAAACCTTCCAGGGTATTGAATAGAAACTTTCTAGAACCTTTTAACAGATTGAGTGGTTGTTTGAAAATCTCATGGTATGCAGAGATCTTGTTCCAGCTAAGGAAATGGTTAAGGCTCTCTCTAGTGCTTTGAAATCTCGGTGGTAGGGTCTCAGGACCTATAAATCAGGTATAATACCACTTTCTTCTTTACCTCTCCAATTTAATTCCAAGAAGATGATGTACCTAGAATACAATTCCCTTGAAATGAAATAACTGGCTGTCCTTTTCCCCTGGATTTATGTTTCCTCTTATTCAAGCTGTATTGAAGGCATTGGCAAAAATTAAGGCTCCAGGAATTGATGGGGCGTATTTCAAATAACAGATGCAATCCTGGATGTACTGACTAGTTTATGCCAGGACATTTGGAGGGAAGCTACTTGGCTGACTGACTGGAAGAGGTTCATATTTGTTCGCATTCCCAGGAAAGGTGATCTAAGAGAATGTGGAAATTATCGAGCAATATCAATAATATCATATGCAAGCAAAATATTGCTGAAAATCATCTAAAAGGGATTGAAACAGTACACTGACAAAGAACTGCCAGAAGTTCAAGGTGGATTTAGAAGAGACCAAGACACAAAGTATGTAATTGCTAATGTCAGATGGATCCTGGCTATAAGCACAGAATAACAAAAGACTGTCTGTTTGTGATTTATTGACAACAAACTCACTTGACTATGCAGATCAAAACAAATTATGACTAACCTTGAAAAGAATGAGAATTTCAGAACACTTAATTACGTTCATATTAAACTATACCTAGATCAGTAAGCTGTTGTCCCAATAGGGCAAGAGTATCCTGTACGGTTTAAAATCAGGGAAGATGTACATCAAGGTTGCATCCTTTCTTCATAAGTATTTAATCTATACATTGAGAAAATAATTCAAGAAGCTAGACTTTCTGAATAAGAATGTGGCTTCAGGATCAAAGGAAGACTCGTCAACCTGCTTTATGCAGATCACACAATCTTTCTTGCTAAAAGTGAGGAGGACTTGTAACGCTTGCTGCAAGAGATCAAATACTACAGTCCTCAACATGGATTGTATCTCAACATCAAAAAAACAAAATTTCTCACTCCTTGACTGATAAGCAACAACATGGTAGATGAAAAAAAAGATTGAAATTGTCAATTATTTCATTTTACTTGGATCCACAATTAACACCATTGGTACTAGCACTCAGGAGATTGGAAGGAATATTGTATTGGGCAAGACTGCTGTCAAGGTTCTATCCATATTACTGAAGAGGAATCATGCCAGTTTGAAAACTAAGGTGCACTTGATTCAGGCCATGATCTTTTAAATGACTTGCTATACTGCTGAGCGCTGGACAATGAATAAGGATAACAGAAAAACAATTGATACCTTTGAACTGCGGTATTTGAGAAGAATATTGAATATTCTATGGACTGCCAAAATAGCAAACAGATATATCTTGGGTAAAGGCTCACTGGAGACAAAGATGACAAAGCTTCATCTCACCTACAATGAAAATGTTTCTACGAGAGGCTATTCCTTGGAGAGGTACATCATGCTTGGACGGGTCACCAAAAGAGAAGGCCTGACACAGTGGTAGCAGCAATGAACACAAGTACATCAGAGCTAATGAAAATAGCACCGGAACCTTGAGTTCAGACCCGTTGTTTATTAGATCACTGTGAGTCAGTCATACTCAAGTCAACAGCAGCTAAGAACAACTCTCCTTCTGTTCCTAGAAGATAAAAGTTTGTTACACAAGGAAGAATTCAAGATACTAAAGAGCTGAACAGAAGATTCCAAAAGGCTGCTCGGAATGACAAAGCAAAATA
>NW_006399824.1:11185683-11196012 GCF_000299155.1 Elephantulus edwardii | reverse complement strand
TATGTTTTAAGGAGTTCTGGGATCCTAGTAGTAAGGCACTGTTCTGCCAACCCACAGGAACATGGATTGAATTAACCAGCTGCTCTGTGGAAGAACAATGGACAATGTCCTACCTTGTAATTTTCTGCCTCTGAAAACATTTTAGAATCCACAGGTCAATTTTAGCTATTGGTCAACGCTGACTTGAAGAAACATAGCATTAAGAACTTGTTTCAACTCTACCTTTTCCTCCTACTCTGTGAAAATGAAAAATTTATTATATTTGCTTTGTTTTCAATTACATTATTTAAAATATATTTCTATGATATTTTATCCTGAATTTCTATGTTGATTCATAGTAAGTAATATGTTTTTGTTAATCTGTTATTTTCAGGGGACAAGAAATATCTTTAAGTACTTTTTAAGAAAGAAACCACTTAGAGAACTTTGTGACTGTTGTGTGACAATAAATGCTATACCTAAATATTTTTTAATACCTTTTCTCATTGATTTTTTTCTTAACTCATTTGTTAGAGATAGTGGAATCTATTAGTAGTCTTGATTTTCAAAGGAAGTGTGACTTGACATTTTCCTGTGATGTGAAGAAGAAACAGTGTTAGCAAGGTGTCCATTAATTATTCTGGTATCTTAATTCAACAGCATTCAAGGGCAGTGAAGTGAAAATCATAATGGGTTTTGATAGAAGTTTAAATTAGAGTTATGTCACCAAGGTGGAGATGCACTAGCTGAAAAGTCGGCAGGAGGGAAGAGTTTCCAAACAAATGAGATGATTTAGAGTGTTTAAGTCAGGGCCAGAAAATTTGGCTATTTTCTATAGTTATTAATTCAAGGATGATAGGAAAGTCCCTTTTTACCCCAAATCTCATTTTCCGGATTCTATAGCTCATTGTTCTCATTGTTTAATTTGAAATAAAGTCCCAACTGCAACCAAAGCAGAGAAAGGTTGTTGTTGTTATGTGCCATCGAGTTGCCTGCAACTCATAGCGACCTGATGTGTATGACAGCCCTAAACCCTGCTCTAACCCTTGGCTTAATATAGTTATTACTAAGATGCATATGACTGTTATCATGGAACGAGAACATCCTATGCCTGAAGATTGTCTCAATTCTGTTTTTCGCTGTAGTGATGCCTCCATTATTTTACTTTCACTAATGCATTCATTATTTATTGTTGAACAAATATTACTGCAAAATTCATTGTTGTTCTTGTTAAGTGCCATCAAGTCAATTCTGATAGTGACTCCATGTGACAGAGTGGTACTGTCCCATAGGGTACATTAGGTTGTAATTTTAAAGGAAGTCAGTTTCTAAGTCTTTCTCCTGTGCAATTTTTGAGTATGTTTGAGCATCAACTTTTCAGTGAGTAGCTGAATGGTTAACTGTTGTGTCACTAATCCACGTTCTTAAAAAAAATAGGAACTTCCATTCATTTATTTCGACCTTTTATTGTGTCTGGCAAAAATGTTCTGTAGTTTTCTTTGTATAGATTTTTTTTTTTGTCTCTAGTGAGGTTTACTCCCAACTATTTCAATTTGTGGTTGGCTATTGTAAATGGTATTGCTTTCTTGATTTCCTTCTCTGAGTTCTCTTTATTACTGTAGAGGAATTCCACTGTTTTTTGGATATTGATCTTGTATCTTGCTACTCTACTAAACTGATCTACTAGCTCTAATAGTTTTTGTTGTTGTTGTTGAGTCCTTAGGGTTTTCTGTGTACATTATCATATCATTTTCACAAAGAGACAGTTTATGTCTTTGTCAATTGGGATGCCTTTTATTTCCTTCTTTTGTAGTATTTCCCTAGAAAAATACTTCCAATACAATGTTGAATAGCAGTGGTAACAGTGGACATCCTTGTCTGGTCCCTGTTCACAAAGAAAATGTTTTTAGTTTGACTTCAGTCTCATAAAGACAAATACTGTATAAGACCATTATTGTAGAATGAGTATCAGGATCCAGGAGGGGAGGGGAGACAGTTATAGGGTCACACAATTTGACGAGTGGAGGGAGGGACAGGTAAACGAAAAGGGAAAGATTTGGTGTGAAAAACAAGGTATATAAATTTTATATGTAAACCAGTATAAAAGAAAAGAAAAATATTTAGGTACTTAAAATAAGTCCTTCAGTTTTTGTGGGTTAAGTATGGATTCAGTTTCAAGATCTCTTACAGGATTACATGCAAGGTGTTGTTCAATGGTTTGAAAGCTCAAATGGAGGAAAATTTGCTCTCAAGTTTACATGGTTGCTGGCAAGATTTAGTTGCTCAATGATTGAGGGCTTCATTTGCTCTCAGATGGCTGGAAGTCACCTTCAGGTTTTGCAAAGCCACGTCACTCAGTTTTTGCAAAGTCACCCTCTCCATTTGGGGTCACTGTGAGCAAAGTCAGACAATACCAGCAAAATGAAAAGCTATCCTTAACAACTTTGTCTCAGAAGTGACATCTCGTTACTTATTCATATTCTTTTTGTTGGAAGTGAGTCACTAGGTTCAGCCCACACTCAGGGAGCAGAGTTTGTATGGGTCGTGAGCACTGTATCAGAAGCTGAGAATCACTGGGAGTTTGACTTATTACATCTATTTAGTTAACACTTGATTAGACACCAAGAACATTGTCTAAATCATCTTGGTATTATTATAAAAGTCTGAGCAATCAATTGCTGAGTCGATTCTAACTCACTGCAATCTTGCAGGGCATAGTAGGATTGCTCATAGGGTTTCTGAAGCTGTGATCTTTATGCAAGCAGACTACCTCATTTTTCTCTGGAGGAGCAACTGATGAGTTCAAATCTCTGAACTTTTGGTTAGTAGTTAAATTTTTTAACCGTTGAGTCAGAGAAGTCAGACAGAGTAACATATTGTCAATAAAACATAAGAAGATGACTGATTCTGATACATAGTTATCTTAAAAAAACACTCAAGGACTCAGTCATTACTGGGCACCATTTGTTTCCATTGTTTGCTTGTATTAGTCTTTTTTATTTCTATAAGTTGAATTGCCTGAGCACATAGAATTCTAATCTTAGTTCTCTTTTGCTAAAGTAGATTTTTAGTGCTCATATATTGTCATCTATAACTCTCAAACAGATTCTGACGTTGCCTCTGAACTTTACATTTGCATTCAGCTGCCCATTCAACATCTTCATTTTCTATTCAATAGGTATCTCAAATTAACTTGTCCAATGCATGAAATTCCCCAGGTGGCTTCTTTGTTTCCCAGTTCTTTTTTTTAAAAAAAAATTTTAATCTCCTGCTCTAGTCACATTCATCTCCTAGCTGTTTCTAGACTATAGCAAACCCAGTCTCTCTCATGATTTTAAAAGTTTTCATTGCTCCTTGGCATGGTTTTGACAAGATAACCACATACCTCACTCTCTTCCCTTATTTAGGCCTCTGCTCAGCTGTTCCCTATAAGACAGATCTTCTGTAACCAATATATTTAAAATTAACACCTCCACTCAGACCCTGTTAGTCTCTTCCTCCTTACCTTTTATTTTTCTTCCTGACACACATCATTGCTAAATTATATTTCTGTATCTATCTACGTGTCCTTCACTAGAAAGAAATCTCCGTGCAACTCCCCTCTGTTGGGCTACCTGGGCTGAATGTCATACAGGAGGAGACTGTCCATTTTTCTTCTGCAGAGCTACTGATGGAGTTGAACCACCAGAGCTTTTGGCTTTGGATTAACAGTCAGACTCCCTATGGACTATGCTACCAGAGCTTCCTTCATGAGATTTGGGATATTGTTTTAGTCACTTTTCTGTATTCTCACTAGGTGATAGAGTGCCCGACACATAGGATAATTTAGATAAATATTTGTTGAATTAATGAGTGACAAAATATTTTAGCCTTTGTTGACTTTGAATGTTCAGGTAAATATTATCAACCATTTTATCTACTCATAGAAAGAGTAATTGGAAGTTCAAACTGAATGGATACAAAAGGAACATAATAATCTATTGAAATTGAAAGATTGCTGATTAAGGAGAATAATTTACCTGTTTGCATTTCTTTCAAGACAGATTTGTTTGTTCTTTTGGAAATCTATGGTACGTTTAATACTCTTCACCAAAAAATACAATTCAAAGGTATCAATTCTTCAGTTTTCCTTATTCATTGTTCAATTTTCATAAGCATATGAAGCAATTGAAAATACTATGGTTTGGATCAGCTGTACTTTAGGCTTCAAGTTGACAGCCTTGCTGTTTCACACTTTAAAGAGATCCCTGACAGTTCAATTCAATATATTTTTTAATTTCTTGACTGCTGCTTCCATGAGTGTGGATTATGAATCAAAGTAAAATGCAAGCCATGATAATTTCAATCTTTTTCCTCATTTGTCATGATGTTGTGTATTGACCTCGTAAAGATTTTTGTTTATTGTATGTTGAAGTGTAATCTACATATGGTAGAATATAGTGTTTGATCTTTAGTATGTCATTCAAGTCCTTTTCATTTTTTTAAGCAAAGTTGTATCCTCAGCATAATACAGGTTGTTGATGAGTCTTCCTCTAAGCCTGATGTCATAGAATTCTTTATACAAGCCAGCTTCTCAAATGATTTTTTTCAGCATACCAATTGAATAGATATGGTGGAAGGACACAGCTTTCCTCATTTTAAAACATGTAAAATTTTCTTGTTTTGTTTAAATGATTCTTTCTTGGTTCTCTCTCTCTCTCTCTCTCTCTCTCACACACACACACACACACACACACACACAAATTCGTTATGAGCACAATTTACTATATTTTCTATTCCATTCTTCTCAATAGTATCTATAAACATGTAGTAGCAAAGGCGAACTATGAAAGGAACATAGTATTAGCTGGCTGCAAACATTAAGCTATTTAAGCAAGCTGTAGCATTTTTGTAGAAAATGAAGAAACCAGCCTATAAGCCACTAGATTGTTTTTCAATCTCTTTTCCTCCTTTTTACTGGAGAACAATTCCTTCTTATAAAGCAAAAATGTTATGCTTTAATGAACAGAAAACTTTCTTTGAAATTCTGTACTGCTTTCTCTGAATGACAATTTAATTTTGACACCTATACCCAAATTCATCGACTCCCACTCCTAGCAACCCTGTAAGACGTAGTAGAACTTCCCTATAGGATTTCCAAGGCTGAAAATCTTTACAGAAGCTGATGGAGCTACTGGTAGGTTTAAATGACCAACCTTTTGTTTAGGAATCAAGCACTAAACCACTGCAATATTGGGATACTTTAATTTTTATAATGATTTTTTGTTTTGTCATCCTAGTAGCAATTATTGATGAATGTAAAGAACAAGCTGGCCATTTTCGTTTTTTAAAGCCTCTTAGACATATCCTTTAGGTTGTATGAAAAGGCAGTGTATCTTTCAGTACAATGATATTAATAATTCAGAGCACCAAATTGTCAATTTGTATCTAAATAAGTTAGTTTGGGTTCTTAATTTGCTAGTTAATTTACATTTTCCTGTGAATAGCTTTTCTTTCAACTGACAAAAATGCTAACACTGTTAGTATCAGGCTAAGATAGCCTTACTGGTTTTGCTTTGTGATGATATAAAATCAATTTAATTATGCCCTTCAGAAGAATTCTGAAATTGATATTTGTTCCGGATGCATTAATACAATAACATTTAAATTCTTAACTTGCTCTTTTACACCCGTTACCTATAAGGTCCTGATTTTTCTCTTTTTCTGCTCCTGAAAGGAAAGCTGGAGTTTACCCTTATTTAAAAGGATTAAGTTGTTTTTCATTTGGAACACATGTGATAGTTTCACTGCTTTGATATGAAAATATTTTTGCTTTTTTTTCCTTCCAGAGAACTAAGGTGCTATTCCTCCTAGAACCACCCCCAACTGAAAAACATGTCATTCAAATTAAAAACTGCTGTTCAGCTGAGTCATGGTGACCCATCATTCATTAGGTTTATGCTGAGTTTTTTTTTCTTTGCTAAAGTGAAAAATGAAGGCAATTAAATCTAACCTGAAAATCAGCACTTAGCACTTTAATTACTGACACCACAATGTAGGATGCCAACCTGGATGAACATTCTTCACCGCCCACTCTATCAATTTTTGTAGAAGCCACAAGGAAGGAGCAATATCTTTCTCTGTCCTTGAACAAGGTATCAAAGTAATAGATAAAAGAGAAGCTGGAGGGAAAAGACAAAAAGACGTTTTACTTATTTCCATGTAATACACTATCCATACCTAAAAATTGATGTGAGACAGCTTACAATAAAAATACCAGCGTATGGCTTATGGAGAATGGTAAGAAGTAATACAAATCAAAAGCAGAAGCTAAAGGAAGGGAAGAAAAAGTCTGACAAGACTCCTAGAGTCAAACATATTTGCCCATATTTTTCTAACATTCAAAAGCGACAAAAAAAGCATGACAAGTCACAGTGACAAGCTAGTAAAGAAAAGGACTGCAAGTTTTCAAGAAAGAGAAATTTTCCTGCAGCTAAATCTAGGACGTATTTACAAATGTGTGGATTCACATTTAATATATGTTGAACAATGTAAATGCACCTTTTCCAAGAACTCTTCTCTGATTTCTGTCCGTTTCCTTTTAAATGACTCTAGGACTTTAAGTTTTTTTCCAAGTAAAAAATGCTTTTATATCAGTATTGATTATTATGTTTTATCATTCCTGTTAGACTGTGGTTTGTCTCCTTATCCTCTGCAGTGTCTTTGTCTGTAAAAACAATATTTGTTGAATGCTTTTACCATGTGGAAAAGGTCTTGGTGGCATGATGAATAAAGTGCTTGATTGCCAACTGAAAGATTAACCGTTCACACCCACTAGTTGATCTTCACTAGACAAATGAGGCACTGTGGTTTTAGGCTCAAAGATTCACGGCCCTAGAAACACCAAGGGACAGTTCTAGCTGTTCTGTGGGTTGCTGTGAGTTGGGATAGACTAGATGGCAGAGGTCTTTATTTTATTTTTTTTCTTTCATGTGGCATTGGGCAAGACTTTAATGTGCTTTGTCTCATTTAATCTCCACGGTATCCTCTTAGATAAATTGTTAATTTGATTGTTTTATGGACAAGCAAACAATGGTCTAAAGATGTAGGAAATACCCACCCCAAATCTCATAGTCTCTGGTAGCTTAGAATCCATATCTGATTGATCACAGATGGATTGCTCAAAGTGGAGATAAACATTTTAGGAAGTATCTTGCTGTCAAAAAAGCAATATCTTGCTGTCAAAAAAGCAAGGGCCACATGGGAAGAGCCACATCCAAACGTTACCAACTTCACAGGAGGAAACTATCCCTGCCCACAATGTCAATAACACAAAACCAATTCCCATGAGGTCAGACATGTTCCCCATGCTCCCGTGCCTCTTTAAACTCATTAACACCAATCTCATTGCTTGGCTGGGTCTTAAATCTGGTGTTATAGCTCAAAGACCACACAGAACTATATTGGAGGAGTTTAAAAAGTTGTAATTTAGATTAATAATAAAATGCGGCCAAGACAGTTAAAAAAAAAAAAAAAAAGAAAGTGTATACAGGCACCTCAGCCTAGTGGCTCTAATTCTTCCCAGGCTCTCAGTCCTGCCAATACTGGCTTCTGCTATAATTGTCCAACAATATTCTCAGTCTTGACAATGTTGGTATCGTCCACCCCAAAGTCCCATCTCACATCCAATTCTCCAGTTCATCCATCGCTGCTGCCGCCATCATGATCATGTGGGGGGTCATTTCTTTTCTCTGGCTAGGTGGAAAATCTCTTATGATGGGGGGAAGAATTTCTTATCTCTGCAGCTATATGTCTTCAATTTATTAGCAAGACTAGCCAATCCTCTGTAGACTGCTGACAGTGGCCAATCCCCTTGTGAAATCCTTTTGTGGATAGGTAAACATGCCTCACTTGCACTGTCCCAAATCTCCACATAGTCAGTCATCTATGCTAAAAAAGCCATATGGATAGACAAACTCCATACTTGACTTGTCTTTGTGAGTATTGCTGTTTTTGTTAATAGAATTGAAAGAAATAACTTTGAGCATATTACTAAGACAGATTAGCCTCCGAGAGAGAACATCATACTTAGAGAAATAGAGGGTCAATAAAAGAGAGAAAACCCCTTGATGATGAGTATTGATACTGACTACAGCAATAGGCTTAACTATATCAGAGATAATGAAAATGACAAGGTCTTTGTTCTATTGTACTTGGGGTTGCTGTGATTTAGAGCTGACTTCAAGACATCTAAAAATAACAATAGGAACAATCCATCTGTTAGTTATCAAATTGTGGGTTGAGGGTTGTTGAGCTTTAAACACTATCAATGTCACCTATGGTACACAGATTTTTATGGATCTTCCAGATTAACATAGATTTGCAAGAAAAGTTTGATGATTTAATTCATAAAATTAGCCAATGAAAACCTTGTGGATCACAACAGAACATTGTTTTGATTCCTTACTTTGGACATACATTCAGAAGGGACCAATTTATAGAGGATGGCATCACGCATCATTAGTGAGGTGGTGGCTCTGTGGACAAGACAGACATTAGATGAGATAAATTTGGACAAAACCTACAAAGATAAACTGAAAGATGCTGATAACTATGAAAATGACAATTTGAGACAATATTTCATTATTTTGATTGTAAGTTTTCCATAAGTTGAAATTGACTCAATGGCAACTGTCTATGTATGTATATACGTATTTGTATCAATTTATCTGTCTAATCTATGTAGAATTTTTTTAAAAAAGTACTTTTGCATTCTCAATGATCAATTTATGAGACTGAGAATAGGAGTTTTGGTAGACTATTTTCACTAACTATGCTTGATAGGGTTGTTATAGGTCACAGGTAACTCAATGGCACATAAAAACTGCAACAACAGTTGAATGTATCTAAGAATATATGTTGTTAAGTGCTTTCAATCTAAGTACATCTGATAGCAACCCTAGGAACAACAGACAGACTCTTTGCCATCCTTATCATCTCTGACACATTTGAGTACATTGTCACAGACACTATATCAATCCATCGTTTTGAGAGTGTTCCTCTCTTTTGCTGTCCATCCACCTTTCCAAGCATGATGCCCCTGTCCAAGGAATAGCCTCTCCTAACAACATGTCCAAAATATGTGAAATGAAGCTTTGCCATCCTTGTCTCCAAGGAATGTTCTCTTTACACTTTCTTCAAGACATATCTATTTATTCTTTTGGAAGTCCATGGGATATTTAGCACTTTCTTCAACACTGCAACTCAAATTCATTGAGTCCGTATTCACTGTACAATTCTCAGTTGCATGGCAAGTGATTGAAGAGACTTTAGTCTGAATCAGGTATACTTCAGTCTTTAAGTTTAAAGACTAATTTTAAGATATTATTGCTCATCAAGACTTTGGCAAAATCCCTTTCTTAATCTCCTGATTGCTAGTAGAAAGAATGATGATTATGGATCTAAGCAAGAGGAAATTGTTGACAGTTTCAATCTAATTTTCGATCTATCGTGATTCTGCCTATTGGTGAGGATTTTTGTTTTCTTGATGTTGAGATATAATCCATATCAAAATCTGCAATTCTTGATCCTCTGTAGCAAGTATCTCAGGTCTTCCTTACTTTCAGCAAGTAAGGTAGAGTCACCAGCATAATACAGGTTGTTGATTAATCATCTTACGATCTTGATGCCACAATCTTCTTCATAAAGCCCAGCTTCTCTAAGGTTTTTTTAAAATATCCAGATTGAATGGGTATGGAGAAAGTATACATCCTGACACACACCTTTCCCAATTTAAAACCATACTGTATTCCCTTGTTTAATTTGGATAGCAGTTTCTTGATTTAGATTTTGCATAAGCATAATTAAGTGTTATGGAATTCCCATTCTTTCATTCTTAGTTATAGTTCACTAGGATTCATAAAGGAAAATTTTAACAGTGGAAAGAGTATTTACTTGCTCTGAGAATGATGTTTTTGTATTCAATGTCATTAAATATATTGGACTGCTGAGTCATTATTCTTTTAATATGCCAGTTAAATGAAAATGGGATGAATAAAGAGAGTGGTTTCAAGAACCATAAATTACCTCTTGTTGACAATATCCTGCTGGTGCAAGAGTTCCTTAGGAAGAGGCAGGCCTCTCATCTCCAGTGAAGAAATCAATCTACCTTTTGTTTCACCATAAAGAGAAAGCAAGAGTGGCCTAAATTAGCTATTCCCCTGACAATCTTGGAGATTGAATATCTTGCTTAGGTGAAGAATACTCTTTCTTTTTTTTTTCTATAATTATATTTTATTAATTTTCATAAACATTTACAGAGATTTTGGGCTTCCACTCATTCATTGTTGCACTATTCTCTCTACCCTCCTC
>NW_006399824.1:11152159-11154790 GCF_000299155.1 Elephantulus edwardii | reverse complement strand
ATATACCATGGACTGCTAGGAGAACAAACAAGTCCATCTTGGAGAAGGGAAGGTGAAGTCAGGCTGCTCCTTGGAGACAAGCAAGGATTCTGAAGCTTCGTCTGATATACTTCGGGCATGTTGCAAGGTGGGATCAGTCTTTGGAGAGGGACGTCATGCCTGGGAGGGTAGAGGGACAGCAAAGAAGAAGAAGACCCTGGATGAGATGACTTGATTCAGTGACTGGGGTAATGGGGATAGGTGTGTTGGAGACAATAAGATTGGCAAGGGATAGATCAGAGTTTGGGGCTGTTGTAATAGGGTCGCTATGAGTCACAGGTGACTCAATAGCACATAACAACAACAATAACAACAACAACATATACAAATATGAGATTATGTCTGCAGAAGGTCAATATCAGCTGTGAAAACTAGGGCAGGTGTTGAATGTGGAACAGACCATCAACTATTCATATGCAAATTTAAACAGATGCTAAAGAAAATTAAATAAAACACACAAGGTCCAAAGTTTGAACTTTATCCCACCAGAATTCAAAGACCATCTCAGGATGAAGTTTGAGGCCTTGAACACTAATGAGTGAAGACCAGATGAGCTATGGGAGGATATCTACAACATCATCCAGGAAGAATGCAAAAGTTATTATGAAGATAGAGGAGAAAGAAAAGAACTAGACTGATGTCAGAAGAGACTCTGAATCTTACACTAGAGCACTGAGAAGCTAAAGGAAAGGGAAGAAATCAAGAACATGAAATTATCTAGAAAGCATTAAAAGAAGATTAAAGGAGTACATGGAGTCTCTGTACCAGAAGGAATATAGAAGAATTTCAAGAAACATATGATCAAGATGCAATGATTACGAAGGAGGAAGTTCAAACTGCTCTGAAGGAATTGGCAAAAAACAAGGGCCCAGAAATTGACAACATACCTATTGACATGTTTCAACAAATGGTGCCCTGGATGTGCTCACCAGGTTGTGCCAACAAATCTGGAGAACAACTACTTGATCAATGGGCTGGGACAGATCCATAAATATTATTGTCCCCAAAAAAGGTCATCCAGGAGAGTGTGGAAATTATAAAAAAAAATCACTAATCTCAATCACAAGCAAAATCCTGCTGAAGATTATAAAAAAAATGAAAAAAAAAAACCCAAAAACGTCGGGAACAATACATTGACAGAGACCCGCCAGAAATGCAAGCTGGTTTAGAAGAGGTCGTTGCACTACAGACATTATTGACTCTCTCAGATGGATCTTGGACAAAATAAATGCTTGTTTATCTGTATTTCATTGAGTGTGCAAAGGAATTTAACTGTGTAATCACAACCAATTGTGGCTAACCTTAAGAAGAATGGGAATCTCAGAATACTTGGTGTGCTCATGTAAAACCTATGCTTGGACCAGGAGACAGTCATCAGACCAGATCAGAACATGATTCAAAATTAGGAAGGCAGTACATCAGTCATGCATCCTGTCTCCTTATCTCTTCAAGTTGTATGTGGAATAGATCATTCAGGAGGCTGAACTTTAGGAGAAGTATGATATCCAGATTGGAGGAAGACTCATCTACAACCTGCATTATGCAGAGGATACAACCTTACTTGCCGAAACTGAAATGTTTGCTACAGAAGGTCAAAGACTATAGTCTTCATTATGGATTGAAGCTTAACTTCAAGAAGATAAAGAGTTTTATCATTGGGCCAATTGACATCACCATAATGGATGGAGAAGAGATTGAGGTTGTTAACAATTTCCACTTTCTTAGCTCTACAATCGACACTCTTGGCACTAGT
The DNA here is from genome assembly GCF_000299155.1 of Elephantulus edwardii. Taxonomy (NCBI): domain Eukaryota; kingdom Metazoa; phylum Chordata; class Mammalia; order Macroscelidea; family Macroscelididae; genus Elephantulus; species Elephantulus edwardii. Next base: position 11,152,998 of record NW_006399824.1, on the reverse strand, counting down.
GGTCAGGAAATTGGATTTCCATTGAGGAAGTCTGCTGTTGGGGACATCTCTAAAATGCTAAAATGCAATGATGTCTGGATACTAAGGTGTGCCTTATCCAGGCCATTACATACACAATTACTTGCTATGCATCAGAGAGCTGAACAATAACTAAGGATGACAGAAGAATTGATGCTTTTGAGCTGTGGTGTTGGAGAAGTGTATTGAACATAGCATGCACTGCCAGGAAAACAAATAGGTCTGTCTTGGAGAGGGTAAAATCAAGTTTTTCCTTGGAGGCTAGGATTATGAATATCCAACTCACATACTTTGAGCATGTGGCAAGGAGGGACTAGTCTTTGGGTAAGGACATCATACTTTGGAGGGTAGGGAGGCAGCACAGGAGAGGAAGACTCCAGATGAGATAGATTGACATGGTAATGGGGGCAATGGGATTGGTGTGTTGGAATCAGTGAGAGTGGCTCAGAATAGGGCAGGGTTCAGATCTATTTAGCATAGGAGTGCTATGAGTCATAGGCAACCTTGATGACAAATAGCAGTATTATATATATATGTTGTTGATTGCCTTCGAGTTGAACATATCTCATAGAGGCCTTATGAACAAAAGGCCTGATGCCCCTCTACAACTGTCGACATTTATCAAAGTTCATAGAGTTTCTGAATGCATGTTGTTTAGAAAGTGAATGCCACTCTTGATATATATGTATATTTTCACGTGGAGAGATACATATGTGTATTTTCACGTGGAGAGAGATATATGTATATTTTCACGTGGAGAGATATATGTATATTTGCATGTGGAAATATATATATTTGCATGTGGATATATATATATATAT
>NW_006399824.1:11141800-11152059 GCF_000299155.1 Elephantulus edwardii | reverse complement strand
CTCCAGCAGGATACCACTTCACTTCTACCAAATGCCTTCAGAATTAATTAATCTCCCATTGTCCGACCCATGACCTGACAGCTTGTCAGAGAGATTTTTTTTTCCCTTCTTCCTGTGTCCAGTGTCTCTTAAGTTTACTTGTACTGTCTCCGAAGGGATGGTGATGTGTCTTGTAGAACTCCTGTACAATCTAATACAAAGTAAAAATAATTTAATAAACTAAAAAAAAATAAATTGGAGAGGGGAAGAGAAACAGTAAGCAAACAAATATGCAGAAGTCCAGAAAAATTCCACCACCAGTTACTACTGAAAGGAAAGCATATCCAGAATATTTCCCTAACCCATAAAGTTTGTACTTGTGGATATTTTCCCCCAATCAAATGTAAGCACATCCAAAATGTGTCACTAATGCTGAAGAATTTAATAGATATTGAGTCTCTTGTAAAATTCCATCTTGATCACTGAGCTTTGCAATGATTTATTCATTGTACCTACCTCTTAGCAACAACATAAATTGTGCCAATTCATGTGGACTACCCTGGATAAAATACATAGGAATGAAATTCACTACAACTTTGGTAAGAGACTGTGAAGAAGATCAATATTATAAAGTAGGACAAAAGGTCATAGACTTTGGAATGGACCATCAATTGCTCATATGCACATCTAAGTTGAAGCTAAGGAAAATGAAAACAAGTATTACCTTGAATACATCTTACCTGAATTCTGAGACCATCTAAAGAATAGATCTTTGAAATTGTGATTTTAGTGAAAGTTTACAGAGATTAGTGTTCATTTATTTATTTATACATGTTTACCTCCTTCCATTTCCCTCTTTGCACTTTGTAAGGCTTGTCTTGGTCCAGAGTGTTAGTTGTCATACATATTAGTGTCTGATAGTTAAGATTGTCCTTCCCTTCACCTATTCTAATGCAGTGACCATTAAATGTTCATTTTTTTCCCTGCTCTCCCTCATCCCCTGTATCCATCCTTTTGGTATCACAATGATCTTTTACAGTATTTTTTTTTGTGACTAATATTTCACGCAGCATAATGTATTCCAGGTTCACTCACATTGTATAGTGCCTTATCAGTTCATTGTTTTTTAATGTTATGTAGTATTCTTTTGTGTGAATGTCCACAATTTCTCTATCTATTTGCTTGTTGATGGGCACTTAGCCTCTTCCATCTTTTTTGTTATTATGAATAATATTGTAATAAAAATGGATGTGCATCCATCTGTTTGTGTCACAATTTTAATTTTTTGTGGTGTTTCCAGTAGTGTAATAGCTGTGTCAAATGGTATTTTTATTTTCAACTTTTTGAGAAGCACTAGACTGATGACACTATTTCACATTCCTGCAAACAGAGTATGTACGAGAACTCAAATCTCTCAATACCTTCATCGGCATTTGTTGTTTGCTGTCCTATTTAACTTTACTGTTGTTGTTAGAGCGGGATAGTATCTCATTATTGTTTGATTTGTATCTAACAATAGCTCGTGGTTTTGAGCATTTTTTCCCCATGTGTTTCTTAGCCATCTTTATTCTTTGGTGAAGTATCTGTTCATATCTTCTGCCCATTTTGTAATTAGTTTGTTTGTCTTTTTTCTTGTTTATGTTTTGGAGTATTTTGTAAATTTTAGATATGTATCCCTTATCATAAATGTCATTGCTGAATATTTTCCCCCAAATCTGTGGGCTTTCTTTTCACTCTTTTGGTAAAGTTTTCTTATGCACACAAGGATTTGATTTTTGGGTCTCATTCATCTATTTTTTTGTGTCTTGTTGTGGGTTTTTATTATACTATTCATGCCATAAGTTAAGGTTTCTAGATTTGTTCCTCTTTTATTCTTTGATGATCTCTTTGATTTTGGATTTCCTCCCAGATTGTGTTGGCTTTTGTGTATGGTAGGATATGTGGAGTTTGCTTCAGTTTTCTGCTAATTCATGCTCGGCTTTGCTAGGACTCTTTGTTAAAGGGGCTGTAATTTCCCCATCTAGTTGATTTTGTCTCTTTATCAAAGATCGATGGACCATAGGTAAATGTTTTTATTTTGGGGTTTCCAATTTTATTCCTTTGATCTATGTGTCTATTCCTGTACCAGTACCATACTACTTTGACTATATGGTATATTAGTTTTTTGAGATCAGAGAGTGTGAGGCTTTCTACAACAACAACAAAGAGAAGACGAAAAAATGAAGTAAAAGCACTGAAAATAAAGTTTTGAGGATGGTTTGAGAAGACAAAGTTATAATAAAATATGTAAAGGCTTGAAGTTACAAAATAAAAAGAGAAGCACATGTTTAGGATGTCTCAAATTAAAATAACTGAAGAAAAAGAATCAAGCCTCTAGTTATAAAAATGAAAGAATCTAAACATCAAAAAAAAAGATGGAAGGAATACAGGAAGTAACCCCCCCTTCCCACATAAACATGCACACTCGTTGAAGCTTAACCATTTCAGGGGGTATCACATGATCCAAAAGCAACAGTACAGAAGAAAGGAGACACTGGAGAAAAACAAGCCAGTAAGATCTGGTGACAACAGTATATAGAGAGATCAGATGGCCTAGTGGACAGAAAGTGATGCTACCAAGCCAAAGGTGAGTGACTTTTAATCTGCAGCCCTCTGGCCTGTTTTTCATTGTTTTTGTTCAAACATTCTTATGGGTTGTATAGCCTTGGTGTGTCCACTCGCCGTACAGTGGTAACTTGTAGTTACTGTGAAGCTGAACACTGTCTCAAATGTGTTAATAGTTACCCATGGAGGACAATGTCTGGTGGAGCTCCCTAATTGAAACAAGCTTGGAAGCAGGACTGGCATCCATTTATGTAATAGCTTGCCTCCAGAAACCCTATGAACCTGGAGAAAGGATGGAAGTCACAAGTGTTGAGGACTTAAATTCATAGGGTCGCTATGAGTCGCCAACGTCTCAACAGCACTTAACAACAACAACAAAACCCTGGCAGTAAACCACCAGAGATGTTTTAACAAATACAGGTAACAGTTGAAGTGCACATTTATCTATGTGAAGAAATTTTCAAGACCTGGCCAAGCAACTGCAAGAGATCTATAATTGTGTCCATTTCAAAAAAAGTGATCAAAAAGATAATGGAAATTAAAATAATATCACATAAAAATTTACTGGAGATAATGAAAAAAACTAATGTAGCACTATGTTGTTGCAGAACGGATAGATATACAAACAAGATACAGAACAGAAAATGGAATGCAAGGTATCATTGCTGCTATCAGATGAATTTATTAAAGCATAGGTTACCAGAAAAAAGGTTTTCCTGCTTTATTGACTATGTAAAGAATTTCAACCATGTGGATCGTAAGAAAGTTTTAATAACATTGTGAAGAATGGGAATGCCACAACATTTTATTGTATTTATGTGGAACCTGTACATACAGGCAGTCTCGATATTTTGAGGTATTTTTAGTTGCCTTTCTGCATGTGAAGTTGAGCAATAAATAAGGAAGACCAAATTAAAAGATTCAAATTGGCATATTTCAATCATGTGTTAGTGAAGAATATGTTCTATACCATGAACCTCCAGAAGAAGGAAGAGTAAAATACCATGTGATTTAAAATCAGAAAAAGATGCATCAAGGATGTATAATTTCACCATTCAGATTTCATCTACGAACTGAGCAAATAGATTATTTGAGAACCTGGACTATACTAACTTCAAATTAGAGGAAGATTCATTAACCACCTGTCATATGCAGATGACACTACCTTGCCTGCTGAAAGCCAAGAAAATTTGGGGTACCTACTGATGAATTTAAACACTGTAGCCTTCAGTGTGGATAGTGTCTCAACATAATGAAACAAAAAATTTCACATCTGGACCAATAAACAATATCATAGTAAAAAGAGAAATTGTCAAAGTTTTCATTTTACTTGGATCCATAATCAATACCTGTAGAGGTAGTTGTCAGGAAAGTAAAAGATGACACTTTTGTAGCATACAACATTTTAAAGTGAGAAATAGTGAGGCCTTAGGTGCAAAATTTTGGATTTTGGAGAATCTTCCAGAAAGAGCTGTGATCAACTGTACTGACAACACAACAGGCAAAATCTGAAGGGAATCAGGCAAGATTGAATGCTTCTAGCACGGACACCACGGTGATGGCAACAATCAAGAAGGGGAAACCAGAGTCCAGAAAGAAGATACATCTAGCTGGTAGCACTGCAATGAAAATCATACTGGAGTAAAGATTATATACTGCTTTATTTTGAAGATTATGTGGAAATAATGATAAACAATAAAAGCTAAGTGAAAAGTTGTGCTGTCACTGAAGAAGTTACAAAAGGGTATGCAGTTTTGTGGCCCGCCCATCCATCCACCATCCATCCATCCGTCCAATGCTGGAAGAATTATGTGATTCTCCAGTGTATTTGTAAAAATTGCCCTCCATTAAAACTATCTGCTACCAAAAAAAAGCTTATAAAGAATTGGGAAAATTTGCCATAAAATATCTTTTAAAATGGTTAAAAATATTAAAAAAACTCTCAAGTAAACCTCATCAGTCTCATTTCTCAGATAATTATTCTACTTCTCCCTCAAGGATTTTAGATATCATTAGTAATCAAATACAATTCTGTAAACACTACTAAATGAATATTTTTTTACTAGTATGTATTTTTTTATTGATGTGCAATTGTAATTGTGTGGAGACCCTATAGAATATTTTGACATTAAAATGCAGACTTTGTATTTAAAATTTTGAAATAAAGAGACTTTTAAAAAGGATTGAAAAGCAAAAATACCATTTTGATAATTAAGGTGCATCTGGTTGTTTTCTGGTGAAAATACCTGGTGAACTTGTATTTTCTGTTACCTTGTCTGGATACAAAACACGGACAATGAATAAGGAAGACCAAAGAAGAACTGACGCACTTGAATCACAGTGTCAATGAAGAATATGATTTGTACACAAACTTCCAAAACAAGGAGCAAATCTGTCTTAGAAAAAAATATAGCTAAATGTTCCTTAGAATTGAGGATGTTGAATCTCAGGTACTTTGGACACGTTTTCAGGAGAACAGTTATTGGAAAAGGATATTATACTTGGTAAATAAGAGAGTCAGAAGAAAAGAGAAAGTTCCTCAGAGAAGTGGGTTGACACAGTGGCTATTGTAATGGTCTCAAATGTTGCAAGCATTGACAAGATATGCATGCCAGTGTTGTGTTTTGTTGAACATAAAATCTCTATGAGTTGGAAATATGAACACTTGACAATAATATCAACAATTAACACAGAAAACCAAAGGAATGACAATTATATAAAACACAATGCATATAAATGTATAACACTAAGTATATGTATGAAACATGATGTATATGAATGATTATATGCAAAACAAATTTTTTTTTAAAGTAAGGCATGCAGGTCATAATTAAACTAGGTAGAGAGGGATGAGTTGTGGGAATCATAGCAGAGCAGGACTATGAGGACTACTAAAATTATCTAATGCCTTTCCCTTTATATTTATCTAAGGATAATTAAGCACAGTTTTTGATCACTCTCTTGGTACTGAGACATAAAAATTAACAAAGGAGATAAGTATGATAAATATGATAAACACAAGTGTTTCAAAAAGAGAACTAAAAAGTGTAAAAAAAAATATGAAAAAGAAGAGAATAGAAAGAGAATCAGTGAAAGAGAAGATTAACCAAAGGAGATGCATTGACACAGAGGGTGTAACCAAGAGCAGAGATGCAATTGACACAGAGGCTGCAACAACAATGGCAGAGACTGGAAGATGGTGCAGAAGAGGGCAAAGTTCCTATCTGTTGTTTACAGGGTTGCAGTGAAACATGGTTTACTTGGAAGCACTTACCAACAACAATAGCAAAAGGAGAACTTGATATTGAATTCCATAACAGATGGATATTGTAGGCCTGAGAATCAGAGAGGTTTTTGTACCAAAATAACACAACAAATTAAAACATACCAAAACCCACAGTCCCCAAATAATTTCTGAGTTATGTGACCTTTCATCATTATCTAAGGCTATAAGGGAGCTCTGGTGGCCACGGAGTAAAGAGTTTCTCTGTTAAAGATAAGTGGTTCAGATCCAGCTGTTGTGAAAAAGACGATCTCCTGCCATGAGTCTGAAAACCCACAGGATGGACAACTGTGCATCTGCTCCAGTTTGAAACAAAAGTGACAAAACTGAGAAGAACAAATCTTTGTAGGAGGAGATGGTTCAAATTTTTTTTTCCTTCAGAACAAACTGGTGAATGTGAACTGCTGACCTTTTATGCAACACATAATGCATTGTGCTACCAGAGCTCCTTGGCACCTGTTGCTTCAAGACTTTGGATTCATTGAATACTTTGATTATTTTCTTGCAAGGCCAAATAAGAATTGCAGGCACCTTACCTACAAATCCAACCTAGAGTTAAATTAGGAACTGATAGCATTTGTTACTCTAGTCAAGAAATGAGAGAAACCCAATAGGCATGCAAAACAAAAAGAAAAGTGTACTTACCAGGCCAATCACAGTGTTAGCTTCACTTTGAATATTTTCATTTTCTCTCCTTAATTGTTTATTGAGCTTTCAAACCCTGCACCCTGATAGATCTTTAAGAACTTAAGTGCACATACTTCCTTGTTTTTTTATTGTTTTCCAGAATATATTCAGCCCTAAATATCTTCCCTGTTTCTTCACTGTAAACTCTTCCACCTGTTTGTCTTTCACCTTCTTTTATTCTCTTCTTTAACCAACACAATATTTTGGCAAGGTTTTTTACTGCCATCCCTTCTGGTGAATATATCTAAACATTTATGTTCCTTTCAGGGAAATTCCAATATATTGGGTTTTTTTTTCTCAGGGGATTCCTAGGAGCCCACTAGGAACAGCACTCACTGTTGATGCTGGTGAACGGCTTTGGGCTGTCCTGTGTCTTGTTAGCTAGATTCCTTAATCCTTCCAACTTTACTCTGATGAAATCCAATAGTCTTGGGTGGCTGTATTTTTTGAACCCTTTTCTCATGATGCCAAATTCAATAACATCACCTGGCAGAGGCAGCCTGCCTCTGAGCTTGTTTGGGTTTCTTTCATTTCATAGCACACATTGCTCCCGTTTGTTTGATTTCTTCTGGAGGATTTAATACTGGCTGTAATCTGAATTTTGCAAAGAAAATTGACTGAATTCAAATTACTTGTGTGTAACAAATACCGTCACCCTGCTAAATTGCTATTTACACCAGTAAATATAAACTCAGATGCCGTTGGTTAGGCTGAGTGCAATAATTTCAGAATCCTCACCTAATGCACACACTTGGGAAGTTAAATTGAAAACCCACACTGTAGGGTGAGAGAGACCAACTTTAATAAACAGCTGTTCAGAATCCCCCCTTTCACCTACAAAATCTAAACAAGAAAGTGGTCAATAGTATATTACTGGCATCTTTTACAGAATTTTTCATGAACTGACTTGGCCAATTTATTGACACTTAAAGGATTTGCCTGAAAACAAGCTGTGACACTCAATCAGTTTATAGTCTCTTTTTCACCAAGAAGGGAAGAGACTTTGATACCAGTTAAGAAAGTAAAGAAAGTGAAATCTGTATGCTGTACTCTCAAATTAAAAGTTCCATTTGGAAAAAAATGGCCTATATAGAAATCTCAATCCACTTTGGTCATCTTGTGTATGTATGGTGGCAGGAGATCTTGAGGTTCAAGAACCATTTTCAGCAGGATAGTTGCTTCAGCCACTTAATGCTATCCACATTCTCAAAGAAACTTCCTCTGAATTCTTCATTTGGTCTGTTTGAAACCTTCATTCTGTTTACCAGAAAAAGAGTATTACTCCTCCTCTCTCCTTGGATTATTCTGAAGTTGTGAATTTTTAAGTTCTTTCTTATTTATCTCCTACTACTCTTCTCAATAGCTCATGAACATCACTATGTTTCCGTTTTATTTATCTCTCCCCCTCCCTGAAACATCATACATTACAGAAGTGAAAAAAAATGCCTGGCAGGAGAGGAACTGAAGATCTAGGAGTTTAATGTGTAATTGTTCTTTATCTCTGCCACTGTGCTCGCTTGCTCATTCATTCACTCACTTACTAATTGCTGTCACGTTGGAAAGATCTTAGAGTAGATGCTCCATTTGGGTTTTTGAGACTAAATTATATGGGAGGATATTGCCCAACTTTCTTCTGCAGAGCCTCTCATGGATTCAAACCACCAGAAAGACAATACCATGAGGTTAACCATTCAATGTCTTATGAATTAGGCTACCAGTGCTCCCTTCTGCCCCTGTAGTGATTGTTAAAGTGATCCATGAAACTCGTAATGCCCAGGAAGCACAGTTTAAAAATTGTACTGCTGTAAAAGAATAGAAAGATTCTAAATATAAAAGTCTGTGTCTAAACCAGTGGGAGTATCCTTACTTATAGCTTTGATTGAGTACTTGATTTTTCATTCCCTCCTATGGCTATAGATTTTAAAAGATGTCTAGAATCTCCTGTATGGCATGTGTGGTGACTTTGAAACATTATTGGATCCCAGATTTATATCTTGCTCTTCAAGGGCTGGTCAAGTTCTCTTGATATTTGTTTACTACAAAGAGGCAAAGGCTGAGTAGCAACTAAAATCTGACATATTGGAAACGAAAGGAAACTCAAGGCAGGAAATGTCAGTAAATTGATTGAATTGTGAAATACATATGTGTGTCTAAATTTTAAAATTGAAGGAAAGGAAAACAGAATCTCTAGGATACTCAATCTTCCCCAACTCCCATATCTACCAGGTCACTTTCACTCAAGTATTAAAGGTTTAAACACTTTCACTCAAGTATTAAATGTTTGAAAAATTTTAAAATGTGACCTAGTAGATATGGAAGATGAGGAAGATTGAATATCCTAGAAATTTTGTTTTCCTTTCCTTCACTTTTAAAATTTAGACATGTTGTTGATGATTGCCTTTGAATCAAGCACAACTCATAGTGACCCTATGAACAAAAGGCCTGAAGTCCCTCTACAACTATTGACATTTATCAAAGTTCATAGAGTTTGTGGAGGCATGTTGTTTGGGCAGTGGATGCCACTCCTGCTTCCAAACCTGTCGTAGTTTGTTATTGTTGTTATGTGCCATTCAGTAACCTGCGATGTATACCGACCCAGCGCTCTGGAGAGGGAGGTCCATAATAGCAGATATCCCCAATGCAATTTGTCTTTTAATTTCCTGACTGCTGGTATAAAGAATGTTGATTGTGGATCCGAGCAAGCTGTAATTGCTAACAACCTCAATCTCTTCTTCATCTATTATGGTGCTGCTAATTGGTCCAGTGGTGAGAATCTTTGTCTTCCTGATGTTGAGCTTCAATCCATATCGAAGACTACAGTTTTGGACCTTTTGCAGCAAGTGCTTCAGTTTCAGCAAGCAAAGTTGTGTCATCTGCGTATCATTGGTTGTTAAATGGGTCTCCCTCCAATCTTGATGCCACACTCCTCCTCATAAAGTCCTGCTTCCCAAATGATCTTTTCTGCATACAGATTGAAAAGTTATGGACACATGATACATCCCTGACACACTCCTTTCCTGATTTTGAACCATGCAGCCTTTTCTTGCTCTGTTCTGTGGACCACTTCTTGGTCCAAGTATAGGTTATGTATAAGCACAATCAAGTGCTCTGAAATTCCCATTTTCCTCAAGGTTAGCCACAATTTATTGTGATCCACACAGTCAAATGCCTTTGCATAGTCAATGAAACACAGATAGACATTTTTCTGGTACTCTCTGCTTTCTACCAAATCCATCTGACATTGGCAATGATGTCCCTAGTGCCATGACCTCTTTTAAACCTAGTCTGTTTTTCAGGTACTGTCCAAGTCTTTTCTGGATAATCTTCAGCAGGATTTTGCTAGTGTATAATTTGGTGGTATTGTACAATAATTTCCACACTCTTTCAGGTCACTCTCTTTTGGGATGGAAATAAATATGGATCTCTTCCAATCAGTTGGCCAAGTAGTTGTCCTCAAGATTTCTTGGAACAACTTGGTGAGCATGTGTAGGGAAGCATCTGTTTGCTGAAATACCTCAATTGGTATTCTATCAATTTCTGGGGCTTTATTTTTTGCCAAGATGTTCAGAGCAGCCTGCACTACCTTCTTCATCATTGCCTCTTGCTCATATGTTGTTTCTTGAAATTCTTCTGTGTCAGCAAATTATTTTTGGTACAATGGCTCTGTATACTCCTTCCATCTTCTTTTAATGCTTCCTGAATCATT
>NW_006399824.1:11119376-11137482 GCF_000299155.1 Elephantulus edwardii | reverse complement strand
AGCTGGTAGGCTTGAACCATTTGCTTTTGGGATTGCAGCACACCTTCTTGCCACTAAGGATAGGTCAGAGTTCAGAGCTATTGTACATAGGGTTGTAGGCAACGTAATGACACATAACATCAATAACATTGTATTTAGAAATATATACAGATTTAATAAATATATCTAAATAAAAGAGCAAATTCCTACCTAACCAAGATGTGAACTACATTCTCATTTTGTATACCAACGTGCTTCTTTCATATTTTTGTTAAGTGATGAAAAATTCTTTATTTTATTTTATATTGCATTTGATCCAAATTCTGTCCTACGTTGATGGTGATAGTGCTCTGTATTTTAAATGTGGAAATAGTCCAGGCACATAGACCTTATTTATTTCTTGTTTTTTGTGTCTCCCCCCCCCCTTAAATATAAGTAGGGCTGTCAGGAGGATGATTTTAGGTGGGAAAGTCTTTTATGTGAAACTTAAGCTACCTTGGGGCATGTATTATCCTATTGTACCAGAACTTTGGCATTACGGCAAGATGAGGTTCTCAATTTTATAACTTTATTAACTAAATGCCTAATGAAGTAGATTAATACATGTGGGGACACTTGCTTTGTTAAGCAGTAAAATAGAAGCATCAAAATCCTATTTAGTTTTATAAATAATGTTTTTTCCAAAACAGCAACCTACGATTATCTTCTAAACATTTCATTGCAGAAAATATTCCAGCATGGTAATTTTCTTTCTTTTTTCCTTTTCCTTTTTTTTGGTGCAGGCGAGATTTTAAATGGGCTCAGAAGGCTAATCAACTTTCTCTGCATGAATGAACTTAATCTTCTTACATTTTAAGCTTTTGCCATTCTAGGGAAAACTATTTCCTATCTATCTTCCATTTGGTCCTATATGAGAGATATGACCTTGCTACCATAAAGTTTTCACTCAAACTGAGTGTATTTAGTGAATTTAATGAATTAATTTGAGACAGTAAAAACAAATTCATATTTGGCTCATTATTTTATTTGTTAGTATTTCTTGAGCACCTATTATGTGTGTGGTCATGTGGTTAGTTTACTCTAGCAGCAAACAAAAATGTTTTGTGCCAACATAGGGTTTATGGAAAATTTTTCTTCGCTGTTACATACAGTTTTTAAAAAGCACAGGTTGTTCTTATGTGCCATCGAGTTGCCTGTGACTCATGATGGCGCTATGTACAACAGCCCTAAACCCTGCTTTATCCCTTGCCAATCTTACTGTCTCCAACATGTCTATCCCCTTTAGCCTAATGACGGAATCAATCCATCTCCTCGAGAGTCTTCCTCTCCTGTGCTGTCCCTCCACCCTCCCAAACATGACGTCCCTCTCCAAGGACTTATTCCTCCTTGCAACATGTCCAAACTATGTCAGACGGAGCTCCAGAATTTTTGCCCCCAAGGAGCAGCCTGGCTTCACCTTCTCCAGGACGAACTTGTTGGTTCTTCTCGCAGTACATTGCATATTCAATACTCTTCTCCAGCACCACAGATCAAAGGCATTAATTCGCCTTCTATCATCCCTAGTCATTGTCTAGCTTTCTGAAGCATGATAAGTAATTGCAAAGACAGGAGAGAAGGGGAATGGAAAGTAGATTAAATTAGTTAAGTACAATGATTAAAGTTATCCCAAGATAGTAGCTTAGTCTTTTGAATATTTCCCTATTTTTAAGTAACAATCAGTTCATGTTCCTTATTTAATAGACACAAAGGCAGCAAATTGTTATTTGTCTTGCTTGTACTCTATGTTGGATAGATAGTTCCCCAATCATCTGTTCAGATGAGTGAACACTCTGACCATATTAGAGCCTAAAGAGTTTAGATTTCCTCCTGACTGTTTATCAAGTGCTTCTCAGATCTGGAGAGGTATAGGATTTATTTAGAAAGTTATTGAGTCACTGTCAAACTAGACAATCTAGTTTTATTTCAGGAAATTTCTCTTTAATGCCAGCTTAGAAGAGTTTAGAGCAGCCGCATTTTCTGGCCAGATAGCAGAAATAGAAAACATTAAGGAAAATGAATTTGAAAGTTTCTGCCTCTTAAAATTTACTCAGAGTAAGTTGTTTGACTCAGATATGTTGATAAAATGTCTATGTCTTCTCTAAGTCTCCTTTTATACTAGTTCAATTACCATTCAAAAGAGAAGCACCTTGACCTTGAGAAGAGAAAATTTTTACCTCTCTGAGCCTCGGTTTCTTTGTCTATGAAGTTGGTACATATATTATGGCTATAGGAATTATATGGACCACACACGCAGATACATTGTAACTTCATTTTTCATTTAAAAAGATCAACTATACCACGAGATTATGCACACCCATTTTAATTGTGACTTTGTTTACAATAGCAAAGAGTTGGAAACAATCTAAGTGCCCATCAACAAACGAATGGATAGAGAAGTTCTGGTATATTCACACAATGGAATACTATGGTGCATTAAAAAAACAAGGAACTCATGCTGTATTATTCAAAATGGGTGACCCTGGAGAACATTATGCTGAGTGAAATATCTCAGTCACAAAAGGACAAATATTGCATAGGGCCACTGCTGTAAAATGGGACTGGGGTGAGACAGAAAAAATTGGATAAATCATATGTACTGCATTGAAACAGATGAGGGCGAGAACAGTTTAAAAGCGATATATGATTGGGCATTATGGTTATGACAAGAGTCCAGAATGAAGGTTGTATAGTCTAGTGTACTTGGAGCGGGGGGCCGGGGAGGATTGTAGACCAATGAAGGAATTTTTCTTTTACTTATCAAAGGGAAGAGTGAACTGGCGGAGAGGGGTGGGCAGGGAGAAAAATGCAGCAATGAATGAATAGAAATCCAAAATCTCTGTAAATGTTCATTAAAATTAATAAAATAAATTTAAAAAATATACCACTAGGTTAAGGACATATAACCTGATATTTGAGTAATTTAGTCTTTTTTGCTGTTATTTTATGTTTATATGTTATGAATTTAGAGACGCAGCCTTTTTTTCACTTCTCAGAACTGGTCATGGGGATGGTTGTTTACTTATATTTCAACAGCCAGTGAATTCAAACCACATGTCATTAGATTGCATCACAACTTTTTACCACTAGGCCACCAGATCTCCCTTTGGAACAGGAGCACAACTACTGAGTTTTGTAAGGTACTAACACTATACAAAGGCATTTGACTGTGTGGACCACAACAAACTATGGCTAACTCTGAGAAGAATGGGAATGCCAGAGCACTTGATTGTGCTTATGTGAAACCTATACTTGGACCAGGACGAAGTCGTCATAACAGATCAAGGAAACATTGCATGGATCAAAATCAGGAAACGTGTACACCAGGGATGTGTCATATCTCCATACCCTTTTCAGTCTATATACGGAACAGCTCATCCAGGAGACTGGATTCTATGAGGAGGAATGTGGCATCAGGATTGGAAGCAGACTCATCAACGACCTGTGCTATTTGAAATTACACAACTTTACTTGCTGAAACTGAAGAGGACCTACGGCATTTGCCTCAGGTCAAGGACTGAAGCCTTCAACATGGATTGAAGCTCAACATCAAGAAGACAAAGATTCTCACTACTGGGCCAATTGGCAGTATAATGTTAGATGAAGAAGAGATTGAGACTGTTAACAGCTTTAACTTGCATTGTTTCACAATCAGTACTCTTGATAACAGCAGCCATGACATCAAAAGATGAATTGGGAAAATCTACTGTTAGAGACCCCTCCAGAGTACTGAAGAGCAACGATGTCAGTCTGAAGACTAAAGTGCTTTTGTTCCAGGACATGGTCTTTGCAATTACTTGCTATGCATCAGAAAGCTGGACAGTGACCAGAGATGATAGAAGAAAAATCAATACTTTAGGGTTGTTGTGAGTATTGAATATAACATGGACTACTAGAAGAACAAACAGGTTCATCCTGGAGAAAGTGAAACCATGCTTCTTCTTGGAAACAAGATTTTTTTTTTTTAAGATAGTAAGATAGTTTATTTGCAGTGGCAGTGGAAAAAGAAAGGAATAATACATCATCATTCAGAGAAACACTAAATGAGATTTTTTTTAAATTAACTTCAATGAACATTTACAGAGATTTTGGATTCCCATTCATTCATTGTTGCACTTTTTCTTTTCACCCACCCCACCCCCACCCCCAGTTCACTCTTCTCTTTGAAAAGTAGAAGAAAAATTCCTTCATTGGTATACAAGGATTTTTAAGCTCTATCTGATATACTTTGGGCATGTTGTAAGGAGGGATCAATCCTCAAAGAGAGACATCATGCTCGGGAGTGTGGAGTCACAGAGCAAAAGAGGAAGAATCTGGATGAAATGGATTGACTCAGTGACTGGAGTAACAGAGATGGGGAGTTAGAGACAATGAGATTTCCTCAAGATAGAGCAGAGTTCAGAACTGTTGTAAATAGAGTCGTTATGAATCGCAAGCACCTTGACGGCACATAACAACAACACCACCACCACATCCTATCTTTTTGTGATTGCCAGCAACCAGGAGACTCTCAATCAGATTTCCAAATGAGATTTCCAATTTCCAGTTTCTCCACATGGACAGTCCTCTCTGATATCTTTGAAATAGTTCTTTCTCTTCTGGGTCATGTAGACTTCTTGATTTTTGTGCATTCTCTTGCTTTCTTCTGTGGATGTGGTAAGCTTTTGATGTATTAGTATTCATGGCTCAATTTTAAGCTTTGACTTCCCCCCAGCTCAACATTCTATCATTAAAAAAATTTTACAAACCCCAAAAGGTAAAAGGCTTTTTAGAATGAGCACTTAAGCACCTATTCTTAAAAGATTTCATAGTTATAATTTTACTAGCTTTATATACTTTTCAGGCATATTGGCATGAGGGGAGAGTCAATGATGAACATCATACTTGGAAAAAAGTGGTGTGTCAGAGAAAATAAGGAAGTCTCAACAAGATGGTTAGGCACAATGACTGCCACAATGGATTTAAGCATGGCAGAGATTACGAGGGTGGTATAGGTTTTGGTAGGATTTTGATATTTTGTACATAGTATCTCTGTGAGTCAGGGCTGACACCCCTGCACCTAACAATATGTCCACTTGATTGTATATCTATACAATTCTCTATCCTTGTAAAGGAAAAGAACTCATTGCCAATAAGTTGGAGTCAACTCAGAGTTGACCCTCAAGTGAGTTTCTGAGGCTGAAAATTACACTAGAAGAGATTGTCCAATTTACCACTATGGAGTAGCTGGCAAATTTGAATTTTCAGAAACAGTCAAGTCTGAGCAAAAACAACAGCATCTAACAATATACTTACTTTAGTAAATATATGTCCAATCCTATATCCCTGTATAGAGAGAATAATTATGTCTCTTTTTATAGCAGTTTTCTTGCTGAGTCTTTGGAATTTTCTCAGTATCGTAAAATCTGTGTATAATTTTACCTCTTCATTGCCAATTTAAGTACTTCTTGTTTCCTTCTTTTGCCTTACTGCTCTTGTTATTGCAATATTGAATAGGAATAGTGTCAGTTTGCATTCTTGCTTGGGATTTGTTCACAAGGGAAATGTCTTTAATCTTTCTCCATTAAGGCTGAGACTGGCCGTTGTTTTAGTGTATATGCTCTTAATTATATTGATGTGATTTCGTTCTATTTCTATTTTGTTGAGTCTTTCAATCAGAAAATGGTGCTTGATTTTGTCAAAAGCCTTTTCTGCATCAGTTGAGTTGACCATGTGGATCCTGTCCTTTATTTCATTGATGTAGATTATTATATTGATTGATTTTCTTTTGTTGAGCCATCCTTGCATGCCTATTATGATTCTCACTTGGTTATAATCTATTTGTATTTGTGTACAGATAAAGTCTATTGGGTAGAGGTTTACTAAGGATTATTTTTTTGTGTGCCTTTGTTAATGAAGGATATTATTCTATCAATTCGTTTTTTCATATCTTTACCTTGGGTATCAGGGTTATTCTTGCTTCATAAACCAAATCTGAGAATGTTCGTTCTTTATATTCAGAAGTAATTTAAGGAGAATTAGTTTCAGTTCTTCTCTGAATGTTTGGTAAAATTTTCCTGTAAAACCATCTGGTCTGGGGCTTTTTGGGGGGAGTTTTTTTTTTAGATTTACTAAATTTTTTTTCTTTTGTGATGAGTCTATTCAAGTGTTCATCTTCAGTCTGTAAGTTTTGATAGAGTGTGAGTTTCTAAAGATTTTTCTATTCCTCTAGATTTTCAAATTTGTTGTTGTTAAGTGCCATTGAGTTGCTTGCAACTCATAGTGACCCTATGTACAACAGCTCTGAATCCTGCTCTATCCTGAGCCAACATTATCGTCTCCAACACACCTACCCACATTACTCCAGCCACTGAGTCAATCCATCTCATCCAGGTTCTTTCTCACTTGCACTGTCCCTCCACCCTTCCAACCATGATATCCCCCTCTAAGAACTGGTCGCTTCTTACAACATGCCTGAAGTATATCAGATGGAGCTTCAGAATGCTTGCCTCCAAGAAGCAGACTAGTTTCATCCTTTCCAAGATGAACTTGTTTGTCCTCCATGGTATATTCAATAATCTTCTCCAGCACCACAACTCAAAGGCATGAATTCTTATCCAGCTATCTGATGCATAGCAAGTAATTGTGAAGACTATGGCCAGGATCTGGTGCACATTAGTATTCAGACTGATGTCATTACTCTTCAGTACTCTGGAGGGGTCTCTAACGATTTTCCAACGCAATTTGTCTTTTGATTTCCTGAAGAGTGCTGATTGCATCACAGAGCTGAGTAAACTGAAGCTGTTAACAATCTCAATTTCTTCATCATCTATCATGACGTTCAGTGTCAAACAATTATTTTTTGGTAAGGTGACTATCTTTCCATCTTTTTTAAATATACACATACTGGTGTTTATTGCAGTATAATTTACAGTAAGAAAGAACTGGAAATAACACAAATAATTCTCAATACATGAATGTTGTTGTTGTTTTTAAGTATTGTTGAGTCATAAGTGACTCATAGCGACCTTATGAATGGAAGACCTGGACACTTGTATAACTTTCATTCTTTACCCAGGTTCATAGGGTTTCTGGAGGCAAGCTATTTCAGAAGTGGATGCCACTCCTCCTGCTTCCAAGCTTGTTTTAATCGGGGAGCTCCACCAAACACTGTCCATTATGGGTAACTGTTATCGCATTTGACACATCAGTGTCACAGTGTTCAGCTTCAGAGCAACCACGAGTTACCTCTGTACATTAAGTGGACAGACTAGGGCTATATGACCTAGAAGAATGTTTGATCAAAAACAATCAAAAACAGGCCTGACTGCTGTGGATTAAACTAACCCGCCTTTGAATGACATGAATGACTAGGGAAAATATGGCACTTCCAAACAATAGAGTTCTATGAAGCATTCAAAAACGATGAAGAATTTGTGAAATGTTGCCTAAAAAGGATCATTTTAGAGGATATTATATTGAGTAAAATGTCAGTTACAAAAGAGAAAATATTCTTTAAGACCACTGTCACAATAATAAAGCTAATTAAAGGTTTACATTTACAGGGAGAGAGAGGGAGGAAGGGAGGGAGGGGGAGAGAGAGAGAACAATTCTAATGTAGTCACCTCAGAGGAAAGGGATGAAAATTGAACATTAATTTTGACACTTCCTGTATCACCTAGTATTTTGCCCATAGAATCCTTCAGTAGTTCAACCCAAGCCTTGAATTTTATCTTCAGTTATTTCAGTTTGATAAATTCCAAATATGTATCCCCTTTTGGTTTTCTAACTCCACGTTTTTGCAAATTTGTTAAAATATTTGACTTTGTCTTGTCTAGCCACTTTTTGACATTTTCTGTGTGGTGCTTGTATTTCACGATTTCTGCCTTTTGCTTTAGCTCCTCTATGTTGAAGAGTAAGTTTCAGAGTCTTCTGACATTAATTTTGGTCTTTTCGTTTTTCTCTATGTTTTAAATAAGTGACCTTTTACTTCCTTTCTGATGTCTTTTATGTAATTTCACAATTTCTCAATCTATTTGTGAGCTTATTTTTAATTTGGGGTGAGATAAACGTGTTTAAATTTTCTTCAGCTTCAATAACATTACTAATGATTAAAATCCTAAAACTCACTACCGTTGAGTTAAATGTGACCCTTCATTTGGTACTTGACACTATAATTTTTATGGAAGAAGGCTGCTCATTTTTCTCCCACAGAGAAACTGGTGGGTTTTTTACCTCCAACTTTTGTGTTGTGAGCCCAACTCTTCACACATTTTACCAGCAGTGTTCCTGGTGAAAACTTGCTTATGATGACATATAATGAAAATTGTACTCAAGGTTGTGTTTTGGTTCTCCCGGGCATGCTTTAATTTTCTTTGGCTTCAATTGGAACTTCTTGTTATTATCTGTCATTGGGTTAACTATGACTCATAGAGACCCTAGGCACAATGGCTCTGAACCTTGCCCTATCTTGAGTCAATCTAACCATACCTGACACACCTACCCCTATAGCACCAGTTTTATGGCAATCCATCTCTTCCCTGATCTTCCTCTCTTGTACTCCTCCAAACACGATGTTCTTCTTCAAGGACTGGTCTCTCCTGACAACATGCCCAAAGCATGTGAAGCAAAGTTTTAGTTTGAACTTTCATGTGAGCTATTGATGGTCTTTTCCATCTGGCCTTGCATAATTGTTAATATTGCAATTTTCCACTGTTTATTTTCACAGATATGTAGACAATTTAATTGTTGTGTATTCTATCAGGTGAGGTTATTGTGTGCAGTACCTGTTTATATCTTTATTTAAGAAGTTATTTGCCAACATTTGTTGTTTTCGGTTATGTTAAATTTTGCTACTCTTTTTGGGTGAGATGATATCTCATAGTTGTTTTCATTTGAATCTCTCTTAGAGCTAAAGATTTTGAATGTTTCTTCATGTGTTTGTTCATCACCTGAATGTCTTCTTTGGTGAAGTATTTGTTCATATCCTGTGCCAATTTTTCAGTTGGGTTGTTTACCTTTATCTTGTTGTAACAGCAAACAACAAATGCTGGCAAGGTTGTGGAGAAACTGGAGCCCTTATTCACTGTTAGTGGCAGTGTAAAATGGTGCAACCATTATAGAAGGCAGTATGGTGCTTTCTCAAAAAGTTACAAATAAAAATACCATTTGACCCAGCAATTCCACTACTAGAAATATATCCTAAAGAAATCATAAATATGCCCAAGCAGATATATGCACATTCATGTTTATTGAGGTTTTGCTCACAATAGCAAAGAGTTGAAAACAACCCAAGTGCCCATCAATAAACAAATGGATAGAGAAACTGTGGTATAGTCACACAATAGAATACTTTGCTGCATTGAAAAAACAAGGAACTCATGAATCATTATACAAAATGACTGACCCTGGAGGACATTATGCTGAGTGAAATATTTCAGTCGCAAAAAAACAAATATGGCATAGTGCCACTGTTATAAAACAGGGCTGACATGGAGGCCAGCGGGAAACTAAGAAAAGGGGATAATCTACATGGCATTGAAACAGAAGAGGGGGAGAACTATATAAAAGGAATATATGACTAGGTATTATTGGCATGACAAAAGTCCAGAATAAGAACTGCACAGTAAGGTGGTCTAGGGTGGGGGTGGCTGTCTGAATAACAGTGAAAGAACTTTATTTCCCCAAAGAAAAAAGAGATCTGGGGAGAGGGGGACAGGGAGGACAATGTGCAACAATAAACGATTGGAAACTTAAGTTCTTTATAAACTTTCATTAAAATATCAATTAAAAAATTCTTTACCATAAATTAATCACTGATTGTACAAAATCCTGTCAGTGATTTCTGGCCTCATATCTGTCATAAAGGCTTTATTTTCGAATTACAAATTCTTTTATTTCCAACTTTTACACTCCAGCTACCATTTATTATTAATGAATTAGTTGCATGTTTGGCCAATTTGGGGCTATAAAAATGAATAGAAATTCTCAATTTCTTCATCTATTGGCTTAGTGGTTCATACATACCCTTGATTAACAGACTGATAGGTCTTTTTTGTATGAATATCATCCTATCACTGAGAGCATTGTACTTTAGGAGAGATCTTGAAATGTTTTTTGACAATGAATGTGACACTATTCCTCTTCAATTTGTCAATCCCCCAAATGGCTCGTTCTAGTTCTTTATGTTCACTAGTGCCTAGGATACAGATCTCAATGTATTCCATCTCATTTTTGACAGCTTCTAGTTTTCCATATTTCATATTACCATATTCCAAATATTAACAGATATTTTTAGCTGTTCCTTCTCATTTTGAGTTTAACCACATCAGCACATAAAGATATTTCATCTGAAAGTTCGCCTGAAACCTTTCCATTATGAGTAGCTCTGCTGAGTTTGAAACACTGACTTTCATCGTTCAAGCTACAGAGAAGCCACCTGTAGTAAGGTAAACTGGCAGATGAGAGTGGTGGAGCCATCTTTTTAAAAAACATGGACATTATCCTGTCTCTAATAGCATTGCATTTCAGTATAAATCTTAAAATGCTAATTTTTATAATGAATGAAGTGTCAAATCCTCTTAAGTTTGTCATTCTTGGAGTAATTATGTGTCTGCTTGATTAAAAATGGCCAATACTTAACCATTTCATTTCATTAATGCCTAGGATATTTATCTTCAAGTGTCCTGAATTAATTGTTCAGAATTCTTTTCCTGCTGCAAATATGCATTCTCCTTAATTCACAAGCTCATTGTGAAGAGCTAATGAAATAATAATTGTGCATTTTTTTTATATTTTTAAGGTTATATAAATGAACTGTTACTGTTGAGTGTCATCAAGTCAGAAGCAACCATAGCTGACCTTCCAGCAGGTGTTCAAAAGTAGTAAATCACAGGGAAGAAGGAGATTACTCATAAATAAACACTGTTATTGTTTCAGTCTTACTAAATAAGTATTAATTTTTTTTGAGGGAGTGATATTCCCTCACATGTTATCACTTCTTCATCTTGATTTATAAAACACTTTGTTTGTTTCCTGAGATAGATAAAGAAGGGACAGTAGTTAATGGAAGAGAATATTATATAGTTAAAATTGTTAATGTTTTCAAATGTAGACTTAAGACTCTTCAGAGTAGTTTAAGAATACAATATTTTTTTTAAAAGAATACAATATTTGTTACAAGAATGACTGTATTTTCAGATGTGGGATGACTTCTTTTTCTTACAAAAATTCTATATGATCTCAAGTTTGACAGGACTTATGTTGTTGTTGTTGTTGTTGTTATGTGCCGTCGAGTCACCTGCTACTCATAGCGACCCTGTGTACAACAGCCCTAAACTCCGCTCTGTCCTGTGCCAATCGCACTGTCTCTGACACTCCCATCCCAATTATCCCAGTCACTGAATCAATCCACCTCATAGAGGGCCTTCCTCTCCTGCGCCGTCCCTCCACCCTCCCAAGTATGATGTCCCTCTCTAAGGACCTGTCTCTCCTCACAACATGTCCAAAGTAAGTTAGACGGAGCCTCAGAAGCCTTGCCTCCACGGAGCCACCCGGTTTAACCCTCTCCAGGACAAATCATACCCGTTTTTAAATTCTAGCCATTTCACTGAGACAGCATCCAAACAGGGGAACATTTTGATTCTATTATCTGTACTGAGGACAGGATTTCTTCTTTCTTCCTTCTCTCCTCTGCCTCCCCCCATATCTAGATTTGTCATGACCCTTCTGTACTACAGAAACTCAGCTCCAGGCAAAGTTTTCAGCACAAAGTATTCACAAACCAATTCTATCTCCTGCCATAGTGAAGAAAAATCTGATTTTAGCAGAAAAAAATATCTATCTCCCTGGAGGTAAAATGATGCTTTAAAAGAATAGAAAGATGTTATCTTCCAGGTCTTTTGACCCTCCTCCTGTTTCTTTGTTTCAGCTTCTCTTTGAACTCAGCAGGACCTTTCCTTAAACAACAAACACTCCCTTAGCCATAAGGCCAGCCTTTTAGTGTCTCTGTTTAAAGAAATACATTTTACATGTTGAGGCAATAAGAAAGCCAGTGTTGGAGACTTTCCCAAAATACTTAAGAGAAAATGAACTATGGAGACCAGAAGAATTTTGATCACGATTGAAAAGCCTTACATTGCACTGTTGAGCCTTGAGTGGTACAGTCTCACTTCTTGGGGGACAATTTGAAAATTTCAGTTACCTTCATGATCGTACTCAGAACTCCATGTTATGGAGGCTGATGGGACAATTTACCAGGACTTTGAACTGGTTTGGATTGATTCGGTGTTGGTTGGTTGGAAACTGAATCTGAGATGGACTGGAGTTTGCCAAGTGTGGCTATCTTGAAGAACAACCACAACGGGGAAAAAAAGCAAGTTTAGATCCTGGAAAGTGAGACTCAGAAAAGACTTAGTGAATGAGCCCTTTCAGGAAGAAGGTGAGTGGATTAAGAGAGTGCATTATTTCTAGGACCATTGAGACACATACTCATCTATGAGTAGGGCATTGTTGTTTTCAACTCTGATTGGCAAAAGATTTAGTTATTATGCCACACAAACACCACCCTTGTTTTCTAAGAGGCGGATTGAGTTTGCAGCAGAACATCAATTTTCTATCCCTCTCATTCCAGTTATCCTTTCAGACATCCATATTTTGATAATTCTGGTCCATTCTAGTTTTGCTTTGTCAGCCATGCCTAACTGGGAAGAACTGGTGTGAAGCTCTGCAATTTAGCTGATGAAATTAATTTGCTATTTTCAAATGCTTCTATCATATTCAGAAAATCTCTTCTCAGCTAAAAAATATTGACTTTTGATCAATAGTGCATTTCTTAACCTTTCCGTCTTGACTTATTCCTGCACTGTGCATACCTAATTGATGTGGGTGTTGGGCGGAGAGTATCATCTGGGAAGATATATACTTTTCTCTCTCAATTATTTTGAGGCTATTAAAGATGACTGAGTGAATCATTTAAAATTTCAGGAGAGGAAGACCTATTAAAAAAAGTGACCTTGTACTTACACTAAATGATTAAAATTTCAAAATTAGGAACTGAGTATCAATGTTAAATAGTCTCTCTACATTATACCAGTCTAATGTCTTGCCCAGGAGTCTGGTTTTCTGGAATGAAATGATTTATTTAAGTTAATTTAGATTATTTTATATAGTTCTTTATTGGCTATTATAGCTATTACCAAACCCAACCCACTTCCCTGGAGTTGATTTCATGACAACCCTCTACCAGATTTCCAAGGTTGTAAGGTGAAATGGGACGACACTGCCCATCTTTTTCCCAGAAAGCAGCTGTTGGATCTGAACCAGCATAGACACATTATTTTTGTTAGCAAAACACTTTATGGACTATACTCCACTAGATTATACAGATTCTAGATAGAGCCATGTGCATAAATTGCTATATCAAGTACAGAGAGTAAATTTATTATTTTAAAAGTATGTATGTTCAAGTGGTAGCTATTCTACTTGATGTCTAGCTTGACTTCCAATTATCCTAAGTGGTAGACATTTAACTTCAATCCATTCTCATGCTCATATCCCTCCCTATCCACAGGAAGACGGAGACAAGGCCCAGAGCCCCATTTTCTGGGGACAGACATACACTAAATGTCTTATGGATTAATGCTCTGGCATCTTATTTTTTCCTAGACCAGAAACTTTTTAAGTGCCTGCTACAGATAATCTTGCTCTTTTAACATTATGTTCTCAATAAGTTATTGTTTCTTAAGAAATCCTCCTTCTTACATATCTTAAACTTACAGGTCCAAAATTCAAAAGTCAAGAAGAATCTTTTCTTATGATCTTTCGTATTATCCTGTCCCTCAAAGCATGACTACAGACTGCCTACTATCTGAGCGAGGGAAAACTTAAAGGAAACCAGAAAATACTGGGTAAGAGTCATGCATTAACATTTAAAAACAACTATCTTACTATTTGTTTAAAGAATGTGTGATTGGACTAGGATGGGAAAATGTGGAAATGGCTGGGATAGAGGAGGGCTGTTCTATGAAATAAACGGCTGCAGAGGACTCAGCAAGACAGAGAGGAGACCTATACAAGACTGTGGGACGGGTCTCCAGGTCACGGAGTAGGTACATTGTCATTATATAGTGATAGATGTGGCCGCCTATTACATAGCCTGTGACTATTAACAATTTCAACCACAGAATTAACTGCCTTTATTCTGGCCTCACGTCATAATACTTTTCAGACAGTTTGGCTTTCAGGAAAAGTGGGTTGATCATGATGATGAAAATATTTTCCCCCATCTCATAGATATGATTCTGATATGAAATGAATATGTTTGGTAATGCTTGCCCCTTTGTTTCTATGGATTCACGTGTGATTCAGGCAAAAGCCCAGAGCCTATACCTTCCTACAGATGACTAGGTGGAGAAAACATCGGAGTGGTTATCAAATTAATGTTTTAATTTGCAAGTGAAGTTTGGCTCAGTATTCTTTTTTTCAAAGTCTTTATTTTGTGTGTATTTATCCCTTGTATCTCCTTAGCCCAGCTTTCACTGACTTTTGTTCTCACTACTTTATTCAGGGCTCTTGTTCTAATGTGTCTCAAATTAATTTATAAGTCGTTCAGTCAGTTACACCGTGACATAAGCCAACCCGAGTCTCTTGCTGGGGACACTCACTAACTGTATTGATTACTTAATTTGTTAAAAGTGAATGGTCATATCTTACTGATTTTATGCCAGGAAGTGTTAAGTACTTTAGACACATCAATAATTCACTTACTTCTCACAATTCTGTTGTTGTTGTTAGGTGCTATTAAATTGACCTTGACTCACAGCCAGTCTGTGGACAACTGAACCTTGTCCTATCCTGGGCCATCCTTGAGTTCTCTGTGGTAGTCACTCTATCAATTCATCTCATTGAAGGTGTTCCTGTGCTTTTCTTTTCCGGCGTGATGTCTCTCTCCAGGGACAGGTTCCTTCCTGAAAATATTGAGTTAGACAAAGTTTCACCATTATTGCCTCTAAGGAGCAAGCTAGTTGAAGACAGATTTGTTTGGTTTTTTGGCAGTCCATGACATCTTCAACACTCTCTGCCAACACCAGAGTGCCAAGGCATTGATTCTTCTGTCATCCTTCTTCATTGCCCAACTTTCAAATGAGTAGGAAGCAGTCAAAAAGACCATGGCTTGGATCAGACTCTGGCTTAGTCTTTAACATCCTTGCTGTTTAAACCTTTAGAGAAGTTCCTGACAGCAGATATCCTTATTGAAACATGTCTTTTGATTTCTTGACTGCTGGTATTATGGGCGTTTTTCTTGGGCCTAAAGAAAATAAAATGTTGACAGCTTCAATCCACTTCTGAAATAACAAGCCTTTGAAAACTCTATGGGCTATCAGTCCTAGCTGAATGCAGTGCCTAAAGATGAGCCTTTCAGACAATAAATATATGACTGAGGGATCGCGGCCTCCTACGGCTCTGTTAGAGATTTATACTATTGTTGATCTCATTTTACAGATGAGAAGATTGAGGCACAGCAGATTAAGTTATATATTATCCAAGTGTAAGTGACAACACTGGAATTCAAATCCTGGTACTCTGGCACAAGGATCTGTATTCTTGTCTAATATACTCTGACTGTTGTTTCATCTCTACTAATGGGAAATTTCTTTCTTAGGCTTTTCACATCCTTTGCACTGACTTTTCTAGGCATCACTGGGTGCACTGCTTCGTCTACAGACTCTCGTTATACACCCTACTCTAACTTATTCAGAGCTTTACTTAAGATTCTGGGCCCTGCACAGAATGCTTCCCTCTGCACCAGATCCTACTCTGTGGTATGGTTTCTAAAGCAGGGCTGCCTATGGCCTAGGTGTGGACAGACTTTAATAAAGCATCACTTTGGGATTGTAATTACAGTTCTGAGTCCCAAGAATCTGGCATGGATTAGTGGAGGTACATGAAGAACAAGGACAAACATAGCATCTTGCTCACAGTAAACCATTGGTTTCTCCTTCTCCCCTATTGACAGAAACAATATCTATCATATACATACATGCATTTGAGAAAGGATCTGGAAAAATGTCCACTGTGATGTCGTGTGGGAGGAGTTAGTGAGGCAAGATACTAAAAGCAAGCGATTTACTATAAAGAATGCCTGTTTATTTAAAAGCATAGTTGTGTGTGCATAGAGATATTTGAAAGGATAGTCACTAGAATGTTTATTCACTCATTCTCATTGCTGTCTAGTTGGAATTGACTCATAGTTGACTTTCCAGTGGATTTTGGAGGCTGTGCATCGCACAGGAAGAGATTATCCATCTTTCTCTCTCTGAACTACTGATGAATTCAGACGGCTGGCGAGCCTCCATTGCTGGGTTAGCAGCTCACCTCCCTCTGGACTAGGCCAGAGGGTCACAGAGTTTTCATGTGGCTATCATACTTCTATTTTTCTGTGATGTAAACTATATTCATCTTTGCCTTTTTCTCACATTAACATTGGTGGCTCCCATAAAAAGTGTACAAATAAAGCCTTGTTTCCTTTACACTGAACTTTTAAGCTGGATTGACCACAAGATTTCAGAATCTTGACTTTCACTTTCCTCCTTTATATTTCTTTTTGTTGCTGATTATCCCGAAGCTCAGATACTCTATGCACTGGATTGAGACTTGGAGGAGATCCAAATGGGAGGCACGACTGTATCAGCAAATGAAGAAAATGGGAGCACGCTTAAAATATCATACGGTTGGATACTCTCCTGCTTCTCTCATTTGGATGGAATGAGACAGTCTGGGACATAGCGTCAGAACCTCACTCCCTCTTCACCAACTCATTCATTTGTTCTCTACCATATGGATCATAATGGCTGAAGCAGTCTGTTCAGGAGCCTCTGCCCGTGTTACTGGGCAGCACACACCAGTCTTGCTGCAAATGACTACTGGTAGGTTGTCATCAAAATAATAATTCATGGTCCAAAGAGAATAAAGTCAGTGCTCTTAATAAACAGTTATGGCATTGTTTTGTACTCTGCAACCTCCAACATCTAAAAATCATAATGTTATAAATATTCCTCTATATGATTTGAGAAGTCAGAACGTTCCCATACCTATCTGGCTTTCAAGGTCAGTGAATTTTGTGCAATTCTTTGCCAAGTAGCTGCTGTGATATGAATAAATTTATGTGAAAATGAACTCAGCCAGCTAGTTATTGAACACAATTTTTAAATGGAATGTACTGACAGGAGAGAAGAAAAGGCAAATATAAAGGGTGAATAATAACCTAATGAAAAGGACTATATTTTTTTCTTCAGAGTTTAGGGGAAATAGTAATCTAATTTTTTTAAGAGAAACTTTTAAAAGTCAAAAGGGGATGATGATGGAACTTCAATTCCATTGAGAGAGAGGAAATAAGCAAAACAAGTAAAACGAGAATTATCTAAATGGAAATACCAAAATATAAAAAAAAAATTTGTATTGTTTTTTCCCCCAAGACATATGAAAGCATGAATAATAATATAACTCATAAACATATAAAACAGGTTTGCCTGAATATTACTTAAATTATTTTAAGTACTTCCTCTAAAATAACCAGTTAAAGTAAAATAAGTTCCTTAAAACTGCTAGCTTTGAAAGGAAAAGAAATGTGCATCAGAGAGGCAAAATGGAGAGGCATAAAAGTCCCCAAGTCTATATAGTCCTCTAACCCATCTGATTTCTTCCTGAAATCAACGGAATTTGTACTTTGGGGTGATAATTGCCTAGTATGTCAAACTAGTCACATATAATCTGTTTCACTAAAAGTACATTGAGTTTTGTTAGGTGTTAACCCAAATCCTCTCTGTTCCTTCTTTTGAAGTTCAAAATTCTCTCCATGACTCTATGAACTGTGTGGGAGTGGCATCTACTTCCTAAATAACATGCCTCAGGAAACTCTATGAACTTTGATATATGTGATAGTTATAGAGGGGCTTCAGGCCTTTTGTTCATAGGATCTTGAAGACAATCAACAACAATAACAATAACGACCACTTAATAGCCCTGTGTCTCCTATGCCCCAGGACATTTTTTGCTTTCCCCTGTTATTTCTCTATGCTTTTTTAATATTCTCAGCTAGGAAGCTTATTCTCTT
>NW_006399824.1:11106591-11118601 GCF_000299155.1 Elephantulus edwardii | reverse complement strand
AAGGAGGAACAATCTCCTCCTGTACCAGTCAGATCTGATTTGACTATACACACAAAAAATAATGAAATAAAATAAATTTAAAGAAAAAAATAAATATAAAAAATGTAGGGTGCAGGCATTCCATTTTCCTCAGCTGCTTCTCACTTCTGATTGTTGCCAATTTCATCCAAACAAACTCAGTCCAATGAGCTTCAGAAGTTAATCATTTTAATTAACTGTTGTAGAACCAACCCATAGCTGACTCTCCAGCTGGTTTTCAGAGGCAGTTAATTGCAGGGGAGGAGTCTGTCCATCCTCCTGCAGAGCAACTGGTGGATTCAAATCACGTGTCTTTGGGATTGCATGTCAATTCAGAAAGTGGAGTATCTGTAAACCAAAAGGCAAGACTTCTCCTCTAAATTCTGTTTCACAGTTTGCTTTGTACTTCCAAGGCAATATAAGCATTTTAATAGCAATGAGAAAACCATCCCTTACTCTTAAAGTTTGCAAAGCAGAGGAATCGAAATTTGAATCTTTCTATTCCCACATCTCTGAGGATACGTTAAGAAACCATCTTCTCTGCATTTCTACCTTCTTGGTATCAAAGAGTTTGCAGAAGACATGTTGAGTTTTTTGAAAATGTTATGATTGTTGGAAGTTTGAAGGTAGAATGAGAATGGGGAAAAATAAGAAGTTGGCCTATTGTTTCAGAACATGTCAGTGGTCACTGTAGGCTTCAATTGCAGATATATATTGATGCCATTATCATAGACAAATGATTACTAGGAGAAAATGATATCAATCTTCCTCTGACTTTACTAATGTAACAGATTTGGTTTTTGGGGCTACCTTTGCAAATGTAAGATGTCCTTTAACAGTGACAAAATTGGAAAAGGAAAGCAAGAATATTTTGTGTTTTTCTTTCTAGTTAACAATGGGACAAATTAAAAAGAAATTATTAAAACATCTTAACAAAAGAGTTGTACAAAGCATTTTATATAACTCATTCAGTGACCAATCTCTCTCAAAATTACATTAGTAGGTCAAGTTCTATGGGTTTTTAATACACATTTGTGCCATTTCCCCACCTCCATTTTCAAACCAGAAACAATTTCCTCAGCCTAGACTACAGATTGACGGGTTTACTCTGAAAGTGCTTTACTAATTGGGATTATTTATCAGTTTAGGAGATGCATGTCTCAAAACTTAACAGAAATTGAACTTTCAGGAATTAACTTGCAAGGTTAATCTTTTGCCAGGGGATATTGTGCTACTGTTTTCTGAATGTTTCCTTTAAGCTTCAATTTCCAGCATTTTCTTTTACCGGAATGGTCACTTGACTGTTGAACCTCAGAAATAACTTCCATTTCCAGGGTTTACTCATTTGATATAAACCTCTGGTCAAGCATTTAGTTTTTTAGAGTGGCCATGTTTTGCTTTTGTGAGGGAAGGTAGGGCTAAAATGAATCCAGGTGATGTTACTAAATGACTATCCTTGGGTTAAGTGTCCTCACAACAGATAAGACAATTCTCTGAAATTATCACCACAAAAATTCATCAGTGGCCACTACATCTTAATGATATAACCAGTTTCAAGATTTCCAGTGTTTTCTGTGAGAAGTCCTTATGGTTAAAATATTGAATATACTTTACCAGAGCCTTCTGTTCTGGATTATCGAGGGTTAGACTCTGATTTTCAATGATAGAGATTTTCTCCACTATCTGAAGATTCTTGGTTTGTATTCAAGAACAAAACAGTAAGTACTGTTTAAAAGTGTGTGCATGAGAGTTACCTGTCAATTGCTAAAGCTATTAATTTCAGTATGAAGGGTGAGTATCTAATTATTTTATTGGGACGCTCTTAGATGCCACTATTCTAGAGCCCTTTTCCTTTTGACCATCAATATCCCTGAGATGAATCCTTTGATTTCTTGTTGGTTGAGTATGTCTAGCTGCCAAGGCTTTAGGACCTGAACTAGAGTAAGAAACTTGGAGTTGGTGGATGTGTTTTCAGGGTCTAGTTTGTAGATAGACAGGTAATCGTATGATTTTGAATGTAACTCTTCTCTCTCACCTTTTGCTGTGATGAGTGCTTTCTATTTCATGGGACTCTAGTGGCCTAATAGTTAAAGGCTGTGCTGCAATCCCCAAGGCACACAGATCAAATCCACCAGCTGCTCCAACGGAGAAAGATGGACCATCCCATATGATTTACTGTCTCTGAAAATCCTCTGGAGGATTAGCTGTGAATTGTTTTCAACCAGACAGCCCACAACAACAGTGTTGCCTATTTAGAGCTCCACGGCCCTTCAGATTTGACTGCCTCTCAGGATATTCCTCCTTTTGGAAAATATGTGAGTACTCCTTTTATAGGAACAGGGAAGATCCTTTGCATCTTTCATTCATTTTCTTCCTCCTCTTTGTAATTTTGACTCACTGTTGTTGTTAGGTGCTGTTGAGTTTACTTTTCATAGTGACCCTATGAAGAACAGATGGAAGCCTTGCCCTATCATGAACCATCCTCACTATCTCCACCATGATCAAACCTAAGGTTGCAGTTACTAGATCAAAGCATCTCACTGAGAGTGTTTTCTTTCACTGACCCTATCTCTGCTTTTCCCAGCATGATGTCCTTTTCCAAGGACTGACCTCTCCTGATAACATGGGCAAAGTATGTGAGACAAAGTTTCACCATCCTTACCTCTAAAGAGCGCCTTGGTTGCTCTTCCTACAATACAGCTTTATTTGTTCTTTTGGCAGTCCATGGGCTATTCAGTACTCTTTTTCAACACTATAGTTCAAAGTCATTAATTATCCTTTACTTGTAGTTTTATTATATTGGGTATTGGAAAACAGAAATGCATACTTTTTAAAAAAATAATATTTTTAACCACTCCCATGGAATTTTAGAGGCTTTGGGTTGTTTTTACAAAATTTAATTTAAAATGTACTCATATTTTAATATCTATGCAGTATTTTTGGGAGTTCTGGTGGCCAAGTGGTACAGAGTTATACTTCAAACCAAAGGCATGCCATTTAAATCCACCAGCTGCTCTGTGGGACAAGAATGGGAAATCTCTTTGTTTGATTAACAGCCTCTGAAAGCCAACAGGAGGGATGGGTATGAGTCAGTTTCGACTTGATGGCACATAACTGCAGCAACAACAACAACAACAACAACAACAACGCAGTGCTTTTTAACTTGTCATAAATTATAACTTGGTTTTGAAGCAATTCAGGATTACACCAGTGGCTGGTTCAGTTAAGGATCTTGTCATTTATTTGGAATGATTCTGCCAACAGGAGACAGGTTCTATTTTGTTCCAATTTTTGTGCACGCTGTATCTATACAGCAACAAAGAAAGTAGCTACACTAGCTAATACAGTATTATCATATTTATCACGGAAAACAGGCACAGATTTATAATGACTCTACCTTCTCACCATGTGCTTACTATTTCAAACTTGAAGATGACTTAGTGTGATTTTGGTCAAGGGAAAAAAAAAACACAAACCATCATGAAGAAGTAAATAGAAATGCAGCAACTGCTACTTCTGACTAGGTACAATTCCCCCCTTGGAGTCCTTGTTTTTAACCAATTATCTATGAAGATAAGAGTTTTAATTTCATTACTAAAGTTCCTTTCAAATTGGAATTCTGTGAAGTATGATAGGAAAGAAGGATAAAAGAATGGGAATCTAAGTTAGATTAGTTAGCTATGTATCTACCAAGGGACAAACTCTCTGGTTGTAAGCAACAGAAACCAATATGGCCTTCTTATGCAGAAATGCAAATTACAAGCAGGATAATTAGCAATAAAATCTCTGCTAAGACATGGCAACTGGTCTTAGAAAATGGTCAGAAACTGTAAGAACGCAAGCAGTGTAGAAGTCAGTCAGCACCACACCAGGAACAACACGACGAGGACAACTGCCATGTGTCTTTTATCATAAACACACACTTGCTGGTGCTGCCATTGCCATAGTGAATGATTTTTCAGCTCTCCCTTCATCTTTGTGTGGTTGTGCTGGATCTCATGTCTGTGTCTTAAGAGATGATAACAGAAAATTCATGTTTCAATTCAACATCCGTAATAGACTCTCTTTTTCAATGGTTTGAGATGTTAGGTAGTAAGGCTAAAAATGAGAGTTATGCTCTTCCACCGGAGGCCTACATGCTGCCGTTGCTGCTGCTGCCAGGTCTCTAGTGATCCCAGAGAAGTTCCAGCACATTTTGCGAGTACTCAACACTAACATGGATGGGCGGCGGAAAATAGCCTTTGCCATCACTGCCATTAAGGGTGTAGGGCGAAGATATGCTCATGTGGTGTTGAGGAAAGCAGACATTGACCTCACCAAGAGGGCAGGAGAGCTTACTGAAGAGGAGGTGGAGCGTGTGATCACCATTATGCAGAATCCACGCCAGTACAAGATTCCAGACTGGTTCTTGAACAGACAAAAAGATGTGAAGGATGGGAAATACAGTCAGGTTCTGGCCAATGGTCTGGACAACAAGCTCCGTGAAGACCTGGAGCGACTGAAGAAGATCCGTGCCCACAGAGGGCTATGCCACTTTTGGGGCCTTCGAGTTCGAGGCCAGCACACCAAGACCACTGGCTGCCAGGGCCATGCTGTGGGTGTGTCCAAGAAGAAATAAGTCTGTAGGCCTTGTCTGTTAATAAATAGTTTATACACCTAAAAAAAAAAAAGAGAGTTACAGGACCTTGGACAAGGTTTAAGTGACCTGGATTTCAGGGATTTCTTCTGCAAATTGAAGACAATTCATAGATGAATATGTATTGCGAAGATGAATTCAGAAAACATATGTAAGATATTTTAACAAGAATGTGGAACAAGTTGAGGGCTCAATAATATGTTGCTGTAGATTTTTATCCAAATACTGTAATACAATATTTATTATTGTTTCTATTTCCAACTCCTTCCTAATCTGACCAAAGGTATGTTATCTGTCTCTGTAACTAAAGGCCTCCAGTTCTCAGACACAAATAATTAGACTAATAACTATAATTTTCTGTGCCCTTACTACCTGCCAGTGACTGTACTGAGTACTTTACATTTATTCACTTGTATAATACGATCCACAATTTCTCATTATGTAGAACTGCACTGGGGTTTAGAGAAATATGTATTGTGGCCATCATCGTGGGCCCAACAGAAGAAATGAGATTTTTCTTATTCTAAATCCTGTTCTCTCAACTCTTCCTCACTGTAACCTCTACTCTTTCCCAAATAGGTGAGGGTTCTAATCACCAGCCACATTTGCTTTCCCTTCCTCAGTGCTCTGAGTGTTAGCTCAGCTTCATTGGTTTGGAAAATGAGAATCCTAAGGTGCCCCCCAAACATCAGATTTGAGACACTAAACCCCTTCAAGGAAGATCCTTGTCTTTTTTTATTAGACATTAGGCTTTTAAAGACAGGAGACAGCATTATTCCACTTCAATCTCTTTCATTTAAAAACTAAAAGTTAATGGAAATTTATTGAGGGTTGGTTTTTTATTTTGTTCACTCATGTATATAGAAGAGAAGGAAAATACAATTTGAAAAAATCTTTAGTATAATTAGAAATAGCTTAGGATAAAATATTTTTTTATTAATGAAAAGATTTCAAACTATCAGATTAAATTTGCAGTTCTCTGTTCCTTCTTTAGAAAATAACTTTATTTTTAAATAAATTGTTAATTTTTTAATATTATGTAAAATTTTAAATGTTTGGTAGGCTGAACATTTCCTAATAACCATTATAAAAAAGTTGAAAATGACATTAAATTCTTTCACTAATGAACGAAAACACCTAAGGGCCAAGTATATCAAAATAACATTAAAAGTAGGGAATTGAGAAATTTTTCTAAAGAAATTTGAATCTTAAGAAATCATATGTACACAATCATTCCTAACCTTTAGAAATTATATGTACACACATTTAAAATTTAAAGTAAAGTGATTCCTAGTGTGATACAGAGTCAAGACAGAACTTTTCAAATTTAATCTGTGTATGAATCACATGCAGATTATTTTAAAAATACAGATCCTGATTCAGGATATTTAGGGGGTTCCTGGGAGGTTCAGATTGCACTTAACTTCATTATTATTGTTGTTAGAATTACTTAGTTGACTACAACTGCTGTTAACTCTACGAACCCTGCCCTAAACTTAGCCCTCTTCATGAACCCTGTCATGTTCAAGCCCATTGCTGTAGTCACTGCATCAGTGAACCACTAGGCTGAAAAAGGGGGCTCTGGTGGTACAGTCTGTATGTAATTGTGCTGTTAACCTCAGGACTGGGGGTCTTCAGTAGTTCTAGTTCCCCAGCAACTTCTCTAGAGGAAGATGGACAGTCTCCTCCCATTGCTATTTATATTCTCAGAAATCCAGTGGAGGTTTACTATGAGTTAGTACCAACCCCACAGCAATGTCTTGTGACTAGTCTAAAAGAAGAAAGGACTGTGAAGTAGTTCTGTAAGTTTACAGCAAAGAAAACCTTCTAGAGCAATTCTATTCTGTAACATACAGGTTATATCATGAGTCAGAACTGACATATTGACAGTAGATTTGGTTTGTTCTTTTGGAGGTGATCCTTGAGAGTTTACATTTCTAAAAAGTTCCCAGGGTTGCTCATACTGCTAATCCCTTGACTACACTTTAAGAAATAAGGGCAGATGTTAGTAATTAGCTGAGAAGGGAAACTTCACCTCATGGCCAGTGTGCTTAGTTATTTATTATTGGTAGTTAGTGACAGCAATTAATTATACTATTACATCTTGGATGCTAAGAGTTAAAGATGGCAGTTAGAGTAACCATATTGTAAGGGAACAACATCAGAGACTCTGATGGAAAAAAGGCAAATAAAGTTTATTGAGGAAAACAATGGAAACATCCATTGATGTCCAACAGAGTAAAAGCCCTGCTCTCCTGGAGCACAAGGCAGGGTACATTCTTACATTGCTGAATTAGAAACTAAAGGTTACAAAATTCAAATTAGCTGAAAGGGTATCAGAAGAGTCAAAGGCAGAATACCTAGAAGTGAGAATTTGGGAGCAATGAATCCAACTGGGATTAAATGATTGGTTATAGGTACATGCCAGGGCACTCCAGGTACCGTGTACAGAAAGAGTCTTTCTGGGAAACTATTCTACTACAATTATGTCTGTTTCTGGAGGACGACTCTAAAGATCCAGAGAATTATATATCTTGCATCTACTTGTCTATACTGACAAAAATCCTTTGTTGTTGCTGTTGTTGTTAAGTGCTATTGAGCCCTTTGCAACTCATAGTGACTCTACGTACAACAGCTCTGACCCCTGCTCTATCCTATGCCAACCTCATCATCTCTGACACACCCACATTCATTATTCCAGTCACCGAGTCAATTCATCTCATCCAGGGTCTTCCTTTCTTGTCCCCACCCAAGCATGATGCCCCTCTCCAAAGACTGGTCCCTCCTTACAACATGCCCAAAGTATGTCAGACAGAGAGCTTCAGAATCCTCGCCTTCAAAGAGCATCCTGGTTTCTCCCTCTCTAGGATGAACCTGTTTGTTCTCCTAGCAGGCCATGGTATATATACAATACTTTTCTCCAGCACCACAACTCAAAGGCATCAATTCTTCTTCTTTAATTTCTAGTCATTGTCCAGCTTTCTAATGCATAGCAAGTAATTGTTAAGACCGTAGCCTGTATTAGGCACACCTTGCTCTCCAGACTGACAACGCTGTTCTTCAGTAATCTGTTGAGGTCACTGACAGCAGATTTTCTTAATGCATTTCGTCTTTTGATGTCTTGGATGCTAGTACCAAGAGTTTTGATTGTAGAGCCAAGAATACTGAAGAAATAGATTGTATATACTGCACAGAGCAGGTCTCATAGGAAAGGAATGTTGTACTTGAGGGATACGGTCCAAGGCAGCACTGAGGTTAAAGGGATATCCATGTGGTAGGACAGTTTTTGAAAATCCAACAGAGATTCCATTGTCATACCAAGAGTGAAAATGGAGTTGAAGCATCACTTTTTAGACTGTCTTCTTTACACACAAACCAAGTGCTTCTGATTTTAGACTCGTACATGCATTATTCTACCTATATGTTGAACAGTGAGAGAGGAGAAAGAAATGGTTATTTATAGTTCACTCAGAAACACTATTTCTAGGACTTGATGTGAAATGTCTCATTCATTCCTATTATATGTCTGTCATTAGACCTCAGAATCTCATTTTCTTCAGATGAGAAAATAAAGACTCAGAAAAAGTACATTTTCCAACATAGCTAGTAAAGATGCAGTCAGGGTTTGAACTGTGGATTGCCTGACTTGACTCCCAATGCTTTTCCCAATTTACCATATATTGAGTACATCTAGACAGATCACAGTTTCTTTTTGCATCATTTGCTATAAAAACAGCAATCATTCATTGCAGTCAAGTTGCAGCCAACCCCCAGCTGACCCTCTAGTGGGTTTTTGGAGGCTGTAAACCACACCGGGGAATCACATCTATCTTCCTCTTACAGATTAGCTAGTAGACTCAAACTGCCAACTGCTGGGATGGCAGTTCAACTCCTTACCCACTAGACCACCAGAGCTCCCTACTATATCTTTAAAGTTTTGGTGTTGGGTTTGTTGGTTTTTTTTTAAATTTTGTTTTTTTAAAAAGGATCAAATATACTTTAAAAAACACAAATTTGTTCATTAAATTCTCCTCTTATATATCTTCCTCCTCATTTCATTCAGGATGTCAAAATTGTTCTTTACTCTGAACAGGCCTTTATGCTTTGTGCTGAGCTGACTGACAAAGCCTTCTGATTTAAAAACCATCCCATTCCTCTCTCCACAAAGCTCCAACCTTTGATCTTCTCTCAGGAGCAATTTCCAATCAGTTCTTTTTTCAAAGCTTGTAAATGTTTGGTATTCAATCCTACCTAGGCTGTTTCCCTCGCCCCAAAAGGAGAGGTTGGGACCTTCAATTCCCTATTGTCATTACTGTTCTATTGGAAGTCTTAGAGTAGGATTTGGTTTTCTATAGTGAAGACGAAATTAAATAAAACACACCTTATGCTCTAGCTGTGTTTGTGCTCTCTTAAACTAAGTAGAATTTTAACAATTACTTAGTTCACTTGATCTCTATAGGCCAAGTTAAATTTGTTTGCTTGTTTGGACCACTTTACCCAGAAATATCGTCAACATGATTTAAATTAACTATGTTTTTTGCTGAATCACTTTACCTCATTATAAAAACTTGCAAAAAATTCTGGCAGTCTACTTGACAGTACAAATGGTTGATGTGGTATACTGCTAGCCAAAAAGAGAGAGGCTTGAGGCCACCCAGAGGCGACCCAACACCTGATAATCCAAAAAGCCCAACCTTTTTTTTTTTACACTTTGTATTTTTTCACTAATTTATTTACAAAATTCTAATACAAATTCGAACAAATCCTTTCAATTTCCCTCACCCCGCCCATCAAATTGTACAATCCAATGCTTAATCCCCTTTTCCCCCTGTACATCCATATCCCTCTGCTTCCAGTCTTTCCCACCCCTTCTGGCTCTTTATACTCATTCTACAATAATGGTCTTATACAATATTTATCCTTGTGGGACTGAGTTAGTTCATTCAGCATAATGCTCTCCAGTCCCTCTGAAGTTAGGTAATAATTTACAAAGTTGTTGCTCCTGCATGCTGCATAGTATTCTATTGTGTGAATATACCATAACTTCAACCTTTGCAAACATGTGGAACTTAGTTCTTCCCTTCCATGCATGTAACGAATTTACTGAGCAATGATCTTCCTGCCTCTCTGTTTTTGCCTTGTAATAAATAGAAGACTGAACAAATGAATCACGTAGAACTATTTCTTAAACCTTTTATAACTTTTATATAGAACGAGCAAAGATGTAAAGTCAGTAATGTGAATTTGGTTTGGAAACTCTAGTGTTCCTCTTCTTTTGCCCCTTACTCATCCTGCTTCCTGAAAACCCCTTTCAGTTGTGCTTGGTGATGATCAGTGGAGGCTGGAAAATTGCATTCATGACTATTTTTTGTTGTTTTGTATTTTTTAAATTATTAATTTCAATGAAAATTTACAGAGATTTGGATTTCCATTCATTCATTGTTGCACTTTTGACCATTTTTTAACTTTTAAAAAATAATATTTAATTGTGTGTTTAGTGCAAGTTTACAGAGAAAATTAGTATCCCATTTGACAATTTCTATAGAAATATGTTAGTAACATTGGTTACAATGTGCCAACATCCTCTTTGTGTTCTGGGTTTTCTGAATCCAGTATTCTAGTTTTCCTTCCCTCTTACCATCTTTGCATTAGTATATTTGATGTCCTGTGGTGTCATATGTTGTTGTTATGTGCTGTCAAGTCACCTGTGACCCATAACAACTCTATGTACAATAGCTCTGAAGCCTTCCCTGTCCTCAGCCAGTCTGAGTAGCTCCAATACACCTACTCCCATTGCCCTAGTTACTGTGTCAATCCATCTCATCTGGGGTCTTCCTCTCCTGCATTGTTCCTCCACTCTTCCAAGCATGATGTCTTTCTCCAAGGATTGGTCTCTCTGGGTCACATGCCCAAAGTATGTGAGATGGAGCTTCAAATTCTTAGCCTCCAAGGAGAAACTTGGTCTCACCCTCTCCAAGACAGACCTATTTGTTTTCTTGGCAATCCATGGCATGTTCATGACTCTTCTTCAGCACCACAACTCAAAGGCATCAGTTTGTAGATTTTTTTTAAATGAATCATCATATTCACAGGTTAACATACTTTATTTTGTGTGCCAATCTGTTTTGCCATTCAAGGTGACTTCAGGGAAAATTTTTAATTTAAGATTTAAAGAGTATCTCAGAGAGACCATCACAAGGAACTCTATAGTCTCAACTATCCCAGAAAGTCTGGACATTTTAAGA
Organism: Elephantulus edwardii; assembly: GCF_000299155.1. Lineage (NCBI taxonomy): Eukaryota > Metazoa > Chordata > Mammalia > Macroscelidea > Macroscelididae > Elephantulus > Elephantulus edwardii. Next base: position 11,107,702 of record NW_006399824.1, on the reverse strand, counting down.
ATTTGAATTCTGTACTATAGTTTTTAACTTGTCTTATCAGAATTAATCTGCCATTACCCTGATCAGAATAGTTGATAGTGGTAGCTAAGTTCCATCTAGTTCTTCTGATGAGCCATGACCTGTGTAAACCCTCAGTTCCTCTGACTGATTTCTCTGAAGATGTTGGTATCCTTCTTTCTCTTTTAATGAGTTGTTCTTGTTATGTGCCGTCAAATCGACTATGACTCATAGTGACCCAGTCTGAATCTTGTTCTATCATGAACCAATCTCATTGTCTCTAACATAGCTACTCTCATTCCCCAGTTAGTGTGCCAATCCCTCTCATCCAGGGTCTTCCTTTTGTGTTCTGTCCCTCCATCCTTCCAAGCATGATATCCTTCTCCAAGGACTGGTTCCATCCAGCTACATGCCCAAAGTATGCAAGAAAGAGTTTCAAAATCCTTACCTCCAGGGAGCAGCTTGGTTTCACCCTGTCTAGGACAGACCTGTTTGTTCTCTTGGCAGTCCATGGTATGTTCGATACTTTTCCCCAGCACTGCAATTCAAAGACATCAGCTATTCTTTGGTCATCCTTGGCCATTGTCAAGCTCTTGATGCATAGAAAGTAATTGCAATAATTGCAAAGACCTAGATCAGGTTCACATTAGTCTCTAGACGGAAATCCTTGCTCTTCAGCACTCTGGAGAGGTCCTAATGAGTAGATCAATAATTCACTTTACTTTTAAGATTAACTCTTTATTTGAACTGGAGTATCTAAACTTTGAAAAAAAGATATTGATGTTCTTGAGGTTGAATTGTGCCATTGATTTAGAACTGACTCACAGATGACCCTCCAGGTGGTTTTCAGAAGCTGTAAATTGTACGAGAGAAGAATGCCCATTTTTCTCGCAAAGAGCTGGTAGATTAAAACTGCATGTCTTGGTGTTGGCAGCACAATTCCTTACCAACAAGTGCTTATTAGAAGTATTAGAATTTATGCATTTTTTTTAAAAATTCAAGTATCCTAATTGAACCAACTGTACTGCCTAAAACCAAGTTATAGTATCTTGAGTTAACAGAATCTTTCAAATGAAGGATAGAAAAGTTAAGACTCAAATCCCTATGCACATCC
>NW_006399824.1:11081463-11104916 GCF_000299155.1 Elephantulus edwardii | reverse complement strand
AAAATGTCATCATTTTGGGACTTCAGTTCTCACATATATAACCTAGGAGGCATGCCAAATGGTTAAATGTGTGGATCTCAGGACAATGTGCATGTCACAGTCACCAGTAGAACTATTACAACATAGACTTCGTGAGGGGACAAGGAATGTGGTGTGCATGATTGTCATATTGGAAAGATACAGAGTTAATTCTGATGCAAAATGAGGCCTGAGAATTGCTGAACAAAGCTATTGCAAATTAGTCCTTTCATTTTTGTCATCTTCATAATGGATTCAGGTCCTCAGCAGATAATAAATGAAAATACTTTTTAGAAGAGATAAGTCGTAAATCAGAATTGACAGTGGTATGGTCACATGGTTTAGTTTTCCTGTTGAATACATATGGCATAGACTTTCCCTAATCATCTTTAAATTCAATAAAATGAAAAACAAAAGCTCTAATAGGTATGTGTAGGTACATTTTCATTATCCTTACCACCCTCACCATCACATCATTATTGCTAACATTTACTGAGCAATTGTTAAGATGTTCATACACATAATTTTGTTTAGTTCTCAGGAATCAAGACTGTTGATGTTACAATGTCCTATATTACAGATGACCAATCTGAATCATAAAGTGGGTAAAGGCTATTCTCTCAATGCTTTATAGCTAATAAGTGTTAGAATTCAGGCTCTGTTTACATTAACAGTAATTTTTATAATAACTCTGATAGATATTAAATACATGCCCTTATTAAACAAATTAAGAAAGAACACTTATGAATAATTAAGTAACCACTAATAGACACTGGCAAGAAACTTCAAGTGAAATCAAAACACTATTATGCACAAGGGAATCTTTCTTTTACCTCCTTTGAGAGCCTAAAGATCTACACCCAAAAAAAAAATCCTTCCCAAGCAAATGTTATTTTTTTAAAATGTGGTGAAATGAGCTAGTAAATACTACATTTGGACTATTACAGATGCCAAAGTAATTGAAACAAGTGGATATAAGATTTGGAGATTATGAAGAAGACTAACATGAGTATACATTTTTATCCTTTTGTTTAAATTTTGAATCCAGCTGTATTTTAAATGTATAAATATGTTAAGCCATATAATTCCCTCGAATATTTACATTCTAGTCAGGGTGTCTATTGAAGGATAGTGTAATTACACAGTACAATTTCCAAGCTGAGGGAAATTGCTTGTGCCTAATAGGTCTGTCAGGGAATGACCTTTGAATATGCAAAAAACAAATACTTCTAAGTCATGGTTGTGGAGGTATGTGAGTGCAGCCTGCCTGATTTAGTATATAAAATGAAAGATTATTTTTTAGTTGGATAGGACATTTGCTAATTTTCAATCTTAGAAAAAAAATTAGTGTTGTAATACATTTTCATTTTGAATTTACTTTTCTGTATTTCAATATAGTCTTAGAAAAGACCTATGAAGAAATACCTTGACAACAGAGGTAAAACACAGACAACTGCTCATGACCAATGTCTTTTATAGTTTTATTGGTCATCTGAGCAGAGAGAAGTACCTCTCTAATTCTGTAGTGATCATTTCTAATGTGCTGTATATCCTCCCTCCATCTCAACTCAAGATTCACTCATGGTTTCTCAGTTTAGTTTCATGAGACAATTCAGTGAATGGTGGACAAGTGATTGAGGAAGATATGCCCATGATAAACACCACGGTTTGGATATCATCAAGATTAATTGACACTGTGATTGTAAGAAAAAGCTCAAACATATCAGAGATCTTCAAGATGGCATGGTCCAGCTCTGTTGTTTATAAGGTTGTTGTGAGTTATAGTCAACTCAATGGCACTTAACAATAACAACAACAATAACTATTAATTTAAGAAAAATATCTGGCACTAGGGAGTTCTTTTGGTCTAGTGGCAAGAAGCTGCACTGCAATCCCAAAGGCAGGTGATTCAAGGCCAAAAGCTGCTCAGCAGAAGAATGGGCTATCTCTTCCCATGTGATTAACTGCCTCTGAAAACCCACCAGATGATCAGCTATGGGTAGGTTCTGACTTTATGGTACACAATAGGGAAAAAAATGTTCCCGTATCTTTGCTAGCATTATTTTTAAAATGATAATTGTATAAATTTATAAAATGAATTATGTGTACTATCAGTGGTTATGTGATCTTTTCCCATGTAATCATAACTTTCTAGAATATCATGTATTTCTATACTTATATGTTATTGTTGTAGTTAGGTGCCAACAAGTTGACCATGACTATAACAACCCTACAAATGATAGCTCTGAACCTTGTTCTATCCTGTGCCATTCTCATTATCTCTGCCACACTTGAGCTCGTTGTTATAGTCACTCATTGAGGATCTTCACTTCCTTTGCTGACCCTCCACTTTTCCAAGAACTGTCCCATGTTAACAATATGCCCAAAGCATATAAGACAAAATTTCACTCTCTTTCCCTTTAAAGAACATCCTGGTTGTACTCTGTCCAAGACATATCTGGCAGTCCATCAGTATTTCGTATTCTTCTCGGGCACCACAACTCAAAGACATTAATTCTTCTTCTATCATCTTTATTCACCATCCAACTCTGAGATGCATAGCAAGTAATTAAAAAGACCTTTGGGCATGCCTTGGTCTTTAAATGGACATCCTTGCTCTTCAGTACATCCTTGACTGCAGATCTTCCCAGTACAATATGATTTTTGTTTTCCTGACTACTGGTAACAAGGGTGTCGCTTATGGATCCAAGAAGAAATCATTGATCATTTTAATCTTTTCTTTGTCTTTCAGGATGGTGTTTGTTGGCCCAGTGGTGAGGATTTTTGTCTTCTTGATGTTGAGACGTAATCCACACCGAAGGCCATTATCTTTAAACTTCTGAAACTAACATTTCAAATCTTCCTCACTTTACACAACCAATGTTGTGTCATCTTCATAACACAGGTTGTTGTTAATTATTCCTCTGATTCTGATGCCACGTTATTCCACATAAAGTCCAGCTTCTTGAATGAGTTGTTCAGCATACAGATCGAATAGGTATGGAGAAAGTACATAGCTTTGAAACACACCTTTCTTGATTTTAAACCATTTAGGGTTCCCTTGCTATGTTAGGACAATAGCTTCTTGGTCTAGATATAGGTTTTGTGTGAGTACAATTATGGGTTCTGGGACTCCCATTATTCTCAATGTTAGCCACAATTTGTTATGATCTACATGGTTGGTTGCTACTGAATAGTCAATAAAACACAAGTAGACCTCCTTCTGGAGTTATCTGCTTTCAGCCGAGATTCATCTGACATAAGCAATGATATCCCTGGTGCACAACCTTTTCTAAATCTAGCCTCAATCTCTGGCAGTTTTCTGTCAATGTATTGTTCTAGCCATTTAAAAAGTCTCTTTAGTGTGACTTTCTTGCATATGATATTAATGCTAGTGTTAGATAATTTCCATACTCTGTTGAATTGCCCTTTTTGGGAATGGGAACAATTATGGATCTCCTCCAGTCTGTTGGCCAGGTATCTTTCCTCTAAATTCTTGGTATAGCCTGGTAAGCCAATCTAAGGCTGTGTTTGCTTAAATATACTAATTAATATGTTTTTGTTATGTGCTGTCAAGTCAACAATGAAACCCGAAGAACAATAGCTCTGAACCTTGCCCTATCTGAGCCAACCTCACTGTCTCAGACGTACTTGATTCCATTGTTGCAGTCACAGTATCAATCCATCTCAGCCAGGGTCTCCTTCTCCTGTGATGACCCTCTAATATTCTAAGCATCATGTCCTTATCAGGTCCCTCCTGGCCATGTGCCCAAATATGTGAGATAAAGTTTCATAAACATTGCCTCCAAGAAGCAACTTGGTTTCATTCTTTCAGGTCAGACCTGTTTGTTCTCTTGGCTGTCCAATTTTATGCTGAAATGAGGAAAGTATCCCTTACAGTGGATTTTTATTCTGACTTCAATTTCCTTTTATATTACCCTTTTCCAGGTCATTACCACGTTCCAGTCACCTACCCAGGAAGAAGAAAGAACTTAGTTATACTGATGTTCTAATAGAAATACCACAATTGGATGGCTTTGATAAACAGAAGTTTATTTTTCTCGCTTTAGGAGTCTAGCCATAAAAATTCTCGGTATCAGTTCCATGACAAGGATTTCTTTCTCTGTTCACTAAGGATGAAGGGTCCTTGTTGTTTTTTTTTTATCTTCTTTTTTGAGCTTGTACTGCTAGGAAAACAAACAGATTCATCCTAATGAGGGTTAAACTGGGAGGATCCTTGGAGTCAAGGATTCTGAGGCTTCATCTAACATACTTTGTACATGTTATAAGGAGTGACTGGTCCTTGGAGAGGGACATCATGCTTGGGAGGGTGGAGGGACAGCACAGGAGGGGAAGACCCTCTTTGTGGTGGATTGAGTCAGTGACTGGAATAATCGGGATGGGTGTATAAGAGACAGTGCTATTGGCATAGAACAGAGCAGAGTTTAGGGCTGTTGTATATAGAGTCGCTATGAGTCGCAAGCGACTCAATGGCACATAACAACAACAACCTCTACTTTTAAAAAATACTTTACTTTCAGATAGCTTTAGTGCCTGGGGAATTACCCGTTGCTCTTTGAAAGAAGGATGATAAGTCTCCTTTTGTGCTATTTACAGACTCAGAAAACCCTCTGGAGAGTCAGCTATGAGATGACTCTTACTCAACAGAAGATAGCAAAAACTTCTAGATAATTTTCATATATTGTTGTTATGTGCTGTCGAGTCACACGTGACTCATAGTGACCCTATGTACAATAGTCCTAAATCCTGCTCTATCCTGTTCCAACTTATTGTCTTTGAAACACCTACCCCACTACCTCAGTCACTGAATCAATCCATCTCATCGAGAGTCTTCCTCTGTTGTGCTGTCCCTCCACCCTCCTAAGCATGACGTCCCTTTCCAGGGACTGGTCCCTCCTTGCAACATGTCCAAAGTATGTCAGACAAAGCTTCAGAATCCTTGCCTCCAAGGAGCAGCCTGGTTTCACCCTCTCTAGGCTAAACCTGTTTGTTTTCTTGGCAGTCCATGGTACACTCAATACTCTTCTCCAGCACCACAGCTCGAAGGCATCAAATCTTCTTCTGTCATCCGTAGTCATTGTTTAGCTCTCTGATGCATAGCAAGTGATTGCAAAAACATGGCCTGGATCAGGCTTACCTCAGTTTTCAGACTGACATGGTTACTCTTCAGTACTCTAGAGAGGTCTCTGACAGCTGTCTTTCCCAACATAATACACCTTTTGATTTTCTGGCTGCTGGTGCCAAGAGTGTTGATTGTGGAATTAAGTGAACTAAAGTTATTAACAATCTCAAACTCTTCACTGTCCATCATGATACTACCAATTGGTCAAGTAGTGAAAATTTTTGTTTTCTTGTTATTAAGCTTTAACCCATATTGAAGTCTGCAGACCTTGACCTTCTGCAGCAAACACTTCAGGTCCTCCTCAGTTTCAGAAAGTAGGGTTGTGCCATCTGCATAATGCAGATAGTTGATGAGTCTTTCTCCAATCCTGATATGGTTTGTTGTATTTCTTACCCCATCTCTTTTTGCTCCTTTAATATCTTAAGAAGTTGCCTCAAAACACACCCTACACTAATCTTATCTCATTAGCGTAACAGAGACCTCATACCCAAATAGGATTAAAACTATAAACATGAAGCTAGCATTTACAACAAATATTTTAGTAGGATTATAACTAAAGGCATGAAGGCTAAAGCTTACATCAAACATTTGTTGTGTACACACTTCAACCTATAACACATTTTATGTCATGGTTTTGTGGGTCAATAAGTTCAGCAGGCTTTGGCTGTGTAGTTTTTTTCTGCTCTGTGTAATGTTGTCTGGAGCAGCTAGTTCACTCTGGAGGGTATTCAGCAGAAGCCTTCTGAAGATGGCTTCACCAGGTTGCCTGGCGTCTTGGTGGGTTGAAGAGAGGTAGTATTTAGCAGAGTCCTTCTTTTTTTTCCCTATGTACATTCATAATCTCTGTTTGTAGTATTTCTAGTGTGGTGGTTGGACTTATAACTCGATTAAGGATTCCAAGAGACAAACAGGCCAGTTTTCTTAAAGGCTAGCCTAGACTTTAGCATAGCATCACTTCTGCCTTACTTGACTGGTCAAAGTGTAGGGGAAACAGACTTCACCTTTCCATGGATGGGAATGTAGAAGAATTTTTTGCTCACTTTAATCTGCTACATCATCTAGTAAAGATAAGTTGTCCACCATGTTGGTGTGTACCATCAAATCAGATCCAACTCACAGTTGACCCTCCGGTGGGTTTTCAGAGGCATTTAATTGCAGAGGAGACTGCCCATCTTTCTCCCATGGAGCAGCTGGTGTATTTGAACTCAGTGTCTTTGGTACTATAATACAGCTTCTTGCCACTAGGCCACCAGAGTTCCCATACACCATATATTCTCTAAAGATTTGGCAACCTGAGAAGACAGAGAAGACAACCTCTGGATTCAATGAAATAATATTTTGAAAGTATGCTAGACACCATATAATCCTATTGTACAGTTTTATAGATGAGGGAATTGAATGATAAAATAAAAGAGGTTTGTTGAGCAAATGAAATAAATTTTATCGAGTTTGAAATGAAGGTTTCTAATTCCTAGTCCAATATTTCTATAACTTTTCCATCGCTAATAGTACTGAAGGAAGAAGTCAAATCTCACATCAATTTTTGCATTGTCAAAAATGAGGGCTCCAGGAACTGAATGAGTATCAATAGAGATATTTCAACAAACAGATGTAGTCATGAATATGTTCAATCATCTATGGCAAAGAATCATAGAAGACCACTACCTGAAAAGCTGACAGGAAAAGATACATATTTGTGTTAATTTCCCAAAATGTTGATCCAAAATAATGCAGAAATTATTGAACAATATATCATTAATATTACATGCCAATAATCTTGCTGAAAATTATTAAATAGTGACTATAACAGGGAACTGCCAGATATTTCAACTGGATTCAGAAGAAGCTGTAGAAGGAGGAACATCATTGCCAATAAAACAATAAGCAGTAATTTAAACAGAGCAAGGAAATACTTAAAATCAGGAAAGGCATACATCAGGATTAGATTCTCTCTCCATTACATATTCAGGTTGCAAACTGAGCAAGTAATCTGAGAATCTTTACTGTTTGAAGAAGAATGTGGTGACAACATTGGAGGAAGATTCATCAATAGCCTGTGCTGTACAGGTGATTCAATCTGGCTTGCAGAAAGTCAAGGAGACATGATGGTACCTACCACTTAGGTCCTGTTAGTTTGTCCCCATAGTTAATCTGTTAATATCCATTTATTTTACATCACAAGGAATTTATCTTGGTTTATTCCCCCCCCCCTTTAGTATACCAGATACTAGGAAACAGAACATTTAGGATTAAATTGTGTTTCCCCCAATTTAGACTGATTCCTAACTCCAGTATTAATGAAAGTTGCCTTTTTTTTTTTTTTTGGAATAGTAGTTTTTGTTATGTTAATGATACCCCATTAGAATAGGGTAAGTCTTATACCTAATCATTTCTGACAAGCGTCTTACAAAATTATCAGAATAGGCACTTACACATACTCATTACATCAACCTGCAAAGAAATAAACAGCAGGGATGTCAGGGAGACACTGGAAACTAGGAGACAGGTCCATGGAATAATTAACACGGTGGAAACCTGGTTCAGATTCCTAGATTCCAGAACTGTGAGAAAATAAACCTCTGTTTTTAAACTACTCAGCTGTGGAATATTCATAATGGGAACACTAGATAACTAAAACTTATGATGTTTGTGTTGCTGTTTTTGAGTACTGTAGAGTTGGAACTGACCAATAACTGTCCCCTCCAGTAGATTTTCAGTAAAGCAGTAAATAACACTGGAGTAGATTGACCATTGTTCTCTCTCAGAGGAGCTGATAGATTGAATAGCATGCCTTTGAGTTGACAATTTTTTGCCACTAAGCCACCAGAAAGAAACACTGCATGACTCAAAATCATGAAAAGAGTGCATCAGGGCTGTGTCCTGTCTCCATACCTTTTCAATCTCTATGTGGAACAGATCATTTGAGAGGGTAGACTTACTGATGAGGAATGTGACATCAGGATTAGAGGAAGACTCATAAACAACCTGTGTTATGCAAGAACACAAACTTGCTTGCGGAAACTGAGGAGGACATGAAACACTTGCTGTATAAAGAAGTTCAAGAACTACAGCCTTGTTGTGGACTGAAGCTCAGCATCAAGAAAACAAAGATTCTCAAAGAATTGGCAGCATCATGATGGAGAAGATGTTGAGATTGCTAACAATTTCTGCTTGCTAGATTTCACAATCAACACTCTTGACATCAGCAGTAAGAAAACAAAAGACAAATTGCATTAGAAAAATCTGCTGTTAGGGATCTCTCCAGAGTGCTGAAGTGCAATGATGTCAGTCTAGAGACTAAGGTAAGCCTAATCCAGGCCATGGTCTCAGCAATTACTTGGTAAGCATCAGAGAGCTGGACAATGGACAAAGATGACAGAAGAAGAATTGATGTCTTTGAGTTGTGGTGCTGGAGAAGAGTACTGAACATACCATGGACTGGCAAGAGAACTAAGAGATATATATTTGTGAGAGTGAGCCTTGGAGGCAAAGATTTTGAGTTTCTGTCTTACATGCTTTGAGCATGTTTTCAGGAGGATTTAGTACTTGGAGAAGGATATCATGCTTGGGAGGGTGAAGGGACAGTGCAGGACAGGAAGACCCCAGATAAGATGGATTAATAGAGTAACTGTGATAATGAGAGTAGGTGTGTCAGAGACAACGAGATTGGCATGGGATAGAGCAGGGTTCAGAGCTATTATTGTGGATAGGTTCACTATGAGTCTTAGTTGATGCTAGGGCACATAACAACAACAGCAAGCCACTAGAGCTGAGTGCCCTCCTTATTGAAGACTCCTGTGTGATCCAGTCTTAGATGGAGAATGTATTAAGAGGCAGAGACAGGGAAAGGAATCCTTGGCCTATACACCTTCTCCAAATTAAAATTCTTTTCTATCAAAGAAATTATCAAATTCTTAACATGGATTATAAACAAAGGGAGGAGACAAAAAAAGCTGTGGCTACTTATATGGAAAAGAAATTAAATAGTTTTAATTTTCTGCCTTAGAAAAAAGCAATATTTGCAGCACTAAAATTAAATGAGTAGTCTAACTTTATTGAATGGTTAAAACAAAAACATTACAAATCAAACTGTATTTGAGGAATATTTACCATTACAGAACAGCGTTTTACAAGCATAAACATCTCTTTCTGGTAAGTCAGTGCTAAATCTGCTTTCTTTTTATCTTGCTTTGTTAAAAAGATCATAAAAGCACATTCTATTGTGACTTAATCTTGATATTGTCATACATGATTTTCACTTGCTGTTAGGTGTTGTTGAGCTGAGAAGATGCCAAAGTCCTTGAAATCCCTCACAATTATCTGTCCTAGCATTTCCCCTCCCTCATATGCATGAACTATTCCTTGGTTACTGGGATCAAATGAATACACAAAAATATCAACTACCTAATGATATTGACAGAAGTTTCTGCTGTTGTTACTGTTAACTTTTTAGTGTGATTTGAGTGAAAATTTACAAAACCAATTGGTTTTACATTCAACAATTTATACACATTATGTCTCATGACATTGGTTATAGCCATCTGCAGGGAGCTGCACTTCTAATCCAAAGGATGCACCTCTTTAGTGGTTTGAATCCACCAGTGGCTCTGTAGAAGAAAGATGGACAGTCTCTTCTTGTGCACTTGCACTTTATAATCTTGAAATCTTCTGGAGGATCCACTATGAATTGGATAAGACTCCAAGAAATAAGTGTAACAGTTACTCTGATCACGTCCTCCTTGTTTCCTGTCTCCTTTCAAATTCTTTCCTGTTAGTTCTTGATTTCTGAAATTTATCCCTGCATAAGTGTTGCCTTTTGATAACGATGATTGATTTTTTTAAGTAGAATATTCTTCCTAGATTCTATTGATCACTTTTTGGTCTGTCTATTGTTTGCTGGAGGTTGAATCACCTGATAATTTTAGTTTAAGGCTTGTAGTTCTAGTGCAATCTTGGGAGTTGTTTTCTATCAGGCCAACAAGCTTGCTTGCTTTATGCTTTTGAGTTTTGTTCTCCATCGTCTTTCATTTTATCAGTATTCTCCTCTGATCCAATTCAGAGCAGTTAGTTGTGGTAGCTGGACCCCATCTAGTTCTTCTGGTCTCAAGGTAATTAGAGACCACAGCTGACATGATCCTTTAGTTCTTTCAACTAATAGTTTATTTTTTCAACTCTTTATTCTTAGGATTACAATAGATCAAATTTTCCATCTCAGATGGCATCATACAAGCTCTTAAGACCCCAGTTACTATTCACTTAAGTAGGCTGTATAATATTGTCTTTGTTGACTATATTATGCCAAGTAATATCAATATCCCCCAAGGCTACGATCCTGATCTCCCAGGTTCAGCGACTCATTCTCTTAAGGTGTTTGCTTATGACTAAACAGTTCTCAAATTCTTCTTACAGTTTCTCTACTATCTACATACATTAATTTATACCACCTATGGATATTTTGTAACAATACTACCCAAACCTAGATGACTGTGAATATATTCTCATTTATGTGCAGATATCCATTCATGTCATTCTATGCTCATAAATTGTCTGTTGCTGAATGCCAGATTGTATATATGAGGATTTACCTCTGTTGTCTGGAGTTCTTGTACATCTCTCCATTTTTTCCTTTTCCTTAATGCTATCACACTTAATGATAATCCTCTTTTTGTGTGTTGTCTCCCCTTTCACCCAATTTAATCAATCTTTTTTTATCTAGCTGATTATTTTCTCTATTCTCATCTCCTCTCCCTGGTCACTATTAAGAATGTTTCATTCTGTGTGTAAATCTTTCCTTAACATTTTTTCCCCTACTAGTTTATTTACAAAATTTGAGTACATTGCTTTAAGAACAAATTCTTTCCTTTTCCCTCACCCTCACACTTATTAAATTGTACAACCCCAGGATTAATCCCCCTCCTCTCGCACATCCTCATACCTCTACTTCTACCCTCTCCCACCCCTCTTGGATCCTTACACTCATTCTACAATAATGGTTTTATGCAGTATTTATCCTTGTGGGACTGAGTTAGTTCACTCAGCATAATGCTCTCCAGTCCATCCCAAATAGGTAATAATTTACAGAATCATTGCTCCTGTGTTCTGCACAGTATTCCATTGTGTGAATGTAACATAATTTCTCAATCTGGTCATTTGTAATTGGACATTTGGGCTGTTTCCATGTTCTTGCGATGGTGAATAATGCTGCTATGAACATTGATGTACAAATCTCAGTTTGTACCTCATTTCTGGTATTCTCAGGGTATATTCCAAGTAGTGGAATAGCTGGGTCATATGGATTTCTATGTTCAGCTTTTTGAGGAAGCGCCAAACTTCCTTCCAGAATGGTTGTACTATTTCACAATCCCACCAACAATGTATAAGGGTTACTTTCTCACCACATCCTCTCCAACATTTATTACTTTTTACCTCGTTGACCTTTGCCACTGTTTCTGGACTGAGATGGTAGCTCATTGTGGTTTTCATTTGCATATCTCTTATTGCCAATGATTGCAGCATTCCCTTAACTTTTTATTTTAGTGAACTCACACAGTATTTATCCTTTTATAAATGACTTACTTTTCTCAGCACACTATCCTCCAGGTTCATTCATATTATGAAGTGTTTTTCAGATTCTATGCTGTTATTTAATGTAGCATGGTTTCTTTATTCATATGTTGATGGACTCTTAAGTTTTTTTCATATCCTTTGCTATCAATTCAGGTTCTGGTACACACTTCTTTAGGACATATTCCTAGTAATAAGATTGCTTATCAAATGATATTTTTATTTCCAAGATTTAATGAAGTGTCATACAATGTTTTGCCTTTACAAATAAGACTTGAAGTAATTATTGGTGAAGTTCAAAGGCTTTAACTTTCAGCATAGATTATACTTCAACATGTGTTGTTGTTGTTATGTGCCATCGAGTTGTTTGCGACTCATAGCGATCCTATGTACAAGATCTCTAAAAGCTATTCCATCCTGTGCCAACCTAGCCATCTCAAACGCACTTCTTCCCACCGCTCCAGTCACAGAATTGATCCATCTCATTGAAGGTCTTCCTCTCCTTCACTGCCCCTCCACTCTGCTAAGCATGATGTCCTTCTCCAAGGACCAGTCCCTCCTTTCAACATGCCCAAAGTATGTCAGATGAAGCCTCAGAATCCTTGACTCCAAGGAGCATTCTGGCTTCACCTTCTCCAAAACAAACCTGTTTGTTCTCCTAGCAGTCCATGGTATATTCAATACTCTTCTCCAGCACCAAAGCTCAAAGGCATCAATTCTCTATCAACCCTATTCACTGTCCAACTCTCTGATGCCTAGCACGTAATTGTGAAGACTATAGCTCAGATCAGGCGCACCTTAGTCTCCAGCCTGACATCATTGCTCTTCAGTACTCTTGAGAGGTCCCTCACAGCTGACTTTCCCTATGCAATTTGTTTCTTGATTTCTTGGCTGCTGTTACCAAGAGTTTTGACTGTGAAGCCAAGCGAATGAAAACTGTTAACTATCCTAATCTCTTCACCATCCTTACTGATGCTGCCAATTAGCCCAATGGTGAGAATCTTTGTTTTCTTGATGTTGAGCTTCAATCCATATAGGAGGCTGCAAACGTCCTTGACCTTCTGCAGCAAGCACTTCAAGCAAGTAGAGTTGTGTCATCTGCATAACACAGATTGTTGATGACTCCTCCACCAATCCTGATGCCTCAATCCTCTTCATACAGCCCAGCGTCTCGGATGATCGGTTCTGCATACAGATTGAAAAGGTATGGAGACAAAATACATCCCTGACGGACCCCCTTCTTGATTTTGAACCATGTAGTGTCTCCTTGATCTGTTCTGAGGACTGCCTCTTGGTCCAAGTATAGGTCTTGCATTAGCACAATCAAATGTTCTGGGATTCCCATTCTTCTCAGAGTTAGCCACAGCTTGTTGCAATCCACCCAGTCAAAAGCCTTTGCATAGTCAATGAAGAACAGATAGACATTCTTCTGGTATTCTTTGCTTTCTGCCAAGATCCATCTAACATTAGCTATAATATCCCTAGTACCACGACCTCTTCTAAATCCAGCCTGTACATCTGGCAGTTCTCTGTTGACATATTGTTCCAAACGTTTTTGGAAAATTTTCAGCAGAATCTTGCTTGCACGTGATATTAATGATATTGTTCTATAATTTCCACACTCTGTTGGATCACCTTTCTTTGGAATGGGAGCAAATATCGATCTTTTCCAGTAAGTGGGCCAACTGGCTGTTCTCCAGATTTCTTGGCACAACTTAGTGAGCACATTATTGAAAGAAGAGTGCTATACAACTCAGAAGAATGTTCCTCCAAAATGAATTAACAATAGCAATAGGCAATAGGCCCTCAGGCCCAACCAATATTTAAATACAGGAGTCCTCATAAAGTTTCCAGAGGCATGTGGTTTAGGAAGTGGGTGCTGCTCCCCCTTCCAAACTGAATCAGTCTGAGAGCTTCACCAAACACTGCCCATGATGAGTAGCCAGTTATGGTGTTTGACACACCTATTGCACAGTTGTTCATCATTGTAGCAAAAAAACAAGCATTCTTACAATTTGGCCTATTAACAACATTGTAATAAATACTCACGGAAGCAGCAGTCAAGAAATGAAACTACATATTGGGTTGAATAAATATGCTGCTAAGGACCTCTTTAAAAAAAAATATATATGCATATAATGAATATTCTTTTAAGTGGTACTGCAGTTATCTATTTGCTCTATTGAAGTAATTTGGATTTGCTGCATAGTAGTTTTGAAAATTGTTGCTCCTGAGTGCTTTATAGTATTCCATTGTGTGAATGTATCACAGTTTCTTAATTCATTCAGTAATAGTTGGACATTTGGACTGTTTCCATGATCTTACAATGGCAAAAATAAATGCTACTATGAACATTGGTGTAGAGATCTCCATTTGTTTCTCAGTTCTAGTAAGTGCTAAAGGACAAGGATGTGATTTAAAGATTAGGGTCACCTGACTCAGTCCACGATATTTTCAAATGTTTCATATGCATGTGAAAGTTGGGCAATATATAAGGAAGACAGAAGAATCAATGTCTTTGAATTGTGGTGTTAGTGAATAATATTGAATTTACTATACATTTTTGGAGAAGCATACAAATCTGTCTTAGAAAAAGTGAACACTAAATGCTCCATAGAATCAAGGATGGTGAAACTACATTTCACATTTTTTGAGTGTGTTATTAGCAGGGGCCAAGTCTTTGGAGAAGGACATCATTCTTGGAAAGTCAGTGAAAGAGTAAGGTCCTCAACAATGTGGACTGATGGAGTGAATGCAAAAATGGAGTTAAGCATAGAAGAGATTCTGAGAATGGTGCAGGATTGGCCAGGGTTTCATTCTGGTGGGCATTGAGTCACTGACATGGAGCTAACTTGCCCACACCCAATACCATTTCCCATAGTGTCTGGCCCATTTTAGTTCTAGCAACACTGTTCCAGAGTTCCAATCTCTTTACATCTTCATCAAGACTTGTGATTTTCTGTCTTACTATCCTTTCCTTTTGCTGTTGTGTTGGAGTGAGATGATTTTTCATTGTTGCTTTCCTAGTCATCTCTACTGATTGATCATTGCAAGAATTTGTGTGTGTGTCTTTATTGACTGCCTAAATGTCTTTTGTGGCCAAGCGTTTGTTTGTGTCCTCTGCCGGTCTTTTACCTGGATTATTTATCTTCTTTTAATTGAAATATTGGAATTTTCTATTCATTTTATACATTAGCCCCTATTCAAATATGTCCTTGTCATGTATTTCCCCCCAGTCTGTAGATAGGGTCCCTTTATAGCTTTTTGGAGATTTTTTTTAATGTTCACAATGACTTATGTTTAGAATATTTTAGCCAGTTTATGTTATGATCTTTGCACATTATTTTGCTAATCTATTTATGCCAGAAATTAGAGTTTCTTCATGTCTACACTCAATTCCAAACATAATTAACTTTGTCTCAGGATCTGTCCCAGAACAAAATTTAATGCAAAAATTTAAAACTTCCTCTTATTTGGGGGAACACTAATGACTCATTATTATTCATAATCACTAGTATACAGTTAAAGGCAAAGGGGTATTTTCTTCTGCAATGGATTAAGTCTTTGCTAACTGACTTCTCTATGGGCTAAAGACAAGGCAAGCACTCTGCTTCTATAAAAATTTATAGCCTAGTTAACCCTATGGAGCAATTTTACTGTGTCCTAAAAGGTTGCTATGAACTGGAATAGACAGCAGTGGAATTTTCCCCATTTCTTTGTTTCCATGTTCAAATATGATTGCTATATGTAGTCCTTCAGCCTTCATATGTTTTTCTCTTTTAAGTACTAAAATAAATTTTTTCCTAAAAACAATTTAAACACAACCATAAATATGCATTTAAAGGGTCTTCTTATATAATTATTCTAGAGAGAAGCATAAACTCTCTTAAGTTATTATGGCCACAGATTACACTAGTGTATTAAAGGATATGACAAACAGGAAACTTCAGATGTGTTGGAAGGACAGCCCTCTTTAACAAATGTCCTTGTACTTCATCACATATGTTAATAAGAAAAAAATAATGCTACAAAACCAAATTCTTCCAAAGTTGTTATATCCTAGAAATTCTTGGACAAATAATTTCTGCCAAATTTGTATTTATCATTTCTAATTGCATGATGTAACACAATCAGGAGAACACAGAATTTTCGTATCTTTTGCAGAAGAAGAATTAGCTTTCTTCTCTTCCTACATAGACTTGAAATAGTAAAATTTTTCTTTTAAGATTTTCCAACATAAAGGTTCTTTGGTGGTTTTATTACACAGTTGAAGACTTGAGGTGGCAGAAACATTTAAGCATCTAGCTACTAACTGATGGGGTGATAAATAGAATCCACTCAGTAGTGTCTTGAAATAAAAAGGCTTATTGATCAACTTCTGAAAAGGTCACGGTCATAAAACTTCTAAAATACCCAGTTCTACTCAGCAATGCCATGTGGTTTCAGTGAATCTTGATTGACTCAATGACAGTTTTTGGGCTTTTTTTAGAGGTTACCTTTGGCTTGGTAGCATAACTTTCTATATACTAGGCCAACAGAGCTCTCTCTGAGTTGCTGTTATAGACAACAACAACAATCATATAGTTAAGAAAATATATAAATGGAACCAGTGAAATACTGACATCCTTTTTCTTTTTGATGAAATGAAATTTTGGGGGATAGATAGTTTCCTCTCGTGTGATAAAAATGGCTCTGAAAAATCTAATGGAGGATCAGCTATATCAGTTTTAACTCAACAGTACTCAACAACAACAACAATATCAACAACTGTTCAATTAGAACAGATTTTGACATCTTCAGTTTACTTCAAATTAATATAAAATTTGAACAATGAATAAGGAATATTGAAGAAGAATTTATGCCTTTGAATTGGGTTGTTTGTGAAAAATATGGAATTTATCATGGACTGTCGATAGTAGTGTGGTCTGTAGTGATAAACTGCCAACCCACAGACCATGCCTCCGAGGCTTTGTGGAAGGAGTTAGGAAATCTTTTCATGTGTGTTTTACAACCTTGGAAATCCAGTGAATTGGTTTCGATTTGACAGCAAGGCGAGTGAGAGTGAAACCAAAACACCACCACCACAATCTGTCTTGATAAAAGTGCGGCAGAATGCTCCTTGGAGAAATGGATGAAGATCCTTTACTTCCTATGCTTTGGACATGTTACCAGGAGGGGGTAGCATGTGCAGAAGGAACTGTGCAAGGAAACATGGATGTTCAGTAAAAGAGAGGAAGACTTTCAGTGAGATGGATTGACAGTGACTGCAACAAAGGGCTTAAACATAACAGAGATTGTATGGCCGCCACAGAACTGAGCAGTGTTTTGTTCTGTTGCACATAAGGTCACTATGATTAAGAGTCCTCTCAATGATACTTAACAATAAGAACACTTAATTGAAGAATAGAGAAGCTTGCTCTCTACCTATGGAAAAACAGGCATGTTTCTACTCAATCTGAAAGTCTACTTTATCACACAATTGTCTACACCAAGCCAATCCTTTGATTTGTACAGTTTAGGTATATATGTCATGGTATGTTTGGTGTGTATGCCTCTTGAATGACTCTGAGCAAGATGGATTGACACAGTGAATGTACTTGAGCAAAACAATGAACTTGAGCAAAGCAGGGATCATGATGATGATGCAGGATAGAGCAAGGTTCTGATCTGTTGTTCATGGGCTTGCTATGAGTTACAGTCAATGTGACACCACTTAAAACAGCAGCAGCAACTACAGTAACATGTCTATGGTGGGTATAAATATTTAAGCGCTCAACTATTAACAGAAAGATTAAGGTTCAGATCTAATCAAAAGGTAGATACTCACTTAACCTAGCATTCTAGGGAGTATGTGAAATGAGCCAACTTCAGAAAAATTAACAGAAAGGCAAATAAGTTATATTTTTAATTCTTTTCTCTTGATAGAACCAGTCTGTTGGTATATTGTGCGAGAAGCCTTCTGAGTAATTTACCTGGGGTTCTGTAAGAATCACGGGGCTTCCTTGAGAATCACCTGGGCATCTTGTTCAAACCTAGATTCGGGTTCAGTGAATCTCCAAGGGCAAACCTCAGCAGGTGTAAATGAAATGAACCTGTTCAAGTCTTTGATATTCTTTTCTGTGATATTTAAATAAATTTTCGGTATTTTTCAACACTTTTAAAGAACGTTTCAGAAGATAGAAATAAAGCTTATTTAATTTTTAGATCTTGAGGTTAAACAAAAGGAGCCCGGGTGAACCAGTGGTTAAAGGGGTAAGGTGCAAGCCGAAAGGCCAAGGCTTCAAAGCCAATGGTGCTCTGGGAGAAAGACCTGGCAATTGACTTCCATAAAGATTTACAAACCTAGAAACACTGTTTGTTTCAGGAGGGGCTAGTTCTTATAAAAAGATACATTCTTTCAACAAGATGGAATGAGCCAGTGACTGTAACAATGCCCTCAAGCATATTCTAGATGGTGTAGGAGGGGGCAAGGTGCAGATCTGAAGTTCACAGGGTCGCTGTGAGTCACGGGCAACTTGATGACACCTAATAATAACTAAAACAAACCCTGTAAGGTACACTGGACGATGGAGTCTCTGTAAGTCAGAATTCACTTCATGGTAATGGGGTCTTCTTTAGGTTAAAATGGCACTCTGGTGATGCAAGGATAAGTGCCTCTCAAAAAGTGGGCAATTAGCGCTACTAGCCACTCTAGAAATGACGAAAGTTATACAGGAGTTGCTCAGGACTTTCGTTCATAGGGTCACTTTGAGTCATCTACGACTCAATGGCCCTTAACACCACCACCACCACCAACAGCAGAGAGAGAGAGAGAGTGAGAGAGCAGTTGGCCCAGTGACAGGAAGCCATGCTCCCAAGCCACAAGTGGGTGATTCTACTCCGTGGCCCTCAGGCCTGCCTTTAATTGGTGGGTTTTTTTTGTGTTTTTTGGGTTTTTTTTTGTGAGACATTCTTCTAGGTTGTGTAACCCTGGTCTGTCCACTTGCTGTACAGAGGTAACTCGTAGTTGCTGTGAAGCCAAACTGTGACACTGATGAGTCAAATGCGAGAATGGTTACATATGGTAGACAGTGTTTGGTGAACTCCCCAATTAAAACAAGCTTGGAAGCAGGAGTGTCATCCACTTCCACAATAGCTTGCCTCTGGAAACTCTATGAACCTGGAGAAAAGACGAAAGTTATACAGGAGCTGTCCAGGACTTTCGTTCATAGGGTCGCTATGAGTCACCTGCAACTCAAGGGCACTTAACAACAATAAGAACAACAGCCACTCTACCGGAGAAAGAATTCACAGTTTGCTTGTGCAAAGATGCACAATTTCTGAAACTATATGGGACAGTTTTATAGTCTTACATGGTTTTAAGATTCAGAATGGAATTAAAGACAATCAGGAGGTTGAAATAAATAAAAATATCTGTTTATTCCTAGAAGCCACTTGACTTTATTTTCTTTCATTTAGACAGCAAAATAGGTAAAAACAAATTCTGGGTGCAACCACCCTATTTTGTACATATCTGAAACTCAGTTAAAATAAAATGCAGAGCATAAAGTATTTGACTTAGTTTCATTTATTTTAAAAGATTAATTCTCTTTTTCATATGATTAAAGTTGATGGTTTTTAATAGCAATTCCCCTAATACAAAAGAATTGTTTGCACCTTGAATATTCTTGAACATTTAGGGAATTGCCCTTTTAAGAAGGACAGCTGGAAGGCATTGCATCTCGATTTACAGCTCAGGCATAGATTTAAGAAGAGTATAATTACCAGATACAATCCCTAAACAGAAGTGAATTGCTTCCTGGGTGGCAAGCTTGTTGCTGACTGACCTTCAAAAAGAACAAAACAATGCTGTTCCTCTGTGTCCTCCTTAGATTTCAGCAAGATCAGAAATGTAGTTTTTTTTTTCTTTTTTTTCTTTCCTGGGCTTAAAAGGGACTAGGAAAACTGGTGCTGCTTGTCCTTTGTTAAGTCTAATCTAGTTGGAGAGAGGACCAGAAATGTAGTTATCATTGCTTCTCCTAAGAAAGAAAATAAAGGGCAAAAAAACCAACAAACCCAACACCTTATTAAAAGAGCAGTTATAAAAGATCTGCAACACACCACTTCTTCGAAAAATTGAACCAGGCTTATAGACTAAATCAATCATCTACTCATCCTTCTCTGAAGAACACAAAAATAACTTATTGTCCAGGCGGCCACAGTATACATAGTACAAGATTGGTCATGAAAAACTCTGAGGGTTTCTTCTCAGGTTAGTTCACATCCCAGGAATATTCATTTCTTATTTCTCTATGTCACTCTGCAAGATTAGGTTTCTTCACTGACAGTTCGCTTTCCTTTTTTTTTTTTTTTTTAATTTCCTCTTGCCAATCGTTACATATAATCAGTCTTAGACTGTTGCATCCTTTTCTTTTTCCCTGGCAATGGCACATTTGGGTTTACTCGACATCATAATTACTCTTTGGGTAATAAACTGGCAAGGTGGGGGAAAATCCTACCAAAATATGTGAGCCAGAGAAATTTGCAAACCAACTCCTTTAAATTCCTCCACACATAGCCACCCTCCCACACCCACAGTCTCACACATATACATGCATGTACTAACGCACAGAGTGCATACTTCCTTGTATGCACAAAAATTCCTGTCCATGCACACGCAAGCACACTGCCTGCACATGCACACATGTACACACGAACACACCCTGTGCAAACACACACGTGCACACTTGTATACTTGCATTTACTGCAATACACACCTGATTTTCAATTCTTCTCATCATTCAAAGGAGTCAAATAAAATGCAGCAATGCAGCACCTACTAATATCCAGGTTTCTAATTGCTTTTCTGAGGCATAAAAGGGGGCAAGAAGACATTCACAGCAATCAGAACGCTGATAATTTACTTCTCCTTTCTTAATTGTTCTCATTTCTGCATATTTCCCTCACCTGCTCACCTTGCTCCACCACCACTGCTTCCCGGTATCATTCCACACATTTAACAAAAGTAATTGACTTTGCTCCTGGGAAATCATTATTTTCACCTTCTTATATAAACACACTCAGAAACACACGTTCATAAGCTTCCCTCCCACCCCACCCAAGCTTGCCATGTGCCTGACCAAATGCGAGACGTCTGACTATCAGCCACTGTGAAGATAAGTTTTAAACAGATGGTGCAGCAGCAAATTTGTGCAAGTGTAGAGATTATAATATAATCCTGCTAAACATTTGCATATGTAGATTATGACAATCCTGATGACTGAGATCTATTGATCAGTTGTTTATGGTTAGGATGAAATGGCTTACAATTTTGTTTTTAAATAGCAACTATATATTTTGAGAATAAAAGGTAGTTTTAAATATTAAAAGAGTCTTTTCCTACAAATCCCAAATGCCTCATCCTTTCCAGTGCTTGCTTTTCTCCCCCGTCTTGACAGCTTGCTACTCTTACTTGACCTCCATAACTAAATAATGAGAGCTCTTCCTGACCTCACTTCTGTCCACTCTTTCATGCTCTTTTCTCCCCTTTTGTTCCTCATGCTCCACTTATATTGATCTATTTACCAATGATCTGCACTTTTCCTGGGCCTTTGCAGATGTAGTTTACATTCTAGACTGCCTCTCTGTCTTGATCAATTCACGTTTATCCACCTAAATTTGCATAACTTCTGCCCCAACCCCAGCCACAGTTCCTATTCTACAGTGATAAATGTAAATCCAAAATCTCTGTAATGTTCATTAAAATTAATAAAATAAAATTTAAAAACCAACCAACCAACCTATTATTTTATCTACCTCCTTTCCTATCCTGGGTTTCCATGAGGATTTTTCATCTCTCAGAACGATGTCTGGCACACATATGGTCAGTGAATATCACTTATAAATATTTAAAGGAAAATAGAGATAATTTAACATCTATACTGAGATTACAAATTTTTTGTGGGCCAAAACTGTACTTTATTCAATTGTTTCATTTATATGAACCAGCAGCGTGATTTTAATTTTTCCCTAAATATTTAACTGGTATTAGTATATTTGTGAGAAAGAAAGAAAACAGTCAGGCGTCTAGATAAAGGGGTTAGTCTCATTTTTGACAATAGCTCATTAGGCAAGTCAGGAAAAGTAGAAGCTTTTTAAAACTTCAGTATTCTTTTATGAAACACAGAGAATGATCACACATTTTATATTTACCTTTTAAGAAAACCAAACATGTTGGAGAGGATTAAACATGGTTCTAGAACAGACGCTGAAAATTCACTGTCATCAAGTCACTTCCAACCCCTAGTAACCATCCATCAGGTTTCCAAGGCTGTATATGTTAATGAGGAGAGACAGTCTCTGTCTGTCTCTGTCTCTCTGTCTCTGTCTTTCTCTCTCAAATGTCTTACAGCCTTGGAGAATCCACTAAGTTCCAGGTCTCTGCGTCATACCTCAGGAGGCTGTCCCATGAGCCATTTCCCCTCTCTCTCCTTATCTATACCTGAATCTTATCTATATGTGTGTGTGCATGTGTGTGTGTTGGCATATGAACCATACACACCTGTGGAGGCTGACATTTCCAAGCTCAGCAGGTAAAGCAGGATGTGGATTCAAGTCCAAATAACCAGAGGTAACAAGTCAGAGATGCCAGATCCAAAAGCAAGAGGGCTTTGGAAGATGTCCATATATATCCCATGCAGGCGACAGTACTGATTAAATTCCCTTTCAGCTAGCTGATGCTCAGAGTGGATCTTATAACTAAAACTGAGTCTATTACATGAGGTTTTTAACAAGGAATGGTTATATTAGACCTCATCAGTGGAACGGCTACATCATAACTGTCAACCCAGGGAGTCATTTGCAGCAAAATTAATCCATAACCTTAGCTATCTCCCTGTAAAATATACTCTACTTTCTATTTTTTGACAGAATACACATCTGTATGCTTACTTGCCTCACCCAAAGTTGTCTCTTGTAAAATAAAAGGGAGAGCTTATCCTTAGCACACTCTCTATCTTACTTCTAAGTAAATGTCACCTGTGACCACTCTATAACCTCTCTGCCAACTGACAGTCTTCCACTTTGAAATAAACATTCAGATACCACCTCTAGAAACAGAAAATGCTGCTGGAAACTTTAAGCCAGTAATTTGTCATTATGAACTGAAATATAAGATCAGTATCAACTATTTCCTTATTCAGAAAATATTTTAGGTTCTTTTCAGATTAAAAAAAGAACATTTTTAAACATGCTTCCTCTTATAATACATCTAATTGTGGCAGAAAACAGTCAAAGGTGTCTTTGTTTTTCTGATATTCTAGGGAATTTTCTGAATATTGAGCCCGTTGGGACTCGAATTAGCAAAACACAGATTTGAACCTTGCCCTGTCCTGTGAATCAACATGATCTATATTCCTGAGTTCATTTTGGGGCTTGTTCAGGATCTTCCTCTTTTTCGCTGACCTCTTACCTTTTCCAGTATGATGTCTTTCTTCCAAGGAACGGCTTCTTCTAACATCCTGCCCAGGTATGTGAAGTGAAATCTTACATCTTTGCCTCCAAGGATCACAATTGTTTCACTGCCTTCAAGACAGATTTCTTTGTTCTTTTGACAGTCAATAGATATTCAGTATTCTTCTCCACCAGAATTCAAAGATATCAATTCTTCTTTTGCCACCTTTATTCATTGTTCAACTTCAGATGAATATGAAGAAATTGAGAAGATAATGACTTGGATAAGGTAGACATT
>NW_006399824.1:11079302-11080473 GCF_000299155.1 Elephantulus edwardii | reverse complement strand
TCTGTATACAGATTGAAAAAAATATAGAGACAGAATACATCCCTTCCCGATTTTGAACAATGTAGTGTCACCTTGCTTTGTTCTAACTCCTCCTGGTTCAAGTACAGGTTTCACATTAGCACAAATGTTCTGGGATTTTCATTCTTCTCAGAGTCAGCCACAGCTTGTTGTGATCCAAGCAGTCTAAAGCCTTTGCATAGTCAATAAAGCACAGATAGACATTCCTCTGGTGTTCTCTGCTTTTTGCCAAGATCCATCTAACATTAGCTATAATATCCCTAGTACCACGGCCTCTCCTAAATGGATCTGTAAAATGAAATAATTGACAATTTCAATCTTTTCTCCATCTACCATGATATTTTCTATGGGCTCAGCAGTGACAATTATAGTGTTCTTGATGTAGAGATATAATGCATATAAAAGGCTGTAATCTTTGATTTTTTTGCAGCAAGCAGGTCAAATCCTCCTTGCTGTCAGTAAGCACAGATGTGTCATCTGCTAACACATCTAATATATCTTCCTCCAATCCTGAGACATTTTTCATAAAGTTCAGCTTCTTGAATGATTTGGTCAGCATACAGATTCAATAGGTATAGAGAAAGGATACAGTTTGGAAACAAATCTTTCTTGATGTTAAACAATGCAATGTTCGCTTGCTCTTGCTCTCTTAGTCTAGGTTTCACATGAGCACAATAAAGTTTTCTGGGATTCTCATACTTCCAAACATTAGTCATAATTTGTTATGATCCAAATGTCAAAATGCCTTTGCATAGTCAAACACAAATAGACTTCCTTCTAGCTTTCTCTGCTTTCAGCAAGATTCATCTGACATCAGCAATGACGTGCCTGTTGCCTTGGCCTCTTCTAAATCAGCTTGAATTTCTGGCAGTTCTCTGGCAGATGCACTGTTCTAGCTACTTTGGGATCATTTTTGTCAAAATTTTGCTTTCATGTGATATCAGTGATATTGTTCAATAACTTTCACATTATGTTGGATAACCTTTTTTTTTTTGGGGGGGGGGTTGGATGGAAACAAATACGAATCTCTTCCACTCTGTTGCCCAGGTAGCTGTCTTCCAGATTTCTTGGCACAGGCTGGTGAGCACATCCAGGGCTGCATGATCAAAGATTATACTCTTCAAAATTGATTGCATCTCAAAATTTAAAAAAA
>NW_006399824.1:11047376-11051280 GCF_000299155.1 Elephantulus edwardii | reverse complement strand
TGGGTCAGGGTTGTATCCTTTCTCCATATTTATTCAATCTGTATGCTGAACAAATAATTCTCAGAGCTGGATTCTGTGAAGAAGGGTGTGGCATTATGATTGGAGAAAGTCTCACCAACAGTCTTCTTTATGCCAATAACATAATTTTGCTTGCTGAAAGTGAGGAAGATACAAAACACTTGCTACAAAAGATCAAAGAGTATTACATCTCAAGGTCAAGAAAACAAAGGTCAATATTATGCTAGATGGAGAAAAAAAAATGGAAGCTGTTAGTGATTTAATCTTCCTTTGATCAATAATCAACACCCTTGGAACTAGTAGTGAGGAAATCAAGGCCAGAGGGCTGAAGAGCAATGATGTCAATTTGAAGACTAAGGTACACCTAATTCAGGTCATGGTCTCCACAATCACCTGCTATGCACCCGAGAGCTGGACAATGTATAAGGATTACAGAAGAAGAATTGATGACTTTGCGTTGTGGTGCTACTGAAGAAAAGTATTGAATATCCGATGCACTGCCAAAAGAACAAACAGATATGCCTTGGAAAAAGTATAGCTAGAATGTTCCTTAGAGGCAAAGATGGTGACGCTCCATCTTTCTCACCTTGGCCATGCAGCTAGGCAAAGCTATGTGTTGGAAAGAGACATTATGCTTGGGAAGCTGGAGAGTCAAAGGAGAGGAAGACTCTCAATGAGATGAATTGACATGGTGACTTCAACAATGGGTTCAAGTGTGTTAGAGATGATGAAGATGGCACAGGATAAGGCAGGGTTCAGGTCAGCTGTTCATAGGGTCAAGAGTCACAAAGATTTGATGGCAGCTCACAACTACAACAACAACAACATTTTAATGTTTTAGGGAGTTCTGGTGGTTTAGTGGTAAGGCATGTGTTGCAACTCAAAGGTATGTTTGAATCCATCTCTTACTCTGGGGGAAAAATGGATAATCTCTTTCAATGTGATTTATAGCCTCTAAAAGCCCACTGCAGGGTCAGTTAGAAGTTAGTTCCAACTTGACTATAGTCAACAATAGCACACATAATGTTTTAACCTCTCAAATATGGAATAAACAAAAAAACCCTATCACATAAATGTTATTCTTACTTAAATATCGACTCATAACATTGTTTAGAGTGACAAAAAAATCAGAATTAGTTTGATAACTTAAAAATGTTGGTTTTTATTTTTACTAAAGGATAATGGTTGGTACACTAGTTGAGGGCTCAGGTGCTGAGAAAAAGGTGAGCAGTTCTACCAAACATGTAATTACAACATTATGTAATTACATTGTGTAGAATGTTTGTGAAATCTTTGCCCATTGTGTACGATGATTGTGAAATCTTTGCCCAATTTTTTATTTATTTTATATTGTTTTTGTTGTTATGTGCCATCAAGTCACTTGCGACTCATAGTGACCCTATGTACAACAGCTCTAAACTCTGCTCTGTCTTGTGACAATCACATTATCTCTGATACGCCCATCCCGATTACCCAGTCACTGAATCATTCCACCTCATAAAGGGTTTTCCCCTCCTGCGCTGTCCCTCCACCCTCCCAAACATGATGTCCCCCTCCAAAGACTGGTCCCTTCTTACAACATGTCCAAATTATGTTAGATGAAGCCTCAGAATCCTTGCCTCCAAAGAGCAGCCCGGTTTAACCCTCTTCTGGATGAATCTGTTTGTTTTCCTAGCAGTCCATGGTACCCTCAGTACTCTTCTCCAGCACCACAGCTCAAAGGTATCAATTCTCATTCTATCCTCCCTGGTCATTGTCCAACTCTCTGATGCATAACAAGTTATTGCAAATACCATGGCCTGTATCAGACACACCTTAGTCTCCAAAGAGACACCATTGCTCTTCAGTACTTTGGAGAGGTCCCTAACAGCAGACTTTCTCATCGCAATATGTCTTTTAATTTCCTGGCTACTGGTGCCAAGAGTGTTGACTGTGGAGTTGACTGAGAAAGTTTGAAAATGCAAAAGAATATAAAAAAAGAAAGAAAATATAACAGAAGTATTGGTCTTGCTTCTTGAAAGTTCACTTTTATGCTTCTGGGTTTTTTTAGTTATTATAATTTTTTTTCATTATTGAACATTTTCTTCTCCCTCCTTCCCTAACCCACGCCGCAATGCACTTCTTGTTCCAGATTGTTGTCCTACATATAATGCCTGATCATATATTACTTTTGGACAGTTCTTCTCCTCATCTGTTCTAATGCAGTGTTCATTATCAATGATTCTGTTTTTATGAAGTGGGGGGAAAATGTTTGAATGAAGTCAAAGAAGTACCTGTTTTCCCTGGCTGAAAGAGATCTATTGAGACCTGTTGCCTCAAGAGGTCTGTAGCTTTTATGAAATAGGACAAAAAGTGAAGAGTTCAGTGTTTGTTTTGTAGGGAGATATTAAAGTGGCAGCCAAACCAATTAGATTGTTTTTAGCATTAGTTTATGTTGTTCATAATTTTACAGAGTTACTTAAATTTTGCATGACAGAGGATGGTGTCATAATCTTCTCAATTCTTTTTTTTTAATTTTTTTTTTTTTATCTTCTCAATTCTTATGGTCTTCAAAGGCAGTATTAACTTGGCCCTGATTGAGGATTGCATCTGAGACTATCTAGAGACATGGAAGATGTTGTACCTCAAGCAATTGTGCTGAATGTTGTTCCTTTGCAAAGGTTCCATTAACTGCTAAGTGGCAATGAGTGTGATATGATACTGGTCAGTTTGCAGGGAGTTGTGCTGCTATCCCAACTGTAGTACTTCCTGTGGCTGTTTGAACCCATCAGTTATTCCATCAAAGGAAGATAGTGGTCTCATTCCATGTCATATGCAGCTTCCTGAACCTGCTGGAGGGTCAGCTAGGAGCTGGTCTGACTCAGCGGCAATGAGTTGTTGAGAAGCACTAGGAGTATAGTTGTCATCAGATTGTTACTCCTTAAGAGTCTTCAAAGACTCAGAAGGAGTAATTGCCTCCTTGTTCCACGTATCTCCCCAGGAATCAGCAGAGTTATTTTCTCTCCCATAGCCACCCACCAAATGGCCAGCAATGTTCTGCTGGGCCCTGTCCCAGCTCCACCTGAGACCAGGTTTGCACCACTGTGAACTTGGTGCTAGCAGTGCATCTAGCTCCACATTCAGAGACTCACTCTCTGTTTTCAAATGCAGGCCACATAGGCTTCTCTTTCTCCCCCCACACTGGAGAAATGAGCCATCTCTGGTGTCCTGCTTGTACCCACACCCTGGGATAGTAGAGAAATTATCACTGGCTGGGCAGGCAGTCCTAGGTTGCTCTGAGGTCAGCAGAAACACCATTTGAGGTTGGGTATCCTTCCACTCAATAGACTTAGTTGTGACACCACATCTTGGGCCCTCTCTGGTGGCTAGAACCACCTATCACAGAGCACTCCAACCTCAACCCTGTACTTCTACTACACTGGCAGAAATTGCATTTCAAACCAGACATTTTTTTAAAAATTATTTTATACTGGTTTATTTACAAAGTTTGAATACGTTTTTTTTCTACACCAGATCTTTTCCGTTTCCTTCACACCCCCACTCATCAAATTGTGTGACCTATGATTAACACCCCATCCCTCCCATCCTCACCGCCCCCCTGGCTCCTCATACTCATTGTATAATAATGGTTTTATACAGTATTTGTCCCTGTGGGACTGATTTGGATTACTCAGCATAATGCTTTCCAGTCCCTTCCAAGTTAGGTGGTAATTTACAAAGTCATTGCTCTGGCATGGCGCATAGTATTTCATTGTGTGAATGTACCATTTTTCAATCCATTCAATTGTGATTGGACATCTGGGCTGTCCAACTGATAACCCAACTACAAAATGGGAAAAAGGCATGGAAAGAATCTTTACAGAGGAAGATATTCGTATGGCCAACA
>NW_006399824.1:10991378-11046661 GCF_000299155.1 Elephantulus edwardii | reverse complement strand
AAAAATTTAAAAAAATAAAAATAAGAAAAAGAAAATAATAGTAAACAATATACATACAGCAAAAGGATGATCAGTGCAATACACTAAAAAAATGGAAGACACAGAGAAGTACAAGAAATACAGGTGACAGCATTATGTAGAGGCTGAAATGCAAGATGGACAGATATAGGTGAAAAGGACTAGGCCCATCAGCACACTGATTTTACAGATGATCTTTCAATTTATATTGGTATATGCTGTAAATATGTCTATGTACCAAGGCAGAGACAACAAGGGCATTACTTTGTAAGCTTTTCAATCAAAATCAAACACCCTGAGGGAAAGATTTATGGGGCTGGGGATAATATTATTGGAAGACATCAAGGTCAATTGGAAAGACATAGTCCAAAAAAAGATAAGGTTCTTTGTTCCACTTTGATGAGTCAAGAAGGGCCTTAAAAGATTTTCGAGCTACCACTTAAGGTCTCTCCTTGTTTTAAACAAGGAATAGGGAACTAAAGCAAAGATGTACTTAATAGATGTGAGTGGCTCATGTATTCACTATAACCACTCACATCCATTATTGCTCCCTTCAAAACATTCTTCATACTATAGACAGCATAATCTTTTCAAAACATAAATCTGATCAGATAAAGTCCTATTTAACTATCTCTAATGGTAAAACTCTTAGCCGTTGATTTTGAGTGCAACTTCTATGGAAATAGTATGGTGCTTCCTCAAATAACTAGAACTCCCTTATGATCCAGGAATCCCCCTCCTAGGTATGTACTGCAAAGGCCTAATACTAATGATACAATCACATAATCACCCAAGCACCTATCTTCATTTGGGCACTACTTAAATAACAGAAGAGATGAAAACATCCTAAACTCTTATTAACAGATACATGTGGTAAACACACATTGTAGAATACTATGTAGCAATGAAAAATAAAGATGACTCTTCAAAATATATTGTAATTTGGGGGATACTATGCTAAGTAAAAGAAATCAACTGGGGAAAAAAAGATTAGACAATTAGTCCAAATGACTAATGAACCATACAAACCCTTGCTACTAACAGTGACTACTCAGAAAGGAATCACAATAGATACTGGCTAGAGAAGATTGCCAGGCTTTCTTCACATCCAATAGAGACTGGTGGAACCCCTGAGACTATGGCCCTTATTAACCCTTAACGCCTGTAACAAAACTTATCTCAGGGACCCAATGAAACCAGAGTCATTCAAACCTTAGAGAATTCAACAATATAAGGCAAAAAGAGTAATATTTGTCCAAGAATAAAGCCCAGAAGGCAGGAAGAAGTAGAAGGATTAATGAAAATGACAATTACAGGATGGAAGTAGAAAGTGTGATTGCATTGTGAGTACTGAATTAGCATTATAATAGAAAATATACATGAATGGTTGAATGAAGAACCAATTTGTTTTATAAACTTTAACTCAAATCACAATAAAAAGATAAAGAGTATTTGAAATAATTCTGGACTAAATTGGATGTCTTTGTATGTAGCATTATATATAAAGTATGATTCTACAAGCTGAATAACTTAGTGGAGAGAAAATATCCAGAAATTTTACTCTTCTAAATTTTCAAATGTCGAGCCACAGCTCTAATACCAAACTAAATGCCAATCTCTGAATTAATAATGTCTATATATCTTAATAACGAGGCACTGATCATATAGAATGAGCTCATGTTACTAAATCCTATTCTGAGACAAATTAAAAATGGTACCTGGCTTTCTAGAGTTAAATAATTTTCTATTGTGTTTCTAAGTCACTTTATGTTATTTCAAAAATAATGTCATTTTTCAGCTAATGATGTAGGATCTTAAAGAGTTGTTTCAAGACAGCTTATTTTGGAGAAGTTATCCGAAATATATCCACTGAGATGGGTAAATCTTTACTTGGCAAAAAACTCTATATGCATAATTTTTAAAAAGCCCCCAAAACAAACAGCAGACACAATTTATCCAGGTATTTCCAGGCTACAGCAAGGCAAGAAACAGCCTAATAAACCCCAACAGTTTTTGTCACCACTAAAATTAGTCGCACACATTTAGTGCTACTTAAATGTATGCCTCATTTTGGTGATTTTAATTCCAACTTCCTGCTTAATAAGTTAAACCGGTATGGCAGTAGGGCACCTCTACTTAGTCCTTTATTGGAATAAAAAAAAGAAATCAAACACATACACAATGAGTGGTTAATTTGTTGCTCTTTTGTTAAACCAACTAACTTGAGAAGAATTCATTGTCAGGGAAGGAACTGTGTGCTGATTTTAGGGTCACCACAGACAGCAGAACCAGAGCGGTGTGGTTCTGTGGGTTATTTTATATTTAGCACCATAATTGACTTTTCTTCTCCTTCGCAAATTATGTGAAATTTTGGATGTCTCAGGCTGCTGATTCCTCTAACGGCAGATTTCATAGATCAGAAATTTCCTCTTAGGGGTGGAAATGTATTTGTGCTCCGCTCATTATATTTACTTAGAAAGTCAGCCTTCCTTATGGTGGAAGTTGGAATGGTGGAATTGAAGTACATACAGAAAGCTCCTTTAATGGGAGGGTAGGAAGAATATGTTAACAGTGCATTGTTAAGATGACAAAACAAAACAAATGCCTCAGTTTCTTCATCTTCAAAATAGTTTATTGTTTGTTGATATTGCATCAATGCTGAGTTCTCTAAGAGAACAACAGAGCACTACCTTATATTATGCAATGTTCATTGCTGTTGTTATGTGCCGTTGAGTTGTCTCTGACTCATAGTGACCCTATGTACAACAGCCCTAAACCCTGCTCTAACCTGCCCCAATCTCACTGTCTCCAACACCCACCCCAGTTACCTCAGTCACTTAATAAATCCACCTCATAGAGGATCTTCCTCTCCTCCACTGTTCCTCCACCCTCTGAAGCATGACGTCCCTCTCCAAAGACTGGTCCCTCCTTGCAGCATGTCCAAAATATGTCAGACAAAGCTTCAGAATCCTTGTCTCCAAGGACCAGCTTGGTTTAACCCTTTCTTTGATGAACCTGTTCATTTTCTTAGCAGTCCATGTTATTCAATACTCTTCTTCAGCACCACAGCTCAAAGGCATCAAGTCTCCTTCTCTTATCTCTAGTTACTGCACAGCTTTCTGTCACATAGCAAGTGATTACAAAGACCATGGCCTGTATCAGATGCACCTTAGTCTCCAGAGTGACAACATTGCTCTTCACTACATTATCCCTAGTATATTTGAATCCTTTCTCTGTGGCTCCTCTGCAACGTCTTCTAATACAGGGGCCTCAAATTCCAGCACTATAACAACAATATTCAAAGGTGATAATCCTTAAAGTTTTCAATGGGTGATTTTGGGAAGTAGCTTATCTGGCTTTTCTACCCAGTGTATCTTTAGTCTGTAAACTTGTTTACCTTGGGCGATTCTGAAAATGCAATGACATAATTTTCAGCATCATAGCAATACACACATCACTGATATACCAACTGATGTGTGGTAGCAAAATGAGGGGCTCCAAGGAAAAAGATGGACAATTATCTCTTGTGCCATTTATAGCCTTGGAAACCCAGTGGAGGACTAGCTATGACTTGATTCCATCTTAATAATCATGAGCTTGAATTTGAGTCCCTAATTAAATGCTCCCTGAAGATGAGAACATATTATCTATATAATTATTATCTTCATAAGCCGTGGGTAGAAGTGGAAAGAGCCATTTCTAACTGAAATGCCCCTGGGGAAGTATTTCCCATTAAGCCTGAGAAGTGTTTTACTTCCTTATATGAATTCTCTTGTATGAGTCTTTCAACTCAGCAGCAGACAGGAGAACTCAGGATGAAGGCACAGCCTGGGGCAGAGTTCAAGGCGTGGTCAAAGCTATAATACTCCCTGACAATAAAGAACAGAAAATCACAGGCAGACACAGAGTTGAGATGGGGAGGCAGGAATTTATCTCTGTCAATAGATTGAAACCAGACAGGTTCAGAGAAGCAGCTAAAAATTTGCTTATTAAAGGGAGCTAAAGGTCAAGAAAAGGTGGTATGGATGCAAAACAGGAAAGAGGCAAACTAAACCATAATTTCTGAAGTGTGGATTCAGAGGCTTTTCAGCATCGACTAACTGCTTTAAAGGCAGGGAACCCTGGTGACCTAGTGGGTAAGATCTTGTGATGCCAACCCAAAGGCATACAGTTCTAATCCACAGTGGCTCTGCAGGAGAACGATAAGTAATCTCTTCCCATGGGATTTATAGTCTCTAACAATAAACCAAAGGGTCAGCTATGAGTCAGGTGAGTTTGAGTTTGGCTTCCTAAGCAATGGCTTAAGAGTGAGTAGTCATTCTAGGCTTGATTTAAAAAACAACAACAACCCAAACCCTTGACCTTTCAATGCAGAGAACTAACCTAAGCCTCAGTGTAAATTAAAGTCAGAATTTATTATGGAGAGAAAATGAATGGCACTTGTCAATGTCAGGGCTTCTGTCACCTGCTAAAAGGCTTGACAGGTACCTTGTGATGGGAATTTTTTTTTTCCTGTATTGCAACCTTCAATATGTGTTGAAGCTCCACGTCAAGAAAACAAAGATTCTCAACACGGGGCCAATTGGCAGTATCTTGATGGATGATGAAGAGGTTGAGATTGTTGACAGCTTCAGGTTGCTTGTCTCTACCATCAACAATCTTGGTACCAGCAGCCAGGAAATTAAAAGATGAATTGCATTGGGAAAGTCTGCTGTTAGAGACCTTTCCAAAGTACTGAAGAGCAATGATGTCAGTCTGGAGACTAAGGTGCATCTGATCCAGGCCATGGTTTTTGCACTTACTTGCTAGGCATCGGAGAGCTGAACAATGAGTAGAAATGATAGGAGGAGAGTTGATGCCTTTGAACTTTGGTGCTGGAGAAGAGTATAGAATATACCATGGACTGTGCGGAGAACAAACAAGTTTATCCTGGAGATGGTGAAGCCAGGCGGGTCCTTGGAGGCAAGGATTCTGAAGCTCTGTCTGACATATTTTGGGCATGTTGCAAGGCAGCATCAGTCCTTGGAAAGTGGAGGGACAGTGCAGAAGAGGAAGATCCTCGATGAGATATATTGATTCAGTCACTGGTATAATGGTGTGGGCGTGTCAGAGACTGTGAGATTGGCAAGGGATGGAGCAGGGTTTAGGCTGTTGTACACAGGGTCTCTATGAGTCACAGGCGACTCGATAGCATATAACAACAATAACAACAACAACAATAACATTTTATAAATGGTATAAAAGACAAGCTTTGTCCTTGAATTTGTTATTCAATTTCCAGAAAGTAGATACTGGTCAACATATCCTTTCTGTTTATCTAATTGTATAAATTAGAAAGCATTTGAATAGTCCAAATCAGCCATAATCTCATTCTTTGTTTACTCAAATCTGCAGTTCTTCTAGATGTCTACATGCTCAGAATTCAGAAATGAATCATGTTTTACAGCTTCAATGACTGTTTACTTTATGATAATAATTTCATTAAGCATGACTGTGATTTTATGCAGGGAGCCTCTCTAACAAGAAATGGGAGGTGCTTAGAGTCAACATCACTCCACATCCTGTATCCATCCTACTGCAGGATGGACTAAATTTGATTATACCTGTAAGTCCATATTCACAAATGATTATGGAAGAAAAATGAAAAAAATAAAATCCAAAGTAATAGATTGGTAATACCAGAAACAAAATGTCATGCACTTCTTTTAATGTAATATATACGATATATACATTTGTGTGTATATGTTTGTTTTTCAGTATTGTTGAGTTGACCCTATATAAGACATAAGGAAATACTGTCTAATTCCGAGCCATCTTCACAATTGTTGCTATATTTTAGTTCATTGTTGTAGCCATTGTGTGAATTCACCTTGTTGCAATTCTTCCACATTTTTCTTGACCCTATGTCTTTGAATTGTGGTGTTGGAGAAGAGTACTGAGTACTCCATGGATTGCCAAAAGAACAACTGGTATGTCTTGGGAAAAGTGCAACCAAAGTGTTCCTTAGAGGCAAGGATAGCCGAGCTTTGTCTCACATACTTTGTACATGTTGTTAGGAGAGACTGTTCCATGGAAAGGAACGTCATCCTTGGAAAAGTAGGTCAGTATAAACAAGGAGACTCCTCAGTGAGCTGGATGACACAGTAACTGTTAATGGGCTCAGGTGTGTGAGGGATAAATAAGGATGGCACAGAATAGGACTGAGTTCAGATCTGTTGAGGGGTTGCTGAGTCATACTCAACAGCACATAATAATAATAACAAAAACAACAACAACAACACGCTTTACCAAAAGTCATGACCTTATCTGGAGATCTCCTCTGGGTAACTCTGGGGACCTTTTCTAGGTAACTCCTCATAGCATGTCCAAAGAACATGAGAAATCTTTCCATTCTCACTTCTAAGGGACATTCTGACTACACTTTTTTCTAAGATGGATTTTTTTGTTTGCCTAGGAGTCCATAACATAGTCAATATTCTTTGCTCCTAATGCAAAGAAAGACATTCATTCTTCTTTAGTTTTCTTTATTCATTATGCAACTTTTTGCACACATATGGTGGTGGTGCTGTTGTTGATTGCCTTCGAGTGGAGCATGAACAAAAGGCCTGAAACCCCTCTACAACTATCGACATCAAAGTTCATAGAGTTTCTGGAGGCTAGTTATTTAGGAAGTAGATGCCACTCCTGCTTCCAAATCTGTAATAGAATGTTATTGGTTGAGTCACTTGATGCATAGTGACCCTATATACAGCAGCTCTGACCCTTCTTTGTCCTCAGCCACAAACCAACCCCTATCCTCCTGGTAACTGTATCAATCCATCTCTTCTGGGGTCTCCCTCTTCTGTACTGTCTGTCCACCCTTCTGAGTATGATGTCCTTCTCCAAGGACTGATCTCTCCTGACCACGTGCCCAAAGTAAGTGAGGCAGAGTATCAAAGTCCTGGCCTGCAAGGGGAGACTTGGTTTCACCCTCTCCAAGAGAGACCTCTTTCTTGGCAGTCCATGGTATGTTCAAGACTCTTCTCCAGCACCACAACTCAAAGGCATCAACTCTTCTGTCATCTGTAGTCATTGACCAACTTTCTGAAGCATAACAAAGAATTGAGAAAACCATAGCCTGGATTAGGCGCACCTTTGTATCTAGATTGACTTCATTGCCCTTCAGCACTGGGGAGAGGTCCATGACAGCCGATTTCCCCAATACAATTTGTCTTTTGATTTCCTGATTTCTAGCATTAAAGAGTGTCGATTGTGGATCCAAGCAAGCTGTAACCTCAATCTATTTTTTTGCTAATAACCTCAGTCTTTTCTTCATATATTTTGGTGCTGCCAATTGGCCCAGTAGTGAGAATCTTTGTCATCTTGATGTTCAATCCATATTGAAGACTACAGTCCTGAACCTTTTACAGTAAGTACTTCAGGTCTTCTTCAGTTTTAGCAAACAATGTTGTGTCATCTACATATTTTAAATTGTTAATGATGCCACATTTGATGCCACACTCCTTCTCATAAAGCCCTGCTTCCCGAATGATCTGTTCTGCATAAAGATTGAAAAGGTACAGGGTTAAGATACATCCCTGATCCTTTCTTGATTTTGAACCATACAGTGTTTCCTTGTTCTGTTCTGAGGACTGTTTCTTGATCCAAGTATAGGTTTCATATAAGCATGATCACGTGTTCTGAGATTCCCATTTTCCTCAAGGTTATGCACCATTTATTGCCATCTATACAGTCAAATACCTTTGTAGAATAAATGAAACACAGATAGACATTTTTCTGTTACTCTCTGCTTTCTGCCAAGATCCATCTGATATTGACAATAGGGCCATGACTTCTTCTAAACCCAGCCTGTATTTCTGGTAGTTCTCTGTCAATGTACTGTTCAAGTCTTTTCTGGATAATCATTAGCAGGATTTTGCTGGTGTGTGATATTAGTGATATTGTACAATAATTTCCACACTCGATCGCATCACCTTTTTTTGGAATGGGAATAAATATAGACCTCTACCAATTATTTGGCCAAGTAGTTGTCCTCCAGATTTCTTGACACAACTTGGTGAACACATGCAAAGCAGCATCTGTTTGCTGAAATATGTCAATTGGTATTCCATCAATTCCTGGGGCTTTATTTTTTGCCAAGTCCTTCAGAACAGCCTTCACTTCATCCTGCATCAACATTGCCTCTTGATCATATGTTGTTTCTTAAAATTCTGTCAGCCAATTCTTTTTGGTACAATGACTCTGTATACTCCTTCTATCTACTTTTAATGCTTCTTGGATCATACTCTATTCTGCCCATAGCATCTTTAAGCATTGCAACTCATGGCTTGGATTTAGTTCTGAGTTCTTTGAGCTTAAGAAATACTGAGCAAATTTGGGCCTTTTGATTTTCTAACTCCAGCTTCTTGCACATTTCATTATAATATTTTGCATTGTCTTTCTGAGCAGCCCTTTGAAATTTTCTATTCAGCTCCTTAACTTCTTGATTGCTTCCCTTTGCTTTGGTTTATTGGCACTCTAGTGCAATATTCAGGGTCTCTTCTAACATCCATTTTGGTCTTCTACCTTCTTAGTAATGACTTTTTTGCATTCTTCATGAATGATATTCTTGATATCTTCCCACACTTACCTGGACTTTATTCATTAATGTTCAAGGCCTCAAATCTATTCCTGAGTTGGTTTTTTAATTTCATGATAGACTTAAGTTCAAATTTTGATTTCTGTGGATATGGTTTAACCTTCTTTACTTTTAATTTGAACTTGCATATGAGCAGTTGATTGTCTGTTCCACAATCAATACATGGCCTAGTTTTTACTGTTGATATTGAACGTCTCCAATGGTTCCTTCCACAGATGTAATCAAGCTGTTTTCTGTACACTCCATCAGGTGAAATCCATGTGTATAGCCTGGATTTATGTTTCTCATAAAAGGTATTTGCTATGAATAAATCATTGATTGTACAGAATTCTATCATTTTATCCCAAGCCTCATTTCTGTCACCAAGTCCATATTTTCCAACAATTGATCCTTCTTGATTCTCAACTTTTACATACTAGTCACCCGTTATCATTAAAGCATCTTGGTTACATAGTAAATTAATTTCTGACTGCCAACAGTTCATACAAATAATCTATTTCCTCCTCTTTTGGCTCTGGTTGTAGGCACATAAATCTGAATGATAGTGATATTAACAGGTCTTTCTTGTGCGCATATGGATATTATCCCGTCACATACAATACTGTATTTCAAGACGGAACTAGAAATGGCTTTTTTTAACTATGAAAGCAACCCTGTTTTTTCTCACCTTTTCATCTCCACCATAATAAATCATATGATCTTGGGATTCAAAATATCCCATGCCAATCTATCTCATTTCACTAATACCCAATATGTCAATATTTATGTGTTCCTTTTTTCAACAATATCCAGTTTTTTCACATTCATGTGTCTCACATTTCAAGTATCAATTGTTAATTTCTTCTCACAACCGTTTCTTCTCCTTTGTGTTTCCAAATTTGAGGTTTCAACTTCAGTTGTCAAATCTGTAAGTCTACTCTAAGTGTGCTCTACTGTACATGATGTTTTCAAAGTCTAGTTATATTTCAAAAGTTATGGCCAGTCCTTCTTTTTAGTCTGTCTTAATTTGGATGTTCACTGTTAGAAGAGTATCTGACAAACAAGTATTTTAATCCAGCAGATGAAAGACACTTCCCTTACAGAAATAACCAATACATTCACTGTCCACCCACCCCAAGCATGTGTGACTTGTCTTTACCTTTTCCCTGTTACCTCCCTATTCCTTGCATACTTGTTTACCTGGTCAAACCCTCCCTCCCCCAGCCACCTCACAATATGAATACCAGTCACTTCTGGGATGCCTTGCACCACACACTTCTACTGGTTTCTCATGCTGTTGTCCATCTCTTGTGTAGGAAGGTGCAAGTACAAATCCCATGTACCAACTTCAGAGAAAGATTTTTGCTTGAGGCTGTACTGAGGGAAGATCTTGGCCACAGAGCTTCTGCTAAATTCTGTGACTTACTGTCTCAGTTTATATTGCTGACAAAATGTGATAATTTCAACGTCCAGACAGGTATCTTGTAGATCTGATGCTGTGGGGGTGTTGAGACTGAAGATATCCTTTCCCAAAAGATGAGATTAAGGTAGCCAACACCCTTCTGGAAGGAAGGTGTTACCTGATCTCGGAGATTAGAGAGAGTTCTCAGATCCCATGTTGTGTGACTCCGTGGGTTCCCCACGTATTGAAAATGTGTAGTCTGCAGCATGTTGTACTGCTAATAGAAAGGCTGTGTGTCTCTGGCAGGTTAAACCCACCAGTAAAAGTTGGGCGATCTGCTCCTATTATTTGCAACCGCTGAAACACAATGATGGGTTACTATGTGTTAGAATCAACCTGAGGGCAGTGAATTTTAGTGAGCTGGATCAGAAACATCTTAGCCTTGAAGGTAAAATGTTTGCATTGTAATACCTTAAAGAGATCTTTACACTAGATCTGCCAATTGCAAAGTGTTTTTTTGTTTTGTTTTTTTTTAATTTCTTGAAGTTGCTTTCATGAATGTCAGTAGTGGCATAAAGTAAAAGGAAATTGTTGACATTTTTTATTTATTTTTCCCCCCACTGTACTTATCATGATGTTGTTTACTGGTCAAGCTGTGATGATTTTTCTTTTCTCTACATTGATGTATAACCCATATTGGAGATTGCTATTTTTAATCTTCTTAGATAAGTACTTCAAATTTTCATCTTTCTACAAGAAAGTTTGTATCATTTTTGTAATACAGTTTGTAAACGAAATTTTCTATAAATATGTTGTTACATTTTTGTTCACATATTTTTGTTTCTCAAATTATTTGCTCAGTATATAAATTGAATATTGTTGTTATGTGCCGTTGAGTTTCTTGCGACTCCTAGTGACCCTATGTACAAGAGCCCTAAATTATGTTCTGTCCTGTGCCAATCTCACTGTCTCTGACACACTTATTCCAATTACCCCAGTCATCAAATCAATCCATCTTCTAGAGGGTCTTCCCTTCCTGCGCCTGCCCTGCACTCTCCCAAGAACGATGTCCTTCTCCAAGGACCGGTCTCTCCTTACAACATGACCAAAATATGTCAGACGAAGCCTCAGAATCCTTGCCTCCAATGAGCAGCATGTTTTAACCCTTTCTAGGATTAATCTGTTTTTTTTTCTTAGCAGTCCATGGTACCCTCAATACTCTTCTCCAACACCAAAGCTCAAAGGCATCAAGGTTTAGTACTAACCTCAAAGGCCTGCTGCTCTGAGAGAAAAGGATGAACAGTCTCCTCTTGTACAATTTGCTGCCTCTGAAAACTCACTGAAGGGTCAGCTATGAGTCTATTCTGATTCAGCAGTATACAACAATAAAAACAACAGCAAGGTAGTGAAAGGATACAACCCTGATATATATCTTTTCTGATTTTAAACTGTACAGTTTCACCTTGTTCAGTTCAAAAGATCTTGGTTTAAGTATAGGATTGAAATTAGCACAATTATTTGACCTGGAATTTGTTATAAACCATCCAATAGAATTACTTCTGATAGTTAATAAAACAGAAGTAAACATAATTCTCATACTCTCTGCTTTTAGCCAAGGTCCATCTCACATCAGCAATGATATCACTCATTCCATTTCTTTTTCTGAATCCAACTTTAATTTTCACAAATTCCTTGTGGATGTGCTCCTGCAACCATTTCTTGATCATTTTCAGCAAAATTTTACTTATGTGTGGTTTTAAGGATATTCGATAATTTCTGAGTTCTGTTGGATCACCTTTCTTATGGATGGCGACAAATATAAAAACACAAATCTTCCTGGTGTTTGGCCAGTTAATTATTCCAAATTTATTGGTATGGACGATATAACATTTTCAGAGTTAAATCCTTTGGTTGAAACATCTTAGTTGGTATTCTGTCTGATCCTAGAACCTTAGTTTTTGTTTGTTTTTTTAATTTTTTTTAATGCTTTTGGTTCACTTTAGATATTTTCCTGAGTCATTTAATATTTTGCCCATAAAATCTTTCCATACTGAAGCTTCTTCCAACACCATTTTGGTGTTCTTTGCCTATTTCGTGATGACATTTTGTCTTCTTCTTTGAACCACCCTTTGAAATCTTCTGTTCATTTATTTTATATCATCATTTCTTTTTCCCTTTGCTTTTAGCTACTCTACATTCAAAAGCAAGGTTCGGAGTCTCTTCTGACATATGTTTTCATCTTTTGTTTCTGTTTTATAAAAAGCAGTCTTTGGATCTTTTATGTATG
Organism: Elephantulus edwardii; assembly: GCF_000299155.1. Taxonomy (NCBI): domain Eukaryota; kingdom Metazoa; phylum Chordata; class Mammalia; order Macroscelidea; family Macroscelididae; genus Elephantulus; species Elephantulus edwardii. The sequence goes on along the minus strand of NW_006399824.1, from coordinate 11,034,337 downwards.
AACACAGAAGTTGACAAAACCTTTGGCCTTAGTGGTTGAGAGAAAAATTTGAATGGTAGTAAGGGTAGTTTATTTGCCTTATAGTCATAAAAATGTGATCCTGTACTGAGAGTGCCATGCTTTAGAATAATTACTTAAATATTTTTAAAAGGTTTTTTGATGTTAAAAATTTCTATTAGATTTGAATGGACAATTTTCTGATTGCTTGTTTTATTAACCAGACAGTATTATTTTATTTATGCAGATGGATGATCTCTAAGCAAATCTAAGAGAGTCATCTTCAGAATATCTACATCTGGATGCAAACTACCAAGTTCTTCAGCAGGAGTTTTTACCTAGGAAAACAGGACAAAAGAAATGTGAGAAACTACAAAAGAATAAAAAGAAATTGAAACAAGAAATAGTTAATCTCCAAAGCCATCTAGAAGGAAATATAATGGACCTCAGTCAAGTAGAACAATATAAATGGGCAATTGAAGCAAGAACAAGGGAGAAAATAGAAGAAAAATTAAAAGAAGTCAATTTGTTTTTACAGGTAAAATATTTTTTACCGAATGCAATACTGTTTCAATGTGTCATCCCAACATAATAAAACATAAGGTTATCTGACTCAGAATGACCAATACCAGTCTATTTTAGCTGACTAATAATTACTATATTGATATGTTCCATTTCACTTTTGATAGTTTCCGATTTTCTAGATCCGTACTTCATAAATCCCGAGATTAACTAATAAGGCGTATTTGCAGATGATTCATTCTATTGTAATTCTTTCCACATTTATAAAAGAGAAAGTTCTGAAAGCTTTACTCTGTCCTCATATTTAAGGTAAACTCTACTTTAGAAAGATATCTCCAGTTCTATTTTGAATGCAATTCAACCTGGGTGACTCATAATCTGGCACAGTATTAAGTACTAGTCTTCTGCTATTATTCACGATACTTTAACTAGCCAATGTTTTTAGAAGTGTATTATAAGGTCTTTCTTCCTAGTGTGTCTTGGTCTGGAAATTCCACTGAAACCTAACCACCACGGGTGACTTTACTGATATTTGAAATTATAAGAGGCATCACTTCCAGCATCACAGCAACATGCAGGCCTGTGCAGCTGACAAAAAGACAAGTGGTGTTGTGTATTCATCTCCAAATTCATTGCCGGATTATGGTTCATAGCTACCCTTTAGGACAGAGCATAACTACCTAAAAGGGTTTCTAAGGCTATAATGCTTTATAGAAACAAACTGCCTCATCTTTTTTCCATAGAGTGGTTGATGGGTTTGAACTGCCAAATTTTCCAGCCATTAGTTTCTGGTCAAAATCTTTGGGAAAAACTTTGATAACTACACCAGGACTCCTTAAGTATATATAGAATGTATGAAAATATTTTGTTTCTAATATTCATGTGTAATATCATATATTATACTGAAAAATGAGGAAACTCTGGTGCGCTGGTGGCACAGTGCATAAGGACCTGTGCTGTTAACACTCTGACAGCACTCTCTGGTTGCTAATCCATCAGTAGCGCATGAGAGGTAAATAGACAACCTCCTCTATTGTGATTTACAGTCTCCAGAATATCTACTAGAGGGTCAGCTTCTAACTCAATGTCAATGAATTCTAGCCTTTTAAAAAAAATATATGTTGTTGTTGTTGCTGATCACGACTCAAAGCGACCTTATGAACAAAAGACCTAAAACCTTTCTAGATCTATTGACATTTATCAAAGTTCATAGACTTTCCAGAGGCGTGTTGTTTAGGAAGTGGATGCCACTCCTGCTTCCAATTTTAAAGAAACAATATTTCTTACTGTAAAATCTTTGTGAATGGATCTTGTACTGTTGACCCTTAACTGTCAAGTATCAAGCATGTATAGAACGAATCAGACAATGATATGATCTAATATGCTGGGAATGAAAGGCTGAGAATGATGTTGCATTCATAATGAAAAATGTCATTTCAGGTTGCTATGAGTTGCCTATAGCTCGATAGTACTTAGCAACAACAGCATAGAGAGAGCTCAGTTGGCCTAGTGGACAGAAAGTGATGTTCTCAAGCCAAAGGTGGTTGACTTTAATCTGCAGTCCTCAGGCCTGGTTTTAATTGTTTTTATTCTTCTAGGTCGTATGGCACAGGTCTGTCCATTTGCTATATAGAGGTAACCTGTGGTTGCTGTGATGCTGAATATTGTGACACTGGTGTGTCAAATGAAATAATGGTTACCCATGGTGGACAATGTTTGGTGGAGCTCCCCGACTAAAAAGCTTGGAAGCAAGAGTGGCATCCACTTCCAAATTAGCTTGCCTCCGTAAACCCTGTAGACTTGGGGAAACGATGAAAGTTATACAATTGTTCAGGTCTTCCTTTCATAGGGTTGCTATGACCTACGACTCAATGACACTTAACAACAACATCCTAAACAATGTTGTCAGTGATAGAATACTGTCCACGTGCATACAAGGAAGGTCTATTAATGTGATTATTACTCAGATATATGCACCAACAACTAAAGCAAGAAGAGGAAATGGAGAATTTCTATTAACTTTTGCAGTCCAATATCAAACAAAAGCAATCAAGATGCATTAATAATTATTGCAGACTGGAACGCAAAATCTGGAAGCAATGAGGAAGCAATGGCAGTCTGAAAGTATGGTTTTGGAGACAGAAATTAGGTAAGAGAGCAAAAGATGAATTTTTTAAATCAGATTTTTTCTTGCAAATTTTTTTTTTTGTAAAGTCATGAAAAGTGTTGTTACAGGTGGACCTTACCTGATGCAGTGTACAGGAATCAGATTGACATATATGGAAGAAAATCATTGGAAAAGCTCAATATAGTAGTCAAAACTAGGTTAGTCAAAGGCTGTAGGACAAACCACTAATTGCTCATGTTGTTCTTGTTTTGTGCTGTCAAGGTCTTTGTGACTCATAGCGACCATATTTGCAACAGTCCTATATACCCTATACTCTCTTGTGCCAATCTTACTGTCTCTGACACACCTATTTTCATCACCCCACTCAGTGAATAAATCCATCTCATCAAGAATCTTCCTCTCTTGCACCGTCCTTTAACCCTCCCAAGCATGATGTCCCTCTCCAAGGATTGGTCCCTCCTTGCAACAGGTCCAAAGTATGTCAGATAAAGCTTCAGAATATTTGCCTCCAAGGAGCAGCCTGGTTTCTCTCTCTCTAGGATGAACCTGTTTGTTCTCCTAGCAGTCCATGATATATATTCAATACTCTTCTCCAACACCACAGCTCAAAGGCATCAATTCTCTTTCTATTATCCCTAGTCATTGTTTAGCTTACTGGCACGTAGCAAGTGATTGCAAAGACCATGGCCTGTCTCAGGTGCACCTTAGTCTCCAAACTGATATTATTGCTCTTTAGTATTTTGAAGAGGTCTCTGACAGCAGACTTTCCCCATGCAATTCATCCTTTAATTTCCTGGCTACTGGTACCAAGATTGTTGATTGTGTAGCCAAGCAAATGGAAGCTGTTAACAATCTCAATCTCTTTATCTATCATGATGCTGACAATCGGTCCAGTGGTGAGAAATTTTGTTTTCTTGATGTTGAGTCAGTTCAACCCATATTGAAGGGTGCAATTCTTTACCTTCTGCAGCAAGCGCTTTTGGTCTTCTTCAGTTTCAGCAAGCAGGGTTTTGTCATCTGCATAACACACATTGTTGCTGAGTCTTCCTTAATCCTGATGCCACACTTCTTCTCATATTGTACAGCCTCCTTGATAATATGTTCTGTGTATAGATTGAAAATATATGGAGATAGGACACATCCCTGGCATACAGCCTTCTCAATTTTGAGTGCAGTGTTTCCTAGTTCTGTTCTGATAATTACCTCCTGGTTCAATTGCTCATTTGTGAGTTCAACTTGATGTTGAAGAAAATGAAAACAAGTTCAAAAGATCCAAAATATGATCTCAAGTTTATACTACCTGAATGAAAAAAAATATGATTTCCAGAATAGTGAATTAGGCATTGAATTGAAATTGAAATTAGGCATAGAATTAAGGCATTGAACACTAATGTTCAAACATCAAATGAGTTATCGGAGGATAACAAAAAAATCATCCATGAAGAGAGTGAAAGGTCATTACAAAGACAGAAAAGGAAGGAAAGACCAAAATATATGTCAGAAGCAACTCTGAAACTGGCACTAACGTGATGAGAAACTAAAACAAAAAGAAGAAATGCTGAAGTAAAAGAGCTGAACAGAAGATTTCAAAAGGCAACTCAGGAAGACAAAGCAAATATTCTAATGGAATGTGCAAAGAGCTGGGGTTAGAATAAAGAGAAAATAATTTTTTTGGTATTTATAAAGTTGAAAGAACTGAAAACCAAATTCAAGTCACGAGTTTCACTACTGAGATACTATAGACAAAATCTTGAATAATTCAGGAAGCATTAAAAGAAGATTGATATAATACATAAAATCTCTGTACCAAAAATAATTGATTGACACTGAAAATTTCAAGAAATACCATATGAACACAAACCAATGGTTATGAAAGAAGTTCAGGCTTCACTCAAGGCACTGGAAAAAACAAATAAGGCCTCAGGGATCAAAACAATACCAATCAGTGTGCTTTGACTAACAGATGCAGCCCTGGACGTGCTCATGAGTCTATGCCAGGAAATTTGAGCACAGATGCTGAGAAAACTGACTGGAAGAGATCCATATTTGTTCCCAGTCCTGTGAAAGATGGTCCAACAATGTGGAAATGATCAAACAAAATCATTAATATCACATGCAAGCAAAATATTCCTGAAGATCATCCAAAAACTGCTAGAAGAGTACATAGAGTACTGTCAGAAGTTCAAATGGATTTTAGATGAGATCATGGCACCAAGGATATCATTGCTGATGTCAGATGGATCCTGACTGAAAGGAGAGACTGACTACCAGAAGAATGTCTGCTTGTGCTTTATTTTCAAAGGAATTTGACTGTATGAATTATAACAAACAAAACTAATGTTGAGAAGAGTAGGATTCCCAGAACAATTAATTGTACTCACATGAAACCTTTACCTAGACTAGGAAGTTGTTGTTCAGAGCATCAGAACACTACATGACTTAAAATAAGGAAAGATAAGTTCCCTTACATTCTTTATCCATATCTATTCTGTCTTTACACTGAGGAAATAATTCTAGAAGTTGTATTCTGAAGTACATGTGGCATCAAGATTGAAGGAAGATTCATCAATACTTACGCAGATAACACAATGTTGCTTCCTGAAAGTGAGGAGGACTTGAAACATTTTCTGCAGAAGAGTAAAGATTTCAATATAAGTTAAATCTCATCATCAAGAAGGCAAAAATCTCTACTCCCAGTCCAGTAAACAACATCATGATAAATGGAGAAAAATTGAAATTGTCTGTTATTTCATCTTAAATCCACTGTCAACTCCCTTGGTACCAGCAGTCAGAAGACCAGGAGAAGTATTGCAATGGACAAGTCCGCTGTCACGGACCTTTCTAAAATACTGTGAAGTAATGAATTATGTTAGTTTGAAGACTAAGGTGCACCTGATTCAGGCCATAGTCTTTTCAATTATTTGCTGTGTATCTGAGAAGTGAACAACGAATAAGGATGAGAAAAGAAGAACTGATACTTTTGATTTGTGGTGTTGAAGAAGAGCACTGGATTTCCCATGAACTTCCAAGGAGCAAAGATATATCTTGGAAAAAAGTGTAGCCATAATGTTCCTTGGAAGCAAGGATGGTGAAACGTCATCTTGCACACTTTTAATATCTTGTTAAGAGAGCTATTCCTCAGGAAGGGATATCATGCTTGGAAAGGTGGAGCGTTACTGAAAAAGAGGAAGACCCTCAATAAAATGGATTGGCTCAGTGACTGCAGCAGTGGGATCAAGTGTGTCAGAGATGAGGAAGATGGTACAAAATGTTCATAGGGTGGATATGAGTTGTAATCGACTTGACTATACTTAACAACTAAAACAACAGTGGCTTTCTGGTGACATAGTCATAAGGAGCTGTGCTGCCAACCTAAAAGCTATTGGTTTGAATCCATCAGCTTCTCCTTGGGAGAAGATGGATAATCTCCTTCCATACAATTTATTGCCTCTGAAAACCCACTACAGAGTAAGCTATGGGCTGGGGCAAACTCAACAGTATGTAACAAAAATAATAGCAGTTGTATAGTGTATTGCTTGTTGGGTGCTAACCCAAAGGTAGGAAGTTTGAGTTCACCAGTTTTTCTGAAGAAGGAAAGTAGTCTTTTATAAAGATTACAACTTTGGAAATCCAATGGAGATTTTGCAGTGAATCAAACTCAGGTTGATCGGCATTGTTGTGGTTAGATGCAGTTAGGCTGCATAGAACTCATAGTGACCCTCTGGACCGACAAAGTGAACCCTGCTCTGTCCTGTGCCATCCTCATAATCTCTAACACACTAAAGCCCATTGCTGAAATCATCATGCTAATCCATCTCACTGAGGGTCTTCTTTTTTTTCTGAATCTCCATCTTTTCAAGCATTATGTTCCTTTCCATAGAATAATCTTGCCTAGTTTCATGTTCTAAGTACAAAAGATGACACTTCACCATCTTTGTTCCCTAAAAGTACTCTGACTGCATTTTCCCCAAGACACATCTGTTTGTACTCTTCTCCACCACAAGAAAAGTATCAATTCTTCTTCTATCATCCTTATTTATTATCTTTCTCTCTGATGAATAGCAGATGGTTGAAAAGACCATGGCCTGAATAGGCAATAGGTTTATAGATAATTGTTATATCTTATAAGTTATTGTCAACACTGGGCTAATGGGCAGCATCAGTATGGATGGTGAAGAGATTGAGATAGTTAAAAGTCTTAGTTTACTTGCTTCCACAGTCAACACTCTTGGTAACAGCAGCCAGCAAATCAGGAGACGAATTGCATTGGGAAAGTCAGCTGTGAGGGACCTCTCAAGAGTACTGAAGAGCAACGACGTCAGGCTGGAGACTAAGATGAACCTGATCCAGGCTGTACAGTCTTTGCAATTACGCGTTATGCATCGGAGAGTTGGACAGTGAATAGGGATGATAGAAAGAGAATTGATGCCTTTGAGTTGTGGTGCTGGAGAAGAGTGTTAAATGTACCATGGACTGCTAGGAGAACAAACAGGTTTGTCCTGGAGAGGGTGAAGCCAGAATGCTCCTTGGAGTCAAGGATTCTGAAGCTTCGGCTGACATACTTTGGGCAAGTTGCAAGCAGGGACTGGTCCTTGGAGAGGAACATCATGTTTGGGAGAGTGGAAAGATGGTGCAGGAGAGGAAGACCCTCGATGAGATGGATTGATTCTGTGAGAGGAGTGGGGGAATGAGTGTGTTTGAGATGGCAAGGTTGACACAGGATAGAACGGCGTTTAAAGCTCTTGTACATAAAGTCGCTATGAGTCACAAGCGATTCAATGGCACATAACAACAACATTACCAATAATGGAAACATAGCCAGAAAATTTTCACTATGTGCCAGGCACCTTCCTAAATTCTTTACATATGTTAACACATTTTAATTTCTTAAAAATGTTCCAAAGGAGGCGCTGGGAGTATGAACCTGTTTTATAAGTGAAGAAACTGAGAAACAGAGAGGTTAACTTGCTTAAGATTGCAAAGACAGTTAAAGGCAAAGGAGGAATTTTTAACAAGGCACTTTGGCTTCTGCATTCTTGCTTTTAACCACTGCACAATAATATGTATGGAATTTGATGTTACAGACACACTGAAGCGGTCTGAAGAGGACTCCCACAGTGGTCAAAGCCATTCTGTTTATAAGAATCTGTACAAATAAAAATAAGGTTCTGGCTGTCTATTGCCTCCTCTTGTGAAAACATATAGAAATTAGGGATGGTCTGATTTGAAATATAACCTATGTGTCAGGGACAAATTCAGTTAGGGAGCCCTGGAGTTCACTTCAAAAAGGTAGGTGCAGTCAGACACCAGGGGAGTTAAAACCAAGTTACAATCAAGGTCTACAGGGCAACTAGATTAATCCACATGATGGGCACAAAATGACTCTGAAACCATATATACTGGCTTAGTGCTCAGTGATTCATATGCATTGTGTCATTTAACCATCACAAAGGTCAATGTCATTATTTTGGTTTTTCAGGAAAGATTTCCAGAGGTTAAGGAATTTGTACAAGGTTGCACAATTAGTGATAGAGCTTAGATTCAAATCCATTATCTGACTTGAAAGCTTAAGTCCATGGACAGAGTTGCATGCCCCCATCCTCAACACAGAGAGAGAGATAAGAAGGGGAAGGTATGAGGAGGGAAAATTTATCTCACATGAGATGCAATCTGCTCATTTTGATAAGTTCGAAGTGAAATAGTAGAAGCAAACAAGAAAGGAAGATATACAAGGCAGAATTTTTTAAAAAAATTATTATTGTATTGATAATATACAAAGAACATTTGTTATGAAACCTTTTCTACAGGTACAATTCAATTGAGTTTATATGTCAATCTTTATGGGCTTCTGGGATTCCAAATACTTCAAGCTGCTGCCTCTTTCTTATGCTGTGATCATTGTCTCTTGAGTTTAGGGGCCTGTAAGTCCATATACAAAGTACCAATTAGGGAAGCCTTCTTATTTCATATGGTTTTGAAGAAAAATCCTTTCCCTTTAATTTCTGCTGCAGATTTAACTTGTTGTGGCTTGGGGCCTCTTCCCTTCCATTTACGGCACACTGTAGTTACAATATTTCCCAAGGGAGGGTGCACTGTACTGTAGATATGGTACATAGTGTTGTTTTTTTCTGGCCCAAGGGCCGCAGGCTCCTCCTTGTTCTGCACAAGGACTTCTGGGCCAGGGTACCTGTTTTGATGGGGGGGGGGGGAAGCTGAGTCCCCCATTCTGGTGTCCCTCCTTGCTTCCCTGAACTTCTCTCTCACTCTGTGCTAAGCCTCCCAGCCTTGCCGAAGGGAATCCCAGAACACTTGATCATGCTAATGTGAAATCTATACTTAGACCAGGAGGCAGTCGTAAGAACAGAGCAAGGAAACACTGCATGGTTCAAAATTGGGAAGGGTGTACACCAGGGATGTGTTCTATCTCCATACCTGTTCAACCTGTATGCAGAACAGATTATCCGGGAGGCTGGGCTCTAGGAGGAGAAATGTGGCATCAGGATTGGAGGAAGATTCATCAACAATCTGCATTATGCAGATGATACAACCCGCTTGCTGAAACTGAGGAGGATGTGAAGCGTTTGTTGTGAAATGTCAGGGACTGCAGTCTTCAGTATGGATTGAGGCTTACTGTCAAGAAAGCAATGATTTTCCTCACTGGGCCAATTGGCAGCATCAGGATGGATGATGAGGAGATGGATAATGTTCACAGTTTTAGTTTGTTTGGCTCCACAGTCAACACTCTTGGTACCAGCAGCCAGGAAACTAAAAGACATCTGCGATGGGAAAGTCAGTGGTTAGAGACCTTTCTAAAGTGTCAGTCTGGAGACTAAGGTGCACCTGATACATATCATGGTAAAGATCATCAGAGAGCTGGACAATGACTTCTTGTTGTTGTTATGTGCCCTCGAGTCGTTTCCGACTCATAGCGGCCCTATGCACAACAGCCCTAAACCCTGCTCTATCCTGTGCCAACCGCACCGCCTCTGACACACCTATCCCGATTACCCCAGTCACCGAATCAATCCATCTCTTAGAGGGTCTTCCCCTCCTGCGCTGTCCCTCCACCCTCCCAAGCATGATGTCCCTCTCCAAGGACCCGTCCTTCCTGGCAACATGTCCAAAGTATGTCAGACGAAGCCCCAGAATCCTTGCCTCCAAGGAGTAGCTTGGTTTAATCCTCTCTAAGATGAATCTGTTTGTTTTCCTGGCAGTCCATGGTACATTCAGTACCCTTTTCCAGGACCACAGCTCAAAAGCATCCATTCTCCTTCTGTCCTCCCTAGTCATTGTCCAACTGTCTGATGCATAACAAGCAATTGCAAATACCATGGCCTGTATCAGGCGCACCTTAGTCTCCAGAGAGACACTGTTGCTCCTGAGTACCTTTGAGAGGTCCCTAACAGCAGACTTTCCCATCGTGATATGCTTTTTGATTTCCTGACTGCTGGTACCAAGAGTGTTGACTGTGGAGCCGAGCAAACTGAAGCTGTGAACACTCTCAATCTCTTCGTCATCCATCCTGATGCTGCTAATTGGTCCAGTGGCGAGAATCTTTGTCTTCTTGACATTGAGCCTTAGTCCATACTGAAGGCTGCAGTCCTTGACCTTTCACAGCAAGTGCATGAGGTCCTCCTGTTTCAGCAAGCAGGGTTGTGTCATCTGCATAACGGAGATTGTTAATAGATCTTCCACCAATCCTGATGCCACAATTCTCTTCATAGAGCCCAGCCTCTCGGATAATCTGCTCTGCATACATGTTGAAAAGGTATGGAGACAGGATGCATCCTGTCTAGGACAATGATTAGGGGATGATAGAAGGAAAATTGATGCCTTTGAGCTGTGGTGTTGGAGGAGAGGGTTGAATATACCATGGACTTCTAAGAAAACGAATAGATTTGTCCTGAAGAGGATGAAGACAGGCTGCTCCTTGGAGGCAAGGATTCTGAAGCTTTGTCTGACACACTTTGGGCATGTTGCATGGAGGGACCAGTTCTTGAAGAGGGACATCATGCTTGGGAGGGTGGAGGGACACCGCAGGAGAGGAAGACCCTCCATGAGATGGATTGATTCAGTGACTGGGGTAACGGAAGTAGGTGTGTTAGAGATAGTGAGATTTGCACAAGATAGGGCAGGATTTAGGGCTGTTGTACATAGGGTTCCTATGAGTAGCAGATAACTCGATGGCACATAACAACAACAACAACAACTGATTACATTATTCTAGTTGTACAATCTTTCTTGGTTTCATTTCTGACTTTTCCTTCCCCCATTAACATAAATTCACTGCTTCCTAAACCGTCTTTGTAAGCTTTGGAGTTGCTGTTGTTAATTTGATATCATATATAAATAGATCTTAAATGGATTCAATGTACTCACACACACACATACACATGGTTAGTTAAGCTAAAGTATTATTTAATTTTAAGAAGACTTCAGGGGATTATTTTTTTTAATTAAGATTTAAATGTTAACTCAAGGCTATAGTTTCAGGAGTTATCCAGCCTCATTGCTCCATAAAGTCTGTAGTCTGTGAGAACTGGAAATACGTTCTGCATTTTATACCTTTTGATCAGGATTCCTGTAGAGAATCTTTAACCAACATGTTCAGTAGTGGTGGTCAGACACCATCCAGTTCTGAATTTGTGCCAGAGGACTCAGTTGTTCATAGAGGCAAATAACGATGGATTCTATTTATCTCCTATTCCAGATTATCCTTTTCCCTCTCTTCTTGCAAGTGAACAGGCATTGATTTCCATACCATGGGTGTTTATGTAAGCTTTTAAGACTCCAGTCAATATGCAATTAACTTGAAGGTAGAAAAAAGTACTAAGTGCATTATCAGGCCTATTTTTTGGAATGTCTTATGAAACAATGATTCTAGTCATCCAAACCAAGGAACCAACTTCTATGTGGTAGTCCATAAGCAACCTCAGAAGCTACACTATTTTGGAGAGTGGTTACACTGTTGTGAAAGTCTATTCACATAACTATTGCCAACTCAACTGTTTATATGTGTAGAGTTCATTGCCAATACTTTAAAAAGTTGACTGTGCAAAGCTATCCTTAATGTAATTTTTACACTGTTGTTGTTATATGCTGTCGAGTCACCTGTGACCCACAGCAACCCTAAGTACAGCGGCTCTGAACCTTACCCTGTGTGTTACAATTGGTGATGTCCACATGCATAGTTGCTGTTTATGATTTTTTTAAAAAAGGATTTGATTTATAAGTAACTATTTGGTTGTACAAAATTTTGCTGCACAATCTCTGAGACTGTTTCTATCATCAAGGCTTTATTTTCCAACTCTTGAAACTTCATTGTTTTCAACGATTAAATTCCAGCCACCAGTTATTATCAATGCATCTAGATTGTGTATCTGATCAATTTCATATTGAATAGTTGATACAAAAATCTGAATTTCTTAATCTCTGTCATTAGTGGTTTGTGTGCAAATGTGAATAGTCAAGCTAGCAAGCCTTTTTGTGTGAGTTTACCCCATAGAATTTATTGATAGATATTTAGGTTCTTCCCAGCTTTTCGCCATTGTAAGTAGTACTTCAATCATTTTCTGTTTGCTAATCTTTTTGAAAGATTAGCGTTGGGATTGCCAGTGCATCTCCTTCCCCTTTAGGCCACCAGAGCTCCTGACATACTCACATACTCATTGCCATTGTGTTGAAACCAACTCATAGTGGACGCTCTATTGAGTTTCAAAGGTTGTAAATTGCACAGGAGACTGGCCATCTTTCTCCTGTGGATCTTGATTGAACCACCAAGGAGGTGCAGCCTTCACTTAGTAGCACAGCTCCATAAGAACTAGGTCGACAAAGTTTCATATATATTGTTAAATATATCTATTGTTTTTGAAAATGTTACTTTTGTGAATGATTTGTAGTATTGTAAGACATTTGATTCACTCAGCACTTACTATATTTTTTTTTTATCAGATGCTGATGTAAGTGCTAGAAAGATAATGCTACAATGCAGGGTGTTATGCTTGAGTGTATTTTAGAGTTTATAGCAGTTAGAACAACAATAATGCTTTCACGTACACTGTTTCATTGATCATTAAAGTGGCTATACATGTTTGAAAGGGCATGCATGTGTAATAATACAAAAATAAGTAGTAAAAGTAAAAAAGGAGTAACCTTTTCTACTGTCACCAGTATTTTGGACTTGGCATTAATTAGCAGATAACAATAGGAAAATAATAATCTTCTTTTTAGTTTCCAAATCATAGGTTTGGTGATAACCGCTTTTCTGACTACCTTACAGATTTTTGCACTAATATAAGCCAGATTTCTGGTTTAAAACCAAATAATGAAAATAAAGATTAATAAAAATGAGACAGATTACTAAGTAGAGATTAATATAGACACTATTTTTTTGTTCAATTTCTTATTCCTTTTTATTTTCTTTGTCTTATTTTTTCTTCTGATGAAATAGATTATACCAAAATAACAGTTTTCCAAGTCCTACAGCTGTTAGTAGTAAAAAGTTATGGCGAAACTACAGTGTTTATATGGAGGATAACATACTATCTGAGAGTCAAGTTTCTCCTCATCTAAATATTGAATTGGCCAACTTCATATAAAAGTAATTGAAAGATGTACAGCCACATCATTGCTCTGTTCTCCTTTGTGTAGCATTATGATAGCTCTGTCTATATAAACCAATGTCTGAAACATTTGAATAGACACTTTTGTTCCCCAACAATGTACCAGAAATACAGATATTTGTAATGCACATACATTTATGCTTAAGATGCATATAGTTTTACACTGGAAAAATTGCAATTATTGGACACTTCTGAAATGTGTAAAGTCCCTGAACTCAGCCTTTGGTTTTAAATTCTGCACCTCCATTTGCCTTTCATTATCTTTTAATTTTCCCTGTACTGGTAAGTTTTTTGAGAAAGAAATACAAACTAAGTACTTCTATTGCCTCATTGTCTGTATAAATGAATTACCATCTGGCTTTCATCCCATAAATCTTGTCTCAATCATACATAAAGTCTTAGGTGGTAAAACCAATTGACAATGTCGAATTCTTTCTTCAGAAAAACAGTTTTTGACATTCTTTATACACCCAATTGAGACAATTTCTTTTTTTGGTTTATGTGGTGCACTTCTCTCTTAATTTCTTTTCTTTTCTGGATGCCCTACTATCTCTTATTGTTGAGCTCAACTTTCTTGACAATCTCTTTGGAATGGGAATGATTGTATGAAACATACTATGAATGAAGTGTTGTGTAAAATATAATGGATACAAATTTTGTAAGCAAACTGATATGTTGTTGTTGTTGTTATGTGCCATTGAGTTGCTTGCGACTCATAGAGACTCTATGTACAACAGTCCTAAAACCCTAATTTATCCTATGCCAATCACACTGCTTCTGACACACCCATCCCGATTACCCCAGTCACTGAAGCAATCCACCTCATAGAGGGTCTTTCTCTCCTACGCCATCCCTCCACCCTCCCAAGCATGATGTCCCTCTCCAAGGACCTGTCCCTTCTTACACATGTCAAAAGTATGTCAGATGAAGCCCCAGAATCCTTGCCTCCAAGGAGCAACCTGGTTTGCCCCTCTCCAAGATGAATCTGTTTGTTTTCTTGGCAGTTCATGGTACATTCAATACTCTTCTCCAGCACCACAGCTCAAAGGCAGCAACTCTCCTTCTATCCTCCCTAGTCAGTGTCCAACTTTCTGATGCATAACAAGTGATTGCAAAGACCATAGCCTGTATCAGACGTACCTTAGTCTCCAGACTGACACCATTGCTCTTCAGTACCCTGAAGAGGTCCCAAATACAGACTTTCTCATCGGACTACGTCTTTTAATTTCCTGGCTGCTGGTGCCAAGAGTGTTGACCGTGGAACCAAGCAAAGTGAAGTTGGTAAAAATCTCAATCTCTTCACCATCCATCCTGATGCTGCCAATTGGTCCAGTGGTGAGAATCTGTCTTCTTGACATTGAGCCTCAATGCATACTGAAGGCTGCAGTCTTTGACTCTCTGCAGCAAGTGCATCAGGTCCTCCTCAGTTTCAGCAAGCAGGGTTGTGTCATCTGCATAACACAGATTGTTGATGAATCTTCCACCAATCCTGACACCATACTTCTCCTCATGGAGCCCAGCCTCCCGGATAATCTGTTCTGCATACAGGTCGAAAAGGTATGGTGCCAGGACACATCCCTGGCATACACCCTTCCCAATTTTGAACCATGTAGTGTTTCCCTGCTCTGTTCTGATGACTGAGTCTTGGTCCAACTATAGGTTTCTCATTAGCACGATCAAGTGTTCTGTGATTCCTGTTTTTCTCAGAGTCAGCCACAGTTTGTTATGATCCACACAGTCAAATGCCTTTGCATAATCAATGAAACACAGATACACATTCTTCTGGTCTTCCCTGCTTTCAGCTAAGATCCATTTAACATGAGCGATAATATCCGTAGTACCACGACCCCTTCTAAACCCAGCCTGGATTTATGGCAGTTCTGAAGAACAAATTCAAACCTCAAGTTGCTATAATCTAGAATGCTTTAGAAAGACTATTAAATGATCCAGGAAGTATTAAAAGAAGATGGGAAAAATATGCTGAGTTACTGTATCGAATGGAATTGGCAGCCCCAGAAGAATTTCATGGAACAACATATGAGCAAGAGCCTATGGTGATGAAGGAAGAAGTTCAAGCTGCTTTGAAGGAAATAGCAAAAAACAAAGCCCTAGCAATAGATGATATACCAATTGACATATTTCAGCTAACAGATGCTGCCCTGGACATGCTCACCAACTTGTGCCAAGAAATCTGGAAAACAACCACTTGGCCAACTGACTAGAAGAGATCTATATTTGTTCCCATTCCAAAAAAAAGTGTGGCCCAACAGAGTGTGGAAACTATATAACAATATCATTGATTTCACATGCAAGTAAATGGATATAAAAGAAAAATTAAAAAAAAAAGTTGATGCAAGAGACACCTATTCCTGATCTTTACTTTTTCTCACTCAATTTGCACAAAATAGATTGGAGGCATCAGGATAGGAAGAAGACTCATTAACAACCTGTAATATGGAAATCAAACAGCATTACTTCCTGAAAGCAAAGAAGGCTTCAGTAAGGACTATAGTGCAACATAAAGGAGAAACAAAATTCCTCAAAAATAGACCCTAAATAACCTCATGGTAAATGGGGAAATGCTTGAAACTGTCAAGGCTTTTATTTTACTTGGTTCTATGCAACCAAGGCAACGCTCATGGGAGCAGCAGTCAAGAAATCATAGGACACGTTTCCCTGGACATATTTGCCACCCACAAGTTCTTTACAAAGTTTTAAAAATCTAGGATGTTGCTTTAAAGAATAAGGTCATCCTGACTTGGGTTGTAGTATTCTCACTTACCTCATGTGAAATTTGGATGGTGAATATGGAAGACTAAAGAAGAATTAATTTTTTGTTTGTGATATTAATAAAGAATATTTACTATATCGTGGATTTCAAAAAGAACAAAGAAAGATGGTTTTCTAAAGGTGCAGTCAGAATGCTCCTTGGAGGTGAAAATGTTTATACTTTGTCTAATATACTCTGAGTACATTCTTAAGAAAGGTTTGTTTCTGGGGAGGAGCACTGTACGTGGTAGAAGATCGATGAGAAAAGAGAAAGACCTTCAGTGAGATGGATTGATGCAGTGACTGTACCAAAAGATCAAAACGAACCAGTGATTGAGCAATGATGTCGAACTGGAAAGTGTTTTAGTCTACTGTACAAAAGTCAACATGAGTAGAAATGCTCTTGGTGAAACCTAACAACCTTTATTTATTCTTATGTATTCCTACGCCTTCAATTAATTACCTTATTGAACTTCATAAGTAGAACATTTCTACATATCTTTATTCTAGACCCCTTTTTCTCTTTTTTCCCCATTCCATACCTTGGTAACAGGTCAATAATTGAAGATAGGTATCCTATCAGTTTACTTATCTGTATTCGTTACCATCGATTTTTTTCTTTTTCATGGCATCATAAACTGAGATCAAAACAAATTCCTTTGTTCTCTACTTCAGAGAGCATCTGTTTCTTTTTCTTTATTTTCTCTCTGATGTCTGCAAATGTCAGCCACCAAGTCACACCAATGACTAGATGATACATTTGATCCAACTAGTAGGAGTCTCTGGAGGAGTTTCTGAGCCTTGATACATTTAAGTCTCCCAAGGTGTTTATAATGTGGGTATAGATTTGTGAGCTCTACTGTATGCATAAATCACCTACTGCTCTTGTTAAATGGCAAATCCTAATTCAGCATGTCTGGGTTGTGATCTGAGATTTGGTTTTTCTAAGAAGTTACCCAATGCTGGTAGATGCTGCTAGTATGTGGACCCATAACTCAATGTCTTGAATTGATTCTGACTCTATTTGAGTGACTCTGTCAAATATAACAAAACTACCACCTCCAGTGAGTTTTCAGAGACAACATCATATGCTTTTCAGATTGTAGCACACCTCCTTAACACTAGGCCATCAGAGGTGCCCTTTGGCGGTAGACCTGGAGATATACTTCTGAAAAGTCACAGCCTTACAAACTCTAGAACATTTCTACTTTCTACACATAGGTTTGCCATGATAAAGAACACACTTTGAGACAACTAACAACAGCAACATATGCACAATACATTGTCTTTTTTTTTTGCACAATACATTTTTAATTTGGTAAGGTGTTGCACTGGTGGCCTACTGGCAAGAAGTTGTGCTGCAATCACGAATGTACGTGATTCAAATCCACCAGCTCTTCCACAGGAGAAAGAAGGACAATTTCCTCCAGTGTGATTACCTGCCTCTGAAAACCCATCAGAAGGTCAGCTATTATGGGTCAGTTCCACTGGAAGGTACAAAACAACAAGGAGTTGCCCTGCCAACTCAAAGGCATGGAGAGTAAATCTACCAGTGCCTTTTCGTAAAAAGATGGACAATCTTTTCTCAAGTGATTTATAGCCTCTGAAAATCCACTGGAGGGTCAGTTATGAGTTGGTCCTAACTCAATGGTCTATAACAATATCAACAGTTAGCACTGTTAGCATAGTGGTAAGGAGTTGTACTTTCAACCAAAAGAGAGGCAGTTTGAATCCACAGGCTCCTATAAAGGCAGATGGGCAATTTGCCCAGTGCAATTTATAGACTCTGAAAATCTGCTGGAAGGTCAGGTTGGACTCAAAGACAATGAGAGAGAGAGAGAGAGAGAGAGAGAGAGAGAGAGAGAGAGAGAGAGAGAGAGAGAGAGGAGAGAGACAGAGAGAGAAATAGTACAAAGAGCTTGCTTTAAGAAAATAAATTTTATTATCTTTTTATAAAATATTCTCATAAAATAATCAATTTTTAACTTGGTTAATATAGGGTTTGTATGTATCTGAAAAGTGATTAACTTAAAACACACCTTTTACTGATGACACTTTGTTGACATGAAAAAAGAAAATCCTACTTCCAAAAGTGATTATAATCACGGAGTGGAATTTACAATGTGTATCTTTCGGGAACACAATTCAACTGACAACAGATATAATTCCCCTGCCTGAAATGCTGTGCTCTACACTCTGTTTATCCTTCAAATTGTAGTTTAGGAGTTTTTCTATTTCCAGTTAGAACCTATTTTGTATGTTCTCATATGACCTTTGTTATAGCTATTAAAACGCATCCAAGCTTTTGTTTTATAGTTGTTAGTTTACTTCTCTGTCTCTTTATTAACTGACTGTCCTAAGCACAGTGCTCTGTAGCTCTAAGGTCTAACACAGTGCCTGGCACATTGAGGGATCTAACAAAACTCTGTTGAAGAAGTTGCAGCTTGTTGAAATTAAAGATGAGAATTCATTGACACAGTCACAATTTTATTTATCAAAATAATAGTTTGGTGCATCAGCAGAAATTTTTTTCTGCCACCATCTATTGTTAGATTTGCCAGAAAAATTAGGAGGAAATAAAAACAGAGTAATACAATGTTATACTTTCCAATAACTTATATTGATATACTTCATAGGACATAAACTCAGATTTCTTGCGTATTTTAATTCTTACATATTTTGAAGTTCCCTTCTTGAGAGAATTTATAGCAAAAGTGTTTTCTGAAGAGTAGAGTTTTCCAAAAAAAAAAAAAAAAGACGTTTAAAAAAAAAAAAGACTTTATTTAGAAGATAATTCTTCCTTTTTTCTTTTATTTGTTTTCAGATCGAACTGGTACAGCAGCGATCAATGCCTGCCTAGGAAAGAAAAAATTGGTTCTCTCATTATGGTCAATAGAACCTCAGATTCAGTCTTTATATCAGCAATGCTCTTCGTCACGACATCTGGCACAAGATGCCCAACTTGCTGCTATCAAATTTGGCCTGAGAGCTTCAGCATATTTCACACACTCTGGGCCTCCATTAGCTGAATAATTAAGGGCGGGTTTAAGCTTCTCCTTCCAAGAGACTGTCACGAACTTGAAGAGGCTGGATAGAATTGAAGTCATTTGGATAACTTCGAGGACTCTTTACTGAGATTGATTAGATAAGTCTCTACACAAAGATGCTGGTCAAACAAAAGATTTTCAGGCAAGCACATTTTTAAACTGATTTCTTATAGGAAATTCTCACAGCTAAAATGATACCTAATCATAATTTATCTACAAAAGAAATCTACAGATGAAATATATAGATTTTTCATTTCTATTACCGTCCCTCATCATGAGCTATTGACAATGTACTTGCGGTCACTTAATATTATCAAAATCAATATCTTCAAACAAAAGGGGTTGTCTTAGCTAACAGCCTAAGACAAAGGCGAGAACCATTGATAATGACACTTCATTTGTTTGGTAGAAATTTAATTGACTGAAACAACACTGTAATGCAACAGATCATTCATTCTTTCAGTTAAAACATTGATCCACTTAATTGTTGACCTATAGATACCTTTGTGGTATGTCAAGTTTGAAAGATAAACACTAATTTCAAAGGTCTGAAAATCTATTTGAAATCAACCAGTTTTCTGGATTTCAAGAACGTTAAACTGTGCTTCATGCCTTACAGATATTTACTGCCACCACCAACACCACTATAGTGTTAATTCTGACTCATGATGTCATGTATGTCAGAATATAACTGCTACATATAGTTTTCAATGGATGAGGACTTTCATTCATTGGGTCGTTCTGAGTCACCTACGACAAGGGCACTTAACAACAATAACACCAGCATAGAGACCAGTAGGCCTAGTGGAGAGAAAGTGTTGCCACCAAGCCAAAGGTGAGTTACTTCTAATCGGCAGCCCTCAGGCCTGTTTTTCATTGTTTTTGTTCAAACATTCTTCTAGGTTGTATAGCCCTGGTGTGTCCATTTGCTATACAGAGGTAACTTGTGGTTGCTGTGAAGCTGAACACTGTGACACAGATGTGTCAAGTGTGATAATGGTTACTCATAGCAGACAGTGTTTGGTGATGCTCCCTGATTAAAACAAGCTTGGAAGCAGGAGTGGCATCCACTTCCATAAATAGCTTGCCTCAGGGAAAACCATATGAACCTGGAAAAAGGATGAAAGTCACACAAGTGTTGAGAACTTTCCTTCATAGGGTCGCTATGAATTGCCTACGACTCAATGGCACTTAACAGCAACAACTTTTTTAAGCATAGATGACTAGATCTTTCTTCTGAGGTTGTGGTTGTGGTTGTTAGGGACCTTCGAGAGGTGTTGGTAGGTGGATTCAATTTTCCAAGTTTTTGGTTAACACACGCATACCCACAGACATCTTCAAGTGTTCTCAGAGACAATTTACCCTGAAATAAAAATATGATATTCCACTGAACCAGATTCCACCCAGATGATGGCTATGGGTACTTCTTCTCTTTGAGTAATGTAAACTCCATGAGAATATAGTCCTTAAATATGTTTTTTTAAAGCTTTATTTCAGTTCAAATCCGATGCATGGCATATATGAGCACTTTACAAATGTAGAATGAATGTGAATGGCATTCAATTTCTCACTCCAAGGCTGTGGAAATGTGGAAGTGCCAATTGTCAATGAACTCTTTTGAGAGCTTCAGTCTCCCACACAAAACCAATTCATTTATTTATAAAAACAAAGCAGAAAGAGCTCTGGTATTTTGTTTTATTTAGGCTGAGAAAACACTTACTTAGAAAGAATTTCATTTTCAGCTTATCACGTTGTTGATCTTCTTTTTGTATAAAGTTTATGGCTTTCCGTAATTTGAAGGACAAAGTTCCAAATCCTAGCGTGGCTTATAAATTCTTCTATAAATTGCTTTTATATTTTAACCCAATTCTGTGCCACTTTTCACTGTGTGTTCAGTGGTTTTGCCAATACATACATTTTTTTATCCCCTCAAATTTTTATTTTCTATATCTTCCATTCATTTAATTTTTTTTAAGATATCCATTCCTTTCCTTACTCTGTTTGTGACTTTTTCTTAGTTTTGTTTTTACCTTTAGATACTTGGACATATTTTGTACAACTATGTTAACATCTTTATCTCACAAATTCCATTTCCTTTGGTTTTTAAGTCTAGTGTTCCATATTAACTTTTCTCCTTGTTGTGTCCTATTTTCTAACATCTTTGCATGTTTTAATTGGATGCTGAACACTGTGAATTTTATGATGTTGAGTGTCCAGATTTTATTTTCCTTTAAAGAGTTTTAGACTTTGTTTCATTTTATTATAAAGTTAATTTAATAGTGTTTCTTTTTTATATTTTTCAGGCTTATTTTAAGGGTTTTGAAGGAAGGTTTTAGAGGTTCCTAGTGATACAACTTTGTTGTTGTTGTTGCTGTATGTTTTCAAGTTGGTACCAACTCATAGCTGACCCTCCAGCAGATTTTCAGGGGCTGTAAATCTCATGGGAGGAGATTGCTAGTTTTTATCCCCACGAAGCAGCTAGTGGATTTGAACTGTCTATATCTGAGGTGACAGTGCAGTTACTAAACAGTGAGCCACCAAAACTCTTTCCAGAAGATCATGCTGGGTTTAGAAGAGGCCATGCCACCAGGGATCTCATTGTAGATGCCAGATGGATTCTGACTGAAAGCAAAGACTATCAGAGCATGTCAGTTTGTGTTTTATTGACTATGCAATGGTATTTGACTGTGTAGAAAATAACAAATTATGGCTCACATTGAGAAGAAAGGGAATCCCAGAACACTTCATTGTGCTCACAAGAAACCTGTATCTAGCACAAGAAACTGTTGTGTGAACAGAGCAAGAAACACTATATAGTTTAAAACCTGAAAAGGCATGTGTCAGGGTTGTATACTTTCTCCATACTATCCACTCTATGTTGTTGTTGTTGTTGTTACTATGTACCATCGAGTCGCCTGAGACACATAGTGACCCTATGTACAACAGCCCTAAACTCTGTCGTATCCTGTGCCAATCTCACCATCTCTGACACACCTTCCCCCATTACCTCAGTCACTGATATCCCTCTCATAGAGGGTCTTCCTCTCCTTCGCTGTCCCTACACCCTCCCAAGCACAACGTCCCTCTCCAAGGACTGGTCCCTCCTTGCAACATGTCCAAAGTATGTCAGACGAAGCTTCAGAATCTTTGCCTCCAAGGAGCAACCTGACTCCACCCTCTCCAGGACAAAGCTGTCTGTTTTCCTAGCAGTCCATGGTATATTTCTTATTCTTCTCCAACACCACAGTTCAAAGGCATCAATTCTCCTTCCATCAGCCTTAATCATTGTCCACCTCTCCAATGCATCGCAAGTGATTGCAAAGACCATGGCATGTATCAGGCGCACCTTAGTCTCCAGACTCACATCTTTGCACTTCAGCACGTTAAAGAGGTCTCTAACAGCAGACTTGCTCATCGCAATACGTCTTTTAATTTCCTGGCTGCTGGTGCCAAGAGTGTTGACTGTGGATCCAAGGAAACCAAAACTGTGAACAATCTCAATCACTTCAGCATCCTTTATAACGCTGCCAATTGGCCTAGTGGTAAGAATCTTTGTTTTCTTGATATTGAGTCTCAATACATACTGAAGACTGCAGTCTCTGACCTTCCACAGCAAGTGCTTCAGGTTTTCAGTTTCAGCAAGCAGGGTTGTGTCATCTGCATAACACAGCTTAATTGATGATACTTCCTCCAATCCTGATGCAACATTTCTCCTCCTAGAGACCAGCCTCCCGGATAACCACTCTATGTGCTGAGCAAATCATTCAAGTCTGGACTCTGTGGAGAAGAACGTGACATTAGGATCAGAGAAAGACTCATCAACAGCCTGAAATATGCAGATGACATATTTTTGCTTGCTGAAAGTGGGAGGATTTGAAATGCTTGCTGCAGTAGATCAAAGACTACAGTCTTCAATATGGATTGCACCTCAACATCAAAAAGATAAAAATCTCAAAAAAGATAAAAGCATTGAATCTATATACAGCATCATCGATAGGTGGAAAAAGATTGAAATTGTCAACAACTTCATCTTATGTACGTTTGGTACCAACAGTCAGGATATCAGGAGATGTATTATATTGATAAAGCCCACTGTCAGGGACTTCTCCAAAATACTGAGAAGCGTTGATGTCAGTTTGAAGACTAAGATTTGTCTGGGTCAGGCTGTGGTCTATTCCATCACTTGCTGTGCATCTGAGATCCGGACAATGAATAACGATGATGGAGGAAGAATTAGTACCTTTAAGCTGCAGTGTTGGAGAAGAATACTCAATGGATTACTGAAAGAACAAACAAATGAGCCTTGGAAAGTACAACCAGAGTTGTCCTTGGAAACAAGGTTCGTCAAGCATTATCCATATTTTTGGCATGTTGTCAGGAGGATCCAGTCCTCGGAAAAGGACGTCATGCTGGGGGAAAAAAGGAGGATCAGTGAAAAAGAGGAAGACCCTCTGTAAAACGGATTGATAAAATGAGCGTGGCAGTGAGCTCATGTGTGTTTGATAGAGGTGATGAGGAAGACCCAGGATAGGTCAAGGTTCAGACTTGTATTTCATGAGGCGATTATGAGTTGTAGTTGATTCAATGGCAGCCAGCAGCAACAACAGAAACCTGCTATTATCTACAACGATGATATAGAGAGAATTACGCTGGCTTAGTGGACAGAAAGTTATTTTACCAAGCCAAAGGTGGGTGATTTTAATCTGCGGCCCTCAGGCCTGGTTCAAATTGTTTTCCTGTCAAACATTCTTCTAGGTGGTATAGCACTGGTCTGTGCATTGCTGTACAGAGGTAGCTCATGGTTCCTGTGATGCTGAACACTGGGACACTGATGTGCCAAATGTGGTAATGGTTACCCATGGCAGACAGTGTTTGGTGGAGCTTCCGGACTAAAACAAGCCTAGAAGAAGGAGCGGCATCCACTTTCGAAATGGGTTGCTTCTGGAAACTCTGTAAATGAACAGTACTAAGGCCTTTTGTTCATAGGGTCGCTATGAGTCATCTATGACTCGATGGCACCTAAACACCAAATATAATAATTTTACTTTTTAATTTTGAAACGAAGTGCTAAATTATCTTTTTTAAATGACTAATTCCTACTATACTGTAACTGGAATGACAACAGGTAAAATTAGCAATGAGCAATGATCATTTCAGACCAGCCACATAAATCAAGGTGAAAGTAGAGGAGTAGTCTAGGTTTACCTGGCCTATTGGCTGTCTGATTAACATACTCTTCATCTATCTTTTTCCTTTTCTACAACATGCTTAAATAAGATACTTTTTCTTGAAAGAAAAATGATTAATATAGAGATAAGTCTGTTGGGAGTTTCACTGCTAATCCAAAGGCCATTGCCAACTTAAGTCCACCAGTGACTCCTTGGGAGAAAGGTGGAAAATTTCTTGTGTGATTTATGGTCTTGGGAATCTAACAGAGAGTCAGTTATGATTTGGTTCCAACTCAATAGAAATGAAATTTTTGAGAGTTGACTGTAGATACATCTTCATTAATGAAGCCTTTAGAGTATGACATTGCAAGAAGACTTGGATATCTCATGGTCTTCCAAAAGAGCAAACAAATCTGTCTTAAAGGAAATGCATCCAGGGTGCTTCGTAGAGGCAAAGATGATGAAACTTGATATCACACACATATTTTATGTATTATCAAGAGGGGCCAGTTCTTTGAAAAAGACATCACAATGAGAAAGATAGAGGGTCAGTGGAGGAGAGGAAGATTCTCAATGAGATGGATTGACAAAGAGATATCAACAAGGTGCTTGAATAGGCAGAGATAGTTATGTTAGTGCAGTGCTATTGTTCTATCTGTTCTGTGAGTTGTTTGGGTTTTTTTTTTTAAATTCTTTTAAATTCGGTATATATACCATAACTTACTTCTGCATAATCATGTACACACACTGTTTCACTCATGCTCACCCTCTTCTCTTACAATCATTATGGAAAATTGTATTCTGCACAATATGTTTTAACCCTACCAGCAACAGTGAAGCTTTTAACACAAAGTCAAGTGCCATTTCACTTTGTAGGATGGTGGTGTTCAAACTCTTGCTGTCGAATTAGAACCAACTTTAATCTGATCCTACTGATCCTACAGTAGACTCATCAACAATCTGTGTTATGCAGATGACACAACCCTGCTTACTGAAACTGAGGAGGACCTGAATTGCTTGTTGTAGAAGGTCAAGAACTGCAGCCTTCAATATGGATTGAAGCTCAACATCAAGAAAACAAAGACTCTCACCACTAGGCTGATGGGCTTCATGATAGATAGTGAAGAGATTGAGATTGTCGATAGCTTCAATTTGCTTGACTCTACAGTCAACACTATTGGTACCAGCAGCCAGGAAATTAAAAGACAAATTGCATTGGGAAAGTCTGCTGTCAGAGACCTCTCCAGAGGACAGAAGAGCAACAAAATCAGTCTGGAGACTAAGGTGCGCCTGATACAGGCCACGGTCTTTGCAATTACTTGCTATGCATCCGAGAACTGGACAATGACTAGAGATGATAGAAGGTGAGTTGACGCCTTTGAGCTTTGATGCTGGAGAAGAGTATTGAATATAACATGGACTGCTAGGAGAACAAACAAGCTCATCCTGGAGAGGGTGAAGGCAGGCTGCTCCTTGGAGGCGAGAATTCTGAAGCTCCATCTGACATATTTTGGACATGTTGCAAGGAGTGATCATTCCTTGGAGAGGGACGTCATTTTGGGGAGGGTGGAGAGAGCGCAGGAGAGGAAGACCCTTGATGAGATGGATTCATTTCCATCACTGGGGAAATGGGGATAGGCTCGTCGGAGACAATAAGATTGGCAGGGTTTAGGGTTGTTGTACATAGGGTTGCTATGAGTCTCCTGTGACTCGACAGCACATAACAACAACAACAGTGAGTTTTCAGAGATTGCCCACCTTTCTCCCTTGGAGGCTCTAGTGGATTCAAATTTCAGCTTTATGTCAAAAGCATGGTAGACTACATCATCATCAGAGGAGGATGGTGGTACTAGAGATATAAATTCTTTATGTATAATTCATTTTACTATCTTCACTTATTCCTGAATTGTGTGCTTTCATTGATCCTGCTGAGTAAGCACTGAGCTAAGGATAGGTAGAGGGCATAACATAAGTCAATCATAATCTTTATCTTAGATATACAAATCAAGTGCCATTTTTATGCCTTAAAGTAAAGCACTTCCTGCAGTGAGATTTTGTGCTAGAGGAGCAGTAGAATCCTGAGTCATTTGACAGATCATAATGTCCAGATCATGTGCTTCGGTGATTAATTGATGCAGGTGAGGTTCAGGGTGACCTCACAGGTGGGCAGAGTGGAAGAACACAGGCCCAGGCTGTGAAACGGCATAGAGTAGTACAAATCCATAATAAATTTGAAAGTCACAGGAAAACATTAGTCCTCAGAGTGACTGGTTGGATTGGTTTTCCTCACAGATTTCAATAAACTTGGTAGTTTAAAACAGCTGACATCTACTCTCTGCCTCTGCTCTGGAGGTCAGAAGTCTGAAATGATGGCGTTGGTGCGGTCAGTTACCTCAAGAGACTCTGATGGAGAATGTGTTTCTCTCTTTTACTTTTGGTGTTTGGTAGCAATACTTGGTGTTCCTTAATTTGACTCCTTTTAATTTATAGCTCAGTCTTCACATGGACAGTTTTTGGCACATTTCTCCTTTATCCCAAGGCCTGGAGGTTGATTCCAGCTCTTTGTGACTCGCTATGACAGAATAAAACTGCCCCATGGGTTTATTTTTTAAAATTTTATTAATTTTAATGAACACTTTCAGAGATTTTGGATTTCCATTCATTCATTGTTTCACTTTTCTCCCTGCCCAGCCCTCCCTCCTCAGTTTGCTCTTCTCTTTGAAAAGTAAAAGAAAAATTCTTTCATTGGTATACAGCCGCCCCCCCCCTCCCAAGTACACTCCAGTATGCAACCTTCATTCTGGACTCTTCTCATAACCATAATACCCAATTGTATATCACTTTTAAACTGTTCTCTCCCTCATCTGTTTCAATACAGTATACATAATTATCCAATTTTTCTCAGTCTTACCCCAACCCTGATGTCAGTTCTGTTGTACAACAGTGGCACTATGCAGTATTTGTCTTTGTGGTTGAGATATTTCACTCAGCATAATGCTCTCCAGGGTCACCCAGGGTTTTCAAAGTTGTTATCTTTTACTGAAACAGGTTATTCCATTCTTCTGAGGAGTGTTGGTGGATTGAAACCACTGACCTTTTGGCTAGCAACCTCACTCTTTAATTACTTTACCACTGAGGCTTTTCCCCATTATTTCTAAGAACTCACTGCTGTCTATTCCATTTCCAACACATAATGGCCCTCCATAAATTCTTTAGAGCTGAAATACTCAATGGGAAAAGATTGTCCATCTTTATACCACAGAGAAGCTAATAGATTTGAATGACAGGCCTTTTGTTGAGTACCCCAACATGTAATGCACTGTGCCACCAGATATTGATAAGGACTTTCTGAATTCAAGATGATTTCAACTTGAGACTTTTAGTTACAACTGCAAATACATTATTTCCACATAAGATTGCAAACACCATTTATAAGAAATATCAACAACTACTGTACTCGTGGGCTTCATTTGATGGTCTGCACAGGATTCAGATTGACTATCTATGGAAAGAATCACTGGAGAAGCTCAATATCAGCTATGAACTTATAGTCAAGGGGCAATGGTAGTGAACTATGAAGTTCTAGCTGCTCTGAAGGAACTGGCAAAAAACAAGGCCACAGGGATCAATGAAATACTAATTGAAATATTTCAACACACAGAGACAACCCTGGACATGTTCATCAGACTATGCTAAGAACTCTGGAGAACAACAACCTGGCCAACTGACTGGAAGAGACCATATTGATTCTCATTCCAAATTAAAGTGAGCAAACAGAGTGTGGAAATTATTCAATGCTATTGCTAAAAATCACACACAAGCAAAATCCTGCTGAAGATAATACAAAAGCAACTAGAACAGTACATCAAATGAACAAGCTGAATTTAGAAGAGGCCATGACATTAGGGACATAATCTCCATTGTCGTATGGAACTTAGCTGAAAGCAGAGAGTACCAGAGGAATGTCTTTCTGTATTTCACGGACTATGCAAAAGCATTTGCCTGTGGATCACAATAAATTGTGGCTAACCTTGAGAAGAATAGGAATCCCAGAACACTTGATTTTTCTCATGCAAAACTGGTATTTGGAGGTACTAATCAGACCTGAACAAGGAAATAATGCATGGTTCAAAATCAGGAAAGGAGTGCATCAGAGATGTGTCCTGTCTCCATACCATTTCAATCTATATGTGGAACAGATAATTTGGGAGGCTGGACTTTGAGTGGGCATGTGGCATCATGCTTGGAGGAAGATTTATCAACAACCCGCATTATTCATATGTCAAAACTTTGCTTGCTGAAACTGAGGAGGATGTGAAGCATTTGCTACAGAGTGTCAAGGACTGTAGCCTGCAATACGGATGGAAGTCAACATCAAGAAAACAGATTCTCACCACTGTGCCAATTGACAGCAACATAATAGAAGGAAAAGGTCTTGAGATTGTTAACAATTTCAGCTTGTTTGGTTCCATAAACAATGCTCTTGGCACCAGCAATCAGGAAATCAACAGGTAAATTGCATTAAAAAATTTCCTGTCAGGGACCTCTCCAGAATACTGAATAGCAATGATGTCAGTCTAGATACTATTATGTGCCTGATCCAGACCATAGTCTTTACAATTACTTGCTATGCATCAGAGAGCTGGATAGAGACTAAGGATTACAGAAGAATCATCCTTAGATGAAGAATTGGTGGCTCTGAGTTGTGGTGCTTGAGAAGAGTATTGAACAAGAAAACAAATAGGTCTGTCCTGGAGAAATTGAAACCAAACTGCTCATTACAGGCAAGGATTTTGAAGCTCTGTCTCACATACTTTGGGCATGTTGCCTGGAGGGACCAGTCCCTGAGTGGGACATCATGCTTGGAAGGATAAAGGGACAGCTTAGGAGAGGAAGACACCAGATGAGATAGATTGACATAGTAACTGGGGTAATGAGGGTAGGTGTGTCAGAGATAGTGAGATTGGCTCAGGATAGATTAGGGTTTAGTGCTGTTCTCCATACATAGGGTTGCTATGAGTGACAGTCTAGTAGACAGCATATAACAACAACAATCACTTACGGTCACATTCACGAGTATGAAAATTAAGATAAAGATTTATCTTTTTGAGAGTGGCACAATGGCTTACAGTTTATAACTGTATGATTGGAAGTTTGAACATACTCACTAGCTCTGTGCAAGAAAGACCTGGTTATCATTTGGATATAGATTACAGTCAAGAAACCTTATATGATAATTCTACTTTGCCTCATGTGAGCTGGAATTCACTCAATGGTACCTTCAAGCCATTACTTTGATAAAAGCTGGAGTGAGACCTAGGTTAGGGGAACAAAAAGCAGTTTCAGACAAGGTATTAATTTGCAGCTTCACACACAGAAAAAAGTAATCTAATTGCTTGCACTGAAATTCAAGGACAGAGAGGACTAATAGCAAACAAAATGGAAACTTAGTTACTTATCTAGGAAGTCTTTTTCATGTTTCAATAGTTTAGAAACAGGCTTTGGGACATGGATAAATCCATTGATCATAGCAGCAGATAGAGTATATGAGCCATTGTTGTTGTTAAGTGCTGTTGAGTCGTAGACAACTCATAGCGACCCTATAAATAAAAGACCTGAACACTTGTATAACTTTCATCCTTTTTCCAGGTTAATAGGGTTTCTGAGACAAGCTATTTCGGAATTGGATGCCACTCCTGATTCCAAGTTTGTTTTTATAGGGGAACTCCTCCAAACACCGTCCACCATAGATTACTATTATCACATTTGACACATCAGTGTCACAGTGTTCAGCATCACAGCAACCACGAGTGACAAATTACCACATGGAGCCTATTTCTAGGAAGCTCCGATGATGTAGTTTGTAAGAAGTTGCACTGTTGACCCAAAGGCCACACCTGTTTGGTGGGTCAAATCCACCAACAGCTTCTCAAGAAAAAGATGGATAATCTTTCCTTAGTCAATTTACAGCCTCAGAAAACTAGAGAAGGCTCATCTTTGAGTCAGTTCCAATTTAACAGCAAGGAGGAGTCCCTTTTTCTACACCTGAATATCTGAATGTTCTCTCCAGATGATCATTTACCCAGAGGAAGTCATTAGTTACCCAGGTATTGCATTATCAATAATATTTGCCCAAACCCAAATATTAAATTTTAGCTAACAATCAGAACATCTGCTCCCTTTATAGCATTCTATGCTTCACAAGAGTTTTGTTTAAAAATAACATTTATGTAATCAAATGAAAATAATAAATGATTTAGAATCTGATCCTGAAGAATGTACTACTGAAAGGGAATGAGAAACTCAGCCCATATCCCAGCTCTCTTTCTAGTTGTTCCTGTGACTCTGGACATTGAAATTTGCCAGGTATCACTCTCCTTGTTGGAAGCAGGAGTGGCATCCACTTCCTAACAACATGTCTTGAAAATCTATGAACTTCGAAAAACAATAGTTATTGAAAGACTTCAGGTCTTTTGTTTGTAGGGTCGCTATGAGTCGTGTTCAACTAGACGGCAATCACCAACAACAGCAACACATAACATCAACTGTTTTGAACAATGTGTAGTAGTCAAGGGAGGGAAATAGAAAAAAAAATTAAAAATACTGTATTTAACTCATAACAAACTTTCATAGAAATGGATTTCAAACTTGGGATGATATACATGTCCAGATGAAATACTATTGTATTTCTGAATAGCGTGAGCTGGAACATGCAGACTCAGTGAAACAAAACAAAGGGTTTTAAGAGGAATTGTTTACGGCTTAGTTTACAAACTATGAGAACTAGTAACTAGGCCTATATGAGTCCTTAAATATTTTTTCTCCTAAGATAATAGGAAACCCCACATTCCCCTTTCCTCTCAGCCTCAAATATTTGAAAATATATATTAAAACACAAATACTAAAACAGGATATCAACATTACTGTCAGGTTCATTCTGACTCCCAGGGACACAGAAGGACAAAGTGGAACTATTCCAGAGAGTTTCCATTGTTGTTAAACTTTAAATAATTCAACTGTTGTATCCTTCCACAGAGCAATAATGGCTTGAACCACTGAGGTTTGGCTTAAGTACTTAAGACAGGAGCTTAAGTACTGCATGACCAGAGAGCCTTCAAGTAATCTGATTCTAAATAATACAAAAAAGTGAAGCATAACCTTGATCAAACAACAATCGTTTTCATTAATTAATTTTTTAAAATTTTCTTAGAATTTGAATATTTCTTATCTTTGAAAGAAAACATTTTAGTATGTCATATATAGGTGTGTCTTACAAATACCACCAATTACTCCTTTCCTCAGCAACTTTCCCCAAAACCAAACTTTTTATTCCGTTTTTAGATGATTACTTAAGCAATGATGCCCCACTTTCAAAGATCCTAAAATATGCTTCAGCACATTTAGAAACATATGTCTTGTCATTCCAGAGCTGGGCTTTTTTTTTTTCCTACTGTCTTCCAAAAATGGGGTGCAGGGAGTCGATGAAATTGAATGGCTTCATTTTTCTGTGAATGAGCAGACACAGGCATTAGTGATCATCTGAAGTCAAGGACTGGCAGGTCAGAGAAGCCTAATCAAAGTTGCAAAATCATTTGCTCCGGAACACAATGACATTTTTGTGCCCTTCCTTATTCAAATAGACTAAACTTGGCACACCATGTCTGTACAAATGACAGACAGCTCTCTGTCCTTTAAGAACAAATAAATCTCCTCAAGGCTAAGTAATGACTCTTTTTGGTTTGGTGTTTGCTGAACCAAGGCCTTGGGTGTAAGTACACACAGGATGCAGTCATAGCCAGAATTTTGGCCAAGTTCCTCAGTGACTCAGAAAATGATCAGCTATCCCTAGGTGGTTTAAAGAAGCAGTTCTCTGATGACTCATCCAGAGGTTAACAACTCTCATAAATGTTACACCCAATCAGGTTCTTTGGTGTCATTATTGGCCTGTAGTCCAAGAGAAGACAGGTATTGAAATTCTTGTCCTCATTGACAGGTAATCAAAGGGTCACTTCTCATCTCTAGTCAGTTCACAAGAAAAGGACTCCAAAATGACCACTTCACAGAAGTTACATAGTGCTTGAATCTTTCTGATTTTCCCTTTCACTAGATACTTTATAAAGCTTTTGGGAAAATGCATTTAATCTATTTCAAAGGTCACAGCAACAAAGGTTTCTGCTCCATTGCTATATCCATGCTTGATCAGGCTTTAAAACTTCAATTTTTGTGAGTTTGGGTTTTTCTCTCTCTCCTTTTTCATTTTTTTTAACATCAACTGTAACAGCAGTGAATGAAAATTACTGGTGTTCAAGGCTGCTGAAGAAACAGGACAAACTGTTTCTCTGTGTGTATTGGTTTGGCCAGAAATAGAGTTCTTATATTTTCTGAACTGAAAAATCATTCTGCTGTCTGACAAATATGAATGACCTCATGGGGACAATGGGACAGAATATTTGAAATCAAAAGCATTAGGGGCAGTCTGATACATGTGGTTATAGGTCCTACAAGGCCTGACTGAGTACAAATTGTAGGCAAGTTAAATGGCTGTTTGTGTGCAACTATCTAGCCTGAGTAGGTTGTTACTGTCTGTTATTGCTTACTTTTTCCTCATCAGTTTCTGCATAATGTTAAGAGGACATAATAAAAGATAATTTTCAGAGGTGCCACATTTCTTTAGCTAATCATTAATAATGGGGAAGCACAATGCCTCTTTGCTAATCAAACCTAATGAGCAGGTTAATGAAAAACACATTCCAAGTTTACCTAAGTAATGATCTTGCTTCTATCTCTCAAGTCACCAGGGATGGTTTGACATGCACATGGATTAGGACATTCAGTGGTACGAATTTAGTTAATTTGCTGAATTTCTTTCCTAGGGAAACTGTGCAAACAGCTCTTTTCATTAAAATACAGAGCAGGTTTTTTGTTTGTTTGTTTTCTTAAACCCCAATGTTATTGCAAGGGTGAACGACAAATTAAGAAATAAAGAGCTGGTAGATATTCTTTGCCTATCAGACTGTTGTATAAAGGAAAACTCACTCTGCATAACTGATCCTTGATGATTGATGGATAAGATTCAACAGTCCATCTTAATGTAATAATATAATTATTATATAATTACAATAATAATGTGGTCCAGGTGGTTTTCATGCCTTCTTCTAATCAATCCTCTGGTAACCTTGTGAGCTTGAGTCATAATATTATCCCCAGATTAGGGCAATGAGGATACTAACTTATTCGTGAAAGAAGGTAAATAAGTAATTTACTCATACTTTCACAATGGAAAAAAAAATGTAGAATCAAAACTTGAATTTGAGTACCTTGTGTAATGAAGATGACACAACTCTGCTTGCTGAAATTGAGGAGGACCTGAAGGGTTTGCTGCTGAAGGTCAAGGGCTACAGCCTTCAATATCAATTGAAGCTCAACATCAAGAAAACAAATATTCTCACTACTGGGCCAATTCGCAGCATCAGGATGGATGGTGAAGACATTGAGTTTGTTAACAGCTTTAGTTTGCTTGGCTCCACAAGCAACACTATTGGTACCAGCAAATTAAAAGGCGAATTGCATTGAGAAAGTCTGCTGTCAGAGACCTCTCCAAAGTATTGAAGAGCAACGATGTCAGTCTGTAGACTAAGGTGCACCTGATCCAGGTCTAGTCTTTGCAATTACTTTCTATGCGTCAGAAAGCCAGACAATGAGTAGGAATGATAGAGGAAGAATTGATGATGCTTTTGAGCTTTGGTGCTGGAGGAGAGTATTGGTTGATTGGTTGTACCATTGACTGCTAAGAGAACAAACAGGTTTGTCCTAGAGAGGGTAAGACCACAGTGCTCCTTGGAGGAAAGGATTCTGAAGCTTTGTCTGAAATACTTTGGGCATGTTGCAAGGAGGAACCAGTCCTTGGAGAGGGACGTCATGCTTTGTGAGAGTGGAGGGACAGCACAAGAAAGAAAGACTCTTGATGAGATGGATTGATTCAGTGACTGGGGTATAGGGGATAGGTAGGTCAGAGACAATAAGATTGGCAAAAGATAGAGCAGGGTTTAGTGCTGTTGTACATAGGGTCACTATGAGTGGGAAGTGACTTGACAGCATATAACAACTTGTTAGAATGAACTGTCAAGGTAGAAACCACTCATATCTGATCCTACTGTGAATTTTCAGCGGCGGTAAATCACATGGGACGGGACTGCCCATCGTTCTCCTGCAGAGCAGCTGGTGGATTGCAATCACATGCTTTTGAGTTGGCAGAGCCATCCTTACCATTCAGCCACCAGAACTCCCTCTCTGGCTCTTAAGCAACCATTTATTAAGCATTCCACTCTAAGATTGGCTATAATTACATCCTTTTCCTCTTGCCATAGACTTGATTCATGCTATAATAAGCACCTTACTTTTCTTTCCATTGTTGTTGTTGTTGTTGTTGTTAAGTGCCGTCCAGTTGCAGGCAACTCATAGCAAGCCTATGAAGCAGAGTCCTTGACGCTTGGGTGCCTTTCACCCTCTCTCCAGGTTCATAGGGTTTCCGGAGGCAAGCTATTATGGAAGTGGATGCCACTCATCCTTCCAAGCTTCTTTCCATTATACAAAGTAAAAAAACAAAAACAAAAATAACCAAACAGCAAACTAACTAACACCCTATTTTTAATTTTATTTTGTATCTTCAGAAAAATTACAGGTAAATACAAATTGTGTGCATAGATCAGAAGAATCCCTTAAACCACCTTTCTGTCAAAACCATCGTTAGAGAAACCTCAGGTTTTTAAATCCATTAGTATCACTGTCAGTAGCTTGCTAGTCAGCTCTGGTCACCTTACATAGAATAGACCAAATGTTGCCTGGTCCATCTTTGTGATTGTTGGTATGTTTGACTCCATTGTTGCAGCTATCACAGTCCATTAAGCAAGTCTATTTTTGCTCCTGGGATGAAAGAATAGAAAACCTGCTGACAAGTACTAGTTTCAGAAAATGGGCAGGTCAGGATGCACTTTCTGAATGAGGATTGGCACAGTGACTTAAGAAGTATACGTGACTGAGAGAAAGGTTGAATATCTTTCCATTATTACTAACCTGCCACCAGCAATTGATGTAGTCAAGAGGACCCAGTCAATGCTGTTCTTTGCAATAAGATTATTTATGAATCCAAACACTCTTCAAAGGAGGAATCCAGTCAATCTAATGGGGCTAGTTACACTTGCCCTCATAAGTAGAATTAGAGGTAAAAGCAGGTTAATTAGTGAATTTATTTGTTGCCAGCCTCTCCAGAGGCAACAAATGAGTTATTTTTGTAACAGACTTAAGCTCCCCAAACACACATTTGACCTTGTGATTCAGAAGCAGCTAAGATGCTTTTCAAGAAAGCTGGTCTCTAATTCTGCCCGTTGATTGCTCCCTTTAGTACTGGGGACATATCACTCTGTGCCTAGCAATGTGCAAAGCAGACTTCCAGGTTTCCATACTATTCACTGAGCTTGAGTGACATTAGCCCGATGAAAGACAGTCTGCTTATCATTGAGCTGCAAATTTGACTTTCAATTCATTTTTCTACCAGAGTTTTAATGATGTTCTTACTTCAAGGATATTTCTAAAAACTTGGTTTTAGCAGCCCATTGATGTGAAATAGGGAACTTTTCCCACTTGGGGTGAGGAAAACATGACTTCCTCTTGGTATTTCATTGACCAACTTTCTTTTCATTTACAAGAGGATCCAACAACTTGTCAGTCACTTTTTTCTTAGAAGGCTTTATTAGGAACTTTGCTTCCCAGCCCCATTAACAATGTGACTGTATGAATGAGAAGACAGTAACTAGAAATAAATTGTTCAGATTTTTCAAAGCAGGAAATCATTACACATGGCATGAGAGTTAAAGGAGTAATGAATGGGTCAAGATTGTCTTGCAAAATTAGCAATGCATGCTTATCATATTTTATAAAGCTTATTGAAAGATATTAATCTACCTATCTTTTTATTAACCAGACAGCTAGCTTCACTGAAAATTTACTGTCTGCTAAATTTGAACCCATTTCAATACAATAATATTATGAAGTAGATGCTGTTATTATCATCTCCATTTGACAGATTGGGAAACTAAGTCACAGAGTGGCCAAGAATTTTTAACTAAAATTAAATAAAGAGAAAATATTAGGAGGGGTGTAACTCAGAAGAGTGATGTTTTCTAATATATGTATTGCAATGTCATATGCTATATGATCTTAAATCTTAAAAAATATCTGGCTCTTATATCCTTGGATATTAGAGATTGAACTACATTAGTATGGTTAGAAGTCTATCTTAATTCATCTTTGTATTAATAGCTATTTGTAATAACTAATTAATGGCTTTGTAATAACTGCTATTTTGTGTATGAGAAACTGAAGCCCACACGGGCAAGGAAGTTGTTTGAAATAGTATTGCTGCTAAGACAAAGAACTGGAACTCACAAGGCGCTTTGTAGAACTCTAAAACCACGTTCAACTGTCTCTCAGATAAATTCAGCAATGTTATCTGACAAAGGACACAATGGAATCACCATTGTACTAAAGGACTCAAAATCACAAAACTCAGGGTCAACCAGTGTTGCTTACTGTGAAGTCAAAGTCAATAGCCTTTGAGAGTATCTCTCCATCGTTGCAGGGCTGAGTAACTATCTTTCAAAAAGATGGCCTTGAATCATTGACAGACAGTCAGTCTTTGTCTATACATTCTCTTTAAGAAAGATTTAAAAGAATTAAAAACCAAATGTTTTCAATATACAGTTTATCAAGCAATCACAATTCTATAGAATGATTCATTTCCTGAAGCTTCTAGGTGCCCAAATGCTACTCCTTGGTGTTATAGCCATAAAAATATCTCAACTGTTACTTTGAAGAGAAATTTAATGGACTGTATACTGTTGTTATTGGTGGTTTATTTTGTCGTTTTTTTCCTTCTCTTTTCCAGGTGGCAAGGTTAAATTTGAAGCTTAATCAATGGTCCAGTCATCCAATATGCTACATCCTATTTCCCCCCCATACCTATTCATAGTTTATGAGCTGTGGCAGACCTTTTGGAGAGGATGACTCAGTTGAGTGGGTTGTCAGAGAGAAGTGTGTATTGTACTTTTTTCCTTTCAAGTTTAGTGGAATGATAGACATTATTTAAAGTTAAGGATCAAGTTCCATCTAAATTACCTAAATAATCTTTATTTTGTCATCCCCAAAGAATTTATTAGGGCACCTAAATGTGTTTGCTATAGATTTTCATTAGTACATTAAGAGAAAATGTGAAAACATCTTTCTATAATGTTGATAAATTAGAGCCCTGCAGTTAGTTCTCTTTCCACCCTTGCTAAAAATAATAGAAGGTAAATTACAATGCTCCCAGAATCTCATTCTAGTTCAAAACAGTAGCCTGTTTGCCTCATGTCTGCAAACCTGGTGGTATAATTTCAAATGTACCCAACTAATTATGCCATCTTTGTGTTTGAATCTTCCATATCCCTTTCATTATGTTTGATGGTTTTTGAGAAAACAGCTGGAAATTTCTATCAATGAAAACAGATTTTGTTTTATTATTATTAAAATGGCTTTCATCTCTGCATGCCAGTAGGATGTGCTGCAAATCATTTAAAAGACCTACACAAGCTGGACATATTGACATTAAAATAAAAGCAGAACCTTTTGCTTGCAGATATTAAAGTAAAGTATTAAATATTAAAGTTGATTTACTGACAAGCTTAGCACAGAAGACAGCAGAAATAAGCTATGAGAGCAAAAGCAAATTGGATTATATTGTTTGTGGTTTGAGCTGACTGAGGTAGAAATATTTTTGCTTCATAACAATAAAGCAAAAATAAACATTGACATTAATTGTTCTGAACAGTCAGTAAACTAATGATGTGACCACTTAAAAAAATTACCAAAAAATGCTTTGCCGTCAAGTTGATTCCAACTTAAAGCAACTTTACAGGACAGAGCATAGAGTTTCCAAGGCTGTAGATCTTTATAGAACCAGACTGATGTATCTTTCTCCCACGAAGAAACTGGGGGCTTTGAACCACTGAGCTTTTGGTTAATAGTCAAATGATTTAACCATTGTACCACCAAATATCTTCCATTAATTTTATTATAAAAATCAATTGAAAAAAAAAAACTCCTAGGGATAACATTATATAGTTTGTACTTCTATTTATGGAAGTGCTATATTAATCTTACTCCAGCAAAATATTTGCAGATATCTATCCCAAGTGACTTTTAAAGTCAATTGTTTAGTCAGTTGAGGAAATAAGACTTGAGTTGAGTTGAGTCGTGGTGTTGGCGAAGAGTACTGAATGTCCCATGGACTGTCAACATATTTGTTTTGGAGAAAATACAGTCAGAATGCTGGTCAGAAGTTAAGTTTTGTCTCATACTCTGGGCATGTTTCTGTGAGAGGTCATTCCTTAAAAAGAGATGTCACACTTAGAAAGATCAGGGAAAGTGAGAAAGACTCAATGAGATGGATTGACATAATGACTAGTAATAGGCTCAAGAGTGTCAGAAATGATGAGGAAGTCACAGGATAGGACAAGGTTTAGATGTATCATTGAGAAGGTCTCTACAAGTCCTACCTGGGTTGATAGTAACTAATAACAGCAGGCAAAGTGGGAGATACTATAGAATTCCCTTTTAAAGTCTGTAAAATATGTGTGTTATGCTTTTGAAAAAAAAAAAAAAGCAGAGAATAGTTTGGAGATTCAGAAAGAACCAAAGAAATAGGAGAGGAAGAACTAATAAAAATTGTCATCCTAGGACACTCATCATAAGGGAAACAGTGCTCAGGCATTTCGTTCATAGAGTCACTATGAGTTGTCTACAACTTGATGGCACCTAACAACAACAATAACAGTGATGACATAGAGAGAGCTACATTGGCCTAGTGGACATAAAGTTAAGCTACCAAGCCCAAGATGGGGGATTTTAATCTGCGGCCCTCAGGCTGAGTTAAAATTGTTTTTCTGTCAAACATTCTTCTAAGTGGTATAGCACTGGTCTGTGCATTGCTGTACAGAGGTAACTCGTGGTTACTGTGGTGCTAAACACTGTGACACTGATGTGCCAAATGCTATAATGGTTACCTATGGTGGACAGTGTTTGGTGGAGCTTCCCGATTAAAACAAGCTTGGAAGCAGGAGTGGCATCCACTTCCAAAATGACTTGC
Organism: Elephantulus edwardii; assembly: GCF_000299155.1. NCBI lineage: Eukaryota > Metazoa > Chordata > Mammalia > Macroscelidea > Macroscelididae > Elephantulus > Elephantulus edwardii. The sequence continues at coordinate 10,994,903 of NW_006399824.1, read as the reverse complement.
CTGTGGAAAGTCTATTAACAGTGCTCTGGCCTTTTGTTCATAGGGTTGCTATAAGTGGTCTATGACTCGACAGCATCTAACAACAACAACAACAACAACAACATTACCAATGACCTAATTTCCAAGCAAGGTCATATTTACAGGTACAGGATATAGGTCTTCATTTTATCTTTGTTTAGGGAGTCAATGTAATCTATAAGATCAGCTTGATATTATCCTTATTCAAAAAAATTATTGTTGCCAGTTTTGTTTTCTTCTAATCCATTCAATTTTATTTCATTCCATTCATTATTCACTTACTACACCCCTACCATGCTGCTCACTTTTTATTCCTTGTTGTTTTTAGGTTCTCCTAGGTTGGTTATGATGCCACATGGCAGAGAGTTAGTTGTCCCATTTTCAAGCCTGTAATATTCACAGAAGAGATCACCAGCTTGATCTCCCACAGAGCAGGTGGGTGGATTTGAACTGTTAACATTTTGGTTAGAGCTTGACTGCTCAAACCACTAGGGCTATTTTTACATCCACTAGAGTCTTACATAATTTTCTGTGCCTTGAGGACATTATATCTACTTGTACAGTGTGCCTTTACCATCTGACCATAACTACTTTTCAAATAGCTGGCTCAATTTTCGAACATTTATTTTCTTTTGAGAACAGAGCAAAGAAAGTCACTTAATGAGAGCAGGCTCGGGATGGCTCAAATGGGTATACATACTTGCTGTTTCTCTCCAGACACCTCCTATCCCACCCCCACCAAAATTTTTGTCCTCTGCAAGAAGCCATTATACCTCTTTCTCTGAAGCCTAATGGTCTGTCCAAATAAGCAGCTGGGCTGAAGAGAGATACAATCCTGAGCTGACACCCCTTTATCAGCCCCTTTTTGTGAGATGGGGAAGGAAAACTTGTACTGCACTCTATGCAGGGAAATATCAAACCCATGGAATAAAACTGTGCAGAAAATAGGGGTGCAAGATTCTCATGGTGCAAAGAGAGGAGGGGCAGGTGTACAAAGCTTTTGAGCCAGACAGGGCTGGTCCTGTAAAACTCTTCCTGTTGTACATTATCTGTTGTCTGAGTAATTAAAATGGCTTTCACTACTGCCAGCACTGTGTTTATATCTCATGCATATGACTTGCTCAGAATAAATGGATATAACAGCTGTGGGGTGCTTTGCCTCACTGGTTTATTATGGACATGCTGATGGCCTTTAAAGCAATCTGTATGTGCAATGAATTTACAAGTATGAAAGTTTGTTTATTTCCCATGAGTGTCCAATGATAGGTTGGCCATTCAGGTCTTATAGGTAACTCAGGAATTCTCACATGTGGCTTGCATTTTCACATTTACGTCTCAGTGAGTGCCATCTCTTACATGACAGGGAGAGGAAGATCAAAGGATACCATCTACAATTGGAGGGATTGGAAAAACTTGCTCTGTTCTTAATCTTTTGACCACAATTGAGTAACTGAAGAGTGGTACAACAGTTAAGTACTTGACTACTAACTGGAAGGTCAATGGTTCAAATCCACCCAGTAGTTCTGAAAGAGAGAGAACTGGAGATCTACTCCTGCAAATTACAAGCTAGATAACCTTATGGGGCAGTTCTACTCGGTAGCAAACAATAATAATGACAACAACAGTTGATGAAGATAAGCTAAAAAGTAGTTGTTCAGCTGGGGAACCATGATCCCAGTTGTACTCCTGATAGGAGTACACACCAGTAAAGGGAAATAAGGCTTTTCTTTGCAGACATTACCAGTCAAGTAATGAAATCAGATTATAAGAGGAGAGCTCTAATATTAATCCTGTTTGAATCTCACAGAGAAAAGTTAGTTAGCATTTGAGTGTCCACCTATAAACCAAGGAATACCAATGTGTTCAGCAGACACCAGAAACAGGAGAAAGACAGTTCCTCTCACAAAGCCCTTATATCTGCTGAATATGACTTAAAGATTCCAGAGCAGTATTAAAAATTAACTTTTCTTCTTTAAATTAATCTATTTTGCAGTATTTTGTAATGACTGTCCTAGGAAACTAAGACACTAGTTAGAATCATATTAAATGAGCAACAGAGAAAATAAGTTATTAGGGAGCAAATAATATTTATACAGGGATTCATTTAGGTATCATATTTACAGAGATAATATTTTTGGCAACTCCACTTAAGTAAATCTTTTATAATGTTTGTATTTTTCACTGGTCTTTTTGCCTGTCTTTATAGCACTTATCACAATTTCTGATTTTATTTTTATGTTGTTTTGTTGTTGTATGCCACGGAATTGGTCTGTAACTGACCCTCTAGGGATTTTCAGAGGCAGGTTATTTCACAGGAGGAAATTGCCATCTTTCTCCATGGAGCAGCTGGTGGCCTCAAAGTGCCTGCATTTGGGTTTGCAGTGCAGCTTCTTGTCACTAGGCTACCAGAGCCCCCTTTTCATTTTTGTCACTAGGCTACCAGAGCCCCCTTTTCATTTTTTTTATGAGGCATTATTTGTATATTTTTGATGTGTTATGTTTTTAAGTCTTATCTTCTGCTTTGACCTTAAAAAAAAATGGAAACAAATCTATCTTGGAGGAAAGGCAACCAGGGTGGTCTTAGAGGCAAAGATAGTAAAATTTAGTCTCACATACTTTGAGCGTGTTGTCAGGAGGCTCAGTCTTTGGGAAAAGACATTACGATGAGAAAAGAAGAGGGTCAATAAAAGGGAGAAAGAACTGACCCAGTAACTACCACAATAGGTTTGAGCATGAGGATGACACAGGGTAGGGCAAGTTTTAATCTGTTGTTCATTCAGTTAATATGATTCATAATTGACTTGACATCACATAACAACAATTACCTATGTGTTGATTCTGACTCCTGGAGAGCACCACCCCAACCCCTCCCAGGAAGTGGTTTTTTTAGGTTGTAAATCTTTACAAGAGGAACATTTTTCATCTTTCTCCCTTGGGTTAACTGGTGGACTTTTCAAATTTTGAGTCACTACTCCAACCCGTAATACATTATGCTATCAGATTTCCTTAAGATCCTAAAAAATGTGATAATTGGGTATGCTTTTTATTATTATTATTATTTTTTTGTGTGTGCTTATATGCCTGGCATAAGTAATATAAGAAAGCTGTCTAAGAAAGATTGTTGAATGAATGAATGGACATTCAAATAAACTTCCAGACTGGTAGTACCTGACACTAGTTGAATTTATTAGTTGAAATGTGAACATTCATAAGGAAGCTACAAAGTTAACCATTTAAGGATAAGTTAATGCCCTGCCTTTAATAGTAGTATTTTTTGTTTGTTTTGTTTTTCCTTCTGCACTTGGTATTTTTAATTTAAATAATTTTGTTTTATACTTGTTTACTTACAAAGTTAATGTAGTATTTTTATCAGTGATGGTCAAGTACTCACCAATGGAATAAAGTCTATTTACTAGAACATGAGAAGGAGATAATATAAACATAAATATATTTCTATTTCTATTTCTATTTCTATTTCTATTTCTATTTCTATTTCTATTTCTATTT
>NW_006399824.1:10976224-10991278 GCF_000299155.1 Elephantulus edwardii | reverse complement strand
TTTCTATTTCTATTTCTATTTCTATTTCTATTTCTATTTCTATTTCTACTTCTATTTCTATATAAAACAATGAGAAAGACAGAGACAGAGAGAGCACAAACTCCAGTAGTGACGGAGAGGTAAGGTAGAGAATTATGCTTAGTCATTGAATCAGTTTCAACTCAGCTGATTCTCCAGCAGGTTTTCAGAGGTTGTGAATTGGTGAATTGTGTGAGAGGAATTTATCAAATTTTCTTCTGTGGAACAGCTGGTGAGTTCTAATCATGTTTCTTTAAGTTGGCAGTGCCAAGTCCTTACCACTAGGCTGCTAGAGCATATACATATAAAAGAGGCTATTCCTTGGAGAGAGACATCGTGCTTGGAAAGGTGGAGTAACTGCATAAGAGAGGAAGACCCTCAACCCGGTAGACTGACACAGTGATTTGCTGTGTGTGTCAGAGATTGTGAGGATGACACAAGATAGGACTGAGTTCCGATCTGTTGTTCATAGGAGTCTCTGTGAACTGTAATTGACTGGATAGCACATAACAACATCTCTGAATATATGCATGTATATCACTATCTACACACATATGCATAGCTTAGAATACACAAACACACACAATCTCAGAACACATTGCAAATACCAAAAGTATATTTTTAGCCCATAGAATTTTTAATTTCAGTCACACATTCTGTACATCTAAATATGTATAGTTTGGTACACATAGTAAAATGCAATTCTTACTGTGAGTGAGATATTAAAAAAATTGAAAGCCACTGTCATGCACTTAGAAGAAGAGCAAAGGAAAGGTAGGTATGGGAGTAAAAAGTTGATCCTTATAGAGCTTAAAATGACCTGCCTCACAGGCTAACAGAATGACATCAAATGGAAGCTCATCACTTCACCAATTCCATGATTTTCTGTTGCACTTTCCCAGCAATACACTATCAAAGTATATTTCAAAGACAAAAAGAGTACGTATTTCAAAGCATTGTTTCATGTTATCAGTCACAGTGGGCTATTGTCTTCAAGTATGAAAACTTCAAAATAACTTTGAATTATAGTTCAACTCAGGAGCATCTTTTTAGGTTTGAAATTCAGATATACCTGAGGGACTTATGTTCTTGCTTTGGTGTTTGGTCCTCGATAATTGATCAGTGGTCTTTTCTAACATATCTACCTGTGAAGATCCTGTGTTTTATTTAGAACAAAGAATAGTTGTCTTTTGGGGGGGTCTTTGCATGAATACAGCTTTGCCCACTTTTGACTTCCCATATTGTTGGTTGATTTTTTAATTTTTTTCTCTTCTCACTTTCTTTTTTTTACTAGAGGGATTTGAAATGAAAGTAGCATTCATCTGTTGACCTTATTAAGATTTTAGTCTTGTATTTTACTCTCCTTTTAAAATCAATACAGTGTTTCTCTCCTTGCCTCATCAATTTTCACATGAGATTTTCCAACTCCAGTGTACTTTATAAAAACACGGTCAGTGGGCACTATCCGAGTCAGAGGTAAGAGTGATGATAGTTCACTAAGTACACAGCTTTATCAGAACATAGCCTGCTGCTCAGCACACCAAGCCTTCAGTGTAGCTTATACTTCCTCCTTCATCACCATTGGATATTGAATATATGCTACTTTGTGAAATGGTTCTGTGTCAGGTTCTTTTTGATATAGTGACTCTGTGTATTCCCAGGATCTTCTTTTAAAGAGAAGCAATGTGACAAAAAAAAACAAACCAAAAGCTTATATTATTATCATCTTATATTCAAAAGAATATAAGAAATAAGATCTGGGACACAAGTTGTTGTTACTGTTATGTGCTGTTGATTGGAACTACCTCAGAGATGATATCCAGTGGGTTTTCAGGGGCAGTAAACCACTAAAGAGCAGATCATATATCTTTTCCTGAAGAGAAGCTAGTGAACTGTGTGTCTTTGAGTCATACGCATATCCATGCTCATGGAAATATATTTTCAACAGCAAAGAAAGAAATAACCACCTCCCTGTCATGGATAAGTGAATCAACAACCTCTAGTACATTAGGGGGCTCTGGTGGCCTCATGATAAGAACCTATATTACAATCCCAAAGGCACATGGTTCAAATCCACTAGCTGCTCCTCGGAAAAAGGATGAACAATCTCCTCGCATGTGATTTACTCCCTCTGAAAATCCACTGGAAGGTCAGCTCTGGGTCGGTTCTGACTTGATGGCATGCAGCAGCAACAACAACAGTACATACCTGCAATGGGATAATACATTATTCAAACTTTGAGAATAATGAAGAATCAACAAAACATTTTACAATATGAATGAACATGAAGGAGATGTTGAGTGAAATATATCCGTTACAAAAGAGCAAATGCTGTATGAAACTGCTAAAATAAAATTTCAAGAAACAGTTTTTGCACAGAAACATTTTTTATGATTATCAAAAAAGAGAGGTAGAGGGAAGAAAAATCACCAATATAGAAGAAGGTAGACACATGTTAACTTGGGTAAAGGAAAAGACAATGTATAAAATTAAAAAAATAGTTGCAACATGATAAAGACAAAAGAAGCCACAGAGAGGAGTTAAAAGTAAAAGCAAACTAAGGTTTTTTTCCATCATGTCTCAAAGCAAAAAAAAAAAAGAAAAGAAAAAAAAAAGTAAAAGCAACAGTGGCAAACATGATTACCCATACAATCGTATAGTAACAACAAAAACAAAGAATAAATAGGTATATATGTAAACTAAACAGAAGTGGAATGTTGTATAAATATACAACCACATACATACCTAAGTTTGGTAATAGAATCTATCTATCTATCTATCATCTATCTATCTATCTATCTATCTATCTATCTATCTATCTATCTATGTATAAAGTCTGCTTTGAAGTACATCTCAAGAGTGTTGAAGAACAACTATTTCAGTCTGGAGACTAAGGTGCACCTGATGCAGGTCATAGTCTTCGCAATTACTTGCTATGCATCAGAAAACTGGATAATGACTACGGATGATAGAGAGGGACATCATGCTTAGAAGAGTGAAGGAACAACACAATAGAGGAAGACCTCAATGAGAAGTATGGATTCAGTGACTGGAGTAATGGTGGAAGGTGTGTCAGAGACAATAATGTTGGCGTAGGATAGAGCAGGTTTCAGTGCTATTGTACATAGGGTCACTATGAGTTGCCAGAAACTCGACAGTACATAATAACAATAACTGATCTGTTCCCACTATTGCCCCTTCTTTCCAGAGCCTCACTATCTTTTCCTAATTCCTTCATTCCCTCCCTTCACCCTACCAAACTCTGTGACCTCATGAAATACTATATAGCATGAAAGAATCTAGAGAGCATTATGTTGAGTGAACTAAGCCTCATAAGGACAAATACTGCATAAGACCATTATTGTAAAATAAAAAGATAAATAGTAAGATGTATAATGTCCAAAGAGAAAGTGAAGAGGTGGACTGAGAGGTGGAGGTTAAATAATAGGATTATAAGACATTGTTTTACATCACACTTTTGTGACTCATTGCTGGTGAGTGTCACCAAGTAGGAACTGATCCATAGCTGACCCTCCAGCTGGTTTTCAGAGACGATGTATAGTATGAGTGGAGATTGCCCATCCTTCTCCTCAGAGCAGCTGGTCGATTTGAATTACATGCTGCTGGCATTGCCGTTCAGCTTCTTTCCACTAAGCCACCAGAACCCCCTACTTAGATGACTAGTAACAGATATCTCAAAAACTTTCAAGTGGCTATCTAAGACACTCAATTGACCACTTGTTAAGAGCAAACAAGTGTTCAAACAAGCAAAGATTTGAGAAATTAATAAGCGCCGAGGTCTAAGGGGCCAGAAGAATCATATCCTCCACTGCTTTGAGACTAGAAGAAATTGGTAATGCCTGGCTACCACTTGCAACCACATTGACAGGGATTATAATAGAAAGTCCCAAATAGAATGAGGGAAAAAATGTGGAATAAAATTCAAACTCATAAAAGGACACACTTACTAGTCTCATAGAGATTTGTGGATACCCAAGACTATGGCTTTTAGACACACTTCAAATCTGGAATAGCTTTTGCTCCTGGAGACCACTTTATAGGTAAACAACAGGCCAGCCTATACCATGAACAATAATACCCTTGAGGAAAGTGCTCCTGTGATCATTTGATTGTATGAACTCAAAAGAGGTTCATTTGCCCAAAAGCAAAATTGAGAAGGTAGGTTGGGAGAGGAAGCTGGGGAAAAGCTAACAGGCAATCCCTGTGGAAGTAGAAAGTGCTGGTGCCTTGAGGCACTGCAGCCATAGACAGGAAACTCTGTATAAATTGTTGAATATGAAACCAATTTACTTTGTCAACTTTCACCTTACCCACAATACAATGTTAACAAAATATATAAAGGCATGTCTTAAAACTACTGAATTATTGATTATTATTATTATTATTACTATTATATTCTTTTTAATGGATGAGAAAACTAAAGTGTAGGATGCTAAGAAACAGCCAATATTACATAACCATTACAGACTAGAGTTAGCTATAATGCAGTGTGTTAAACACTCTCCAGAATTGCCTCTTAACCTGTCATGCACTCATGATTCTCATTTCCACTTTTATGGAGGACCCAACTGGATTCTTTTTTCTGGATTTGACCTTAATATTGTCTACAGATTAGGACGTTAAGTGTTTCCCTTGTTCTTTGACCATAGAAATAATGAGGACTTCATTGTCACCATCTCTTTTTTTTCTTCACTTAACCTTGCCTATAAGGAAGAGTGATATAGAAATCAGATGAAGCATTTCACCACATGTATTTATTTGTTAAACACCAGTTCTGCACTCAGTATTATATAACTGTGAGGTACCAGTTAATGCATAAAAGACAGCACTTGACCTCAAAAAGCTCAGTCTAGTGGAGGAGACAACTCATAAAACTCACAGGGAAAGTGTAATTAAATAACAGACTATGTGCAAGATAAAAAATAAACAAAAGACAGAAGTTATTGATTCAGAAACAATTGATCAGGGGAATATTCCCTCTAATTTGGCTTTAAAACATGAATAGATATTCACCAAGAGAGATGAACATTCTAAACACAACAAATAGCAAATACAAAAGGAGGGAAGTAGATTGATTACATGGCATGTTAGGTATAATGTTCTTACATTCACAATTTCAAACTTAAAAAAACCCAAAGTCTGCCATTGAATCAGAAACAACTCGTAGCTCCCCCTCTGGTGGGTTTTCAGAGGCTGTACATCATATGGGACATTGTTGTTCATCTTTCTCCTGTGGAGTGGTTGGTGGATTTGAACTGGGAGGTTTGACCTCTGGGTTAGCAGTGTAACTTCCTAGAGACAACTGTAACAGCCCCTTCAAAGTCTATACTGTGCATTGTTGTTATATACCATCAAGTCAGAACCAAATCATAGCTGACACTCCAGTAGATTTTCAGTGGCAATAAATCTCATGGGAAGAGGTAGCTCATGGTTCTGCCATGGAGCAACTGGTGGACTCGAACCACGCGCCTTTGGGTTACCAGTGCAACTCTTTACCACTAAGCCACGAGGGTTAAATGTACAATAAACCTGATGAAACATGTGTGATTTGAACAACCATAAGAAGTGGAGGTCCCAGAGGCTGAATTACCTGCAGTAATCTCTAAATGCTTATTTCTGTATCTTCTTTATTAAACAACATCAGTGATAGCAACAATATCAACAACCATAAGCTTTTCATGCTTTTGTATCAGAAACTATTAAAAACAGGGCTTTACATACATTCTTTTGCTTCTTCATAATGGTGTGCAGTGGAATGTTGAACAACTTTCTTCAAGTCTTGAGATTATCACCCTTAGTGGCAAGGTGGTGGTGGTAGTTGTTGTTGTGTACCACCCAGTTGGGATGGACCCATAGCTGACTCTCTACCATATTTTTCAGAGGCAGTTAATCACACAAGAGGAGATTGCCCGGCCTTCTCTTGGGGAGCAGCTGGTATTTTCGAAACATGTGCCTTCAGGATTGCAGCACAGCTTCTTATCACAAGATAGGAAAACTTAAATAATGCTAATCTCACATTTAGGAAAACTTTCATTGTAGATTATTTTTCTTTTCAAATCTTTTCTTTAAATTGTGAAATCTGCTTGCAGAAGAACATAAACATGTTTGTAAAGCTATACAATTTTGAGTGGTTTGCAAAAGCAAATATTCACACGTGGACATATTTAGCACTCTAGATAGTCCTATGGCTTCCTTTTTAATCCTGATTATCCTTGTCCTCTTTACTGGCTACTAACATTGTGACAGTTGTAATATTGTTTCCTAGCTTTTTAGCATAGTTTATACTGGTATTTTAACTGTTTCTCCATCAATTTTTTAAGCTTTTTAAATTAATTTCAATGAAAGTTTACAGAGTCTTTAGATTTCTATTCATTCATTGTTGCAATTTTCTCTCTGGCCAACCTACATCCCCCACACCCAGTTCGCTCTTCTCTTTGAAAAGTCAAAGAAAGATTCTTTCATTGTTATGCAATCCCTCCCCCCCAGTCCACTCCACTATGCAGCTTCTTTCTGGACTCCTGTCATGACAATAATACCTAATCATATCTCCATCCATTTTTATGATTTTCCCCGATTATATTATTTTTAAATTTATTTAACAAATAAAAATTTATTTTCTCACAGTTTAAGAGGCTAGAAGTTTGAATTAAGAGTGCTGGCTCTAGGTTAAGCTTTCTCATTGGGTGTCAGCTCTGGAGAAAGATCTTTGTCTCTTCAGTTGCTGCTTTCTGGTTCCTTGGAATTCTCCTTCTCTTCTATCTTACTCCATCTCTGCTTCTTTCACTTGTTTGTTTCTTTCTTATTTTCATCACATTCAAAGTAACTCATAGCTGACCCTTCATTGGGTCATTATAGTTTTACACATATTTTGTGAGATCATTCCTAGATCCTACATAGGACATATTTTATACAAATGCATTTAAAAATTGTTCATATTTTGATAGCTGTTGAACAATATAAATACAGTTAATTGAATTCTAGTTTGTCTGTTTTATTATTATTGGTTGTTCTAATGAACACAAACTTATGTTTCTTTACTTCCATTGTTGTGTACCAAATACTGTAGACTACAGTATGGATTGAAGGTCAACATTAAGAAGACATAGATTCTCACCACTGAACCGACTGACAACATCATGATAGGTGGAGAAGAGATTAAGATTGTTAAAAATTTCAGCTTGCTCAGCTCCACAATAAATACTCTTAGCACCAGCAGTCAAGAAATCAAAAGATGGATAGCTCTGGTGAAGGCTGATGTCAGGGACCTCTCAAAAGTGCTGAAGAGCTGCAGTGTCAGTCTGGAGACTAATGTATGCCTGTTTCAGGCCATGGTCTTCACAATTGCTTGCTATGCATCAGAGAGCTGGGCAGTGAACAAAGATGACAGAATTGATGCCTTTGAGTTGCGGTGCTTGAGAAGAGTATCGAACATACCATGGACTGTTAAGAGAACAAACAGGTTTAACCTGGAGAGGGTGAAACCAGGATGTTCCTTCCTTGGAGTCAAGGATTTTGAAGCTCTCTCTCTCACATACTTTGGATATGTGACCAGGAGGGATCAGTCCTTGGAGAAAAATAGCAACCTTCGAATGGTGGAGGGACAGCTTGGAAAGGAAGACCCCAGATGAGACGGATTAAAATAGTAACTGGCCTAATGGGAATAGTTATGTCAGAGACAGTCAGACTGGCTCAGGATAGAGCAGAGTTCAGAGCTGTTGTACATAGAGTCTCTAGGAGTTGCAGGTGACTTGATGTCACATAACAACAACAACAACAATTTTTAATACTACAGTATGAAAAAACTGTGTTTTGTTACTAGCTCTGAAGACTATTACTATTTAAGTGCACAATTGACTATATTCAAAACTATCCTAGCTGTGTATAGGATCCCTTTGCCATTGGTATTATTCCATTCTATACGAATGACTCTGTAAGACTTATACCACCCTTTACTTTCCTTAATTCTGTATTAAAGGAGACTCACACAGAAGTTGCGAGTCTAAGAGAAATAAAAATGAATATGCTTTCATCAAGCCCCATTCTCATTTCCTCAGTGAGCTAAGATGGCCATAATATTCAGTACTAGGCAAATTTGGATCATTAGGAAAATTGTCTGAGAGTGCAGGAAGGAGTAGTGAAGAAGGGTTTTCCTATCCATAAAGTCAGTTAACCAACCATAGCACCATTGTGTACATAGACTTAAGAAACAGGGAATATCAATCTGCGTTGGATATTGTTACCAACAACAATCCTAATGGTTCTGTTAATTTACAAATGACAGCACTAATAAATGAAACTTTTTAACATGAGCGTTTTATTATTGACTTCTTATGGAAATGGTGTGGAAACCTTCTATCTTTAAAAACCCTTACCACAACCTTTGAAAGACTTCAGGGGGAAAGGTGGGGTTTTTTAATTGATAACTTTATCCTGGAGAGTTGAAATTTCATGGTGAACGTAGGTCATTAAATTCTGAGGAGCAAAACCCTGTCAAAACAGGATAAATTACATCTTCAGCAAGAATATACAGTCTATGTAAGGCAGGACCATGATCTTTGCAATCACTTGTTATGCATCAGAGAGTTGAACAGTGACTAAGTAGGACAGAAGGAGAGTTGATGCGTTTGAGCTGTGGTGCTGGAAAAGAGTGTTGAGGGTACCATGGACTACTAGGAAAACAAACAGATTCATCCTGGAGAGGGTTAAACTGGGTAGTTCATTGGAGGCAAGGATTCTGAGGCTTTGTGTAACATAGTTTGAACATGTTGTAAGGAGAGACCAGTCCTTGGAGAGGGACATCATGCTTGGGAGGGTGGAGGGACAGCGCAGGAGGGGAAGGCCCTCTATGAGGTGTATTGATTCAGTGACTGGGATAATCGGGATGGGTGTGTCAGAGACAGTGCGATTGGCACAGGATAGAGCAGAGTTTATGGCTGTTGTACATAGGGTTGCAGCGACTCGACAGCACACAACAACAACAACAACATGTAAAGCAGAAGATTTTCTATTTGCTCAACAGGGCAGGGGCATAGGTCAACAAATGTAAGTTGTTGTTGTTATGTGCCGTCGAGTTGCTTGCGACTCATAGCGACCCCTATATACAACAGCCCTAAACTCTGCTCTGTCCTGTGCCAATCGCACTGTTTCTGACACTCCCATCCCGATTATCCCAGTCACTGAATCAATACACCTCATAGAGGGCCTTCCCCTCCTGCGCTGTCCCTCCACCCTCCCAAGCATGATGTCCTTCTCCAAGGACTGGTCTCTCCTCACAACATGTCCAAAGTATGTTAGACGGAGCCTCAGAATCCTTGCCTCCAAGGAGCCACCGGGTTTAACCCTTTCCAGGACGAATCTGTTTGTTTTCGTAGAAGTCCATGGTATTCTCAATACTCTTCTCCAGCACCACAGCTCAAAGGCATTAATTCTTCTTCTATCCTCCTTGGTCATTGTCCAACTCTCTGATGCATAACAAGCGATTGCAAATTCCATGGCCTGTATCAGGCGCACCTCAGCCTCCAAAGAGACATCATTGCTCTTCATACTTTGGAGAGGTCCCTAACAGCAGACTTTCCCATGGCAATAAGAGGTCCTGGAAAATATATGAAAATATGTATAGGTTAACATTAATTTTTGTTATAATAATTTTCTGATCTAGATGAATTAATCAATTGATTGTGATGGACATGTGGTCTCTGACTTTAATACCTGTTAGCAAAAATTTCTTTATGTTTACATTCACATTTCTTTTTTCCTCCCACATTTATTTTTTACTTTATTTTGCTTTCCTCACATAAGTAGATAGATTTATATATTGTTTATGAATTACTGGAAACTTACTCATTCTGAACAAAAGAACATGTATTTTTGCCCTATGCATAAAAAGTAGTAATCTTTTCCAACCAAATGATAAAACATAATTTTTATAAAGTGCACTCCAAATAAACACACTCCTTATAAGAGTATTTAAAAGTCCAACATAGAAGAAGCTTTAAATAGTGCAAACTATTTAATACATGTGTCAAGTTTAAACAAAGCAGGACCTTATCTATCCCAATGCTAGGGAGGACAATGGAGATCTATTTCCCATCTTAATTCCTTTCAAGTATTTGTATTTTGGTATGTGTGTGAGTGGTTGCACACATATGTGTGAGTGAAAAAGAGAGAGACAGACAGATATTGTGTGTGTTTATGTATGTGTTGATGTATATGTATGTGTTGATGGTCTGTGCAAATATTTGAAATGTATTACCTAGAATTTGAAATCTTTAAATGCTGACATAATGATGAAGTCTCCATTTCAAAGCAGCCTTAGACATGTAGTAATTTTTGAGCTATTTCAGGCTACATATCTTTTAAGTTAGGTATTTGACTGTGAATCAAATGTTCAAGAAAAATGAACAAAAAGGATGATAACTACGATGCTATCAGGAGAGGAGCCTACGAAATAAACATGAGTATGAATATGAGTATTCTGGCTTATGTTCCCTACATTCAATAGTACATTGGGGGAGCATCGTTTTGCTCCTAAGAGGAGTAGTTCTGGGAGTTGCCAAATTCAGCAGGTCTTGGACATTATGGAATGATCCATTGTGTTGCAGGGCAGTGAAATTGTGAAGGTGACAGAGAAGTGGGTACAGATCTGTGAGGTTCGGGGATCCTTTTGTGAAATTCTTTCTGAAGGCAGGGCCATGAGTTAAAAACATTGGATGCCTTTCTGGTAATGTGCTGTCATAACTGTACTTAGCTAACAGAAATCCACCTGATTTATTCTGTAGAACATACCACCATTGGTCAGACACTGCTATGATTTGTTGAATTCTGCTGTTGTTGTAATGCCATCTTTCTGGAATCTCCTCTTTTTTTATTAGAATGAGTATGAGCTAGAGATTCATAGACTTCATCAAATTTAGCCTCGCAGCTTTCAGATCAGTCCGCATCTGCTTACGGCAACTGGAGGGAAGAAAGGAGGAGGAAGGAGCACCCTGCGAACCTGGAGTCAATGCTCACCTCTTTTTTATTTTACGTTTCTTGACATCATTCTCCCCCCCCCCTAATTTATCAGTCTGGATGATAGAACTAGAGTTTATAAAACAAATCGCAACAACAACAAATGTAACAGAAGAAAAAAGTTTGTTTTTAAAGTTTTCTCATTTGGTCTTAAAATGCACTATAATAATAATTGACACTTAAAAAGTTCAAATTCTACACATTCATATGCAGTAAAATAAAATATGTGTATATTATTTATCTATCTCTGTATCTCCCTAGGCCGTTCTTATTTTTGTTGATACTGAATCTGATGCTGCGAGGATCTGTTTTCAAATATATGCACTGAGCCATGGTTATAACCGGAAAGTCTTTGTTTTATTTTTTTGTTCCCAAAGCACAATCACGAGCCCAGCCAGCCAGAGTCAGTTGGCTTGAAAATGCCAAAAGTAAAGAAGCAGAAAATGCCAGGAAATTACTTCAGTTCTTCAGTGAACAAAAAAAAATTATAAAAGCTAAGCATTGTGAAGTGTAGGAAATATAGGAGGAATTCAAGACACGAGCTATACCTAGAAGTTTTGAAATATTTGCTAGTGGTATATTGTAGAGCAACTTTCATGTTGATTTCCCAGAAAGTTGTACAATCTTGCTGTTACCTACTGGTTTTAATTACTTATATTTGTTTGTTGCTTCTACTGCTTCAAGAGGCTATACCATGATGCAAAGGCAACATATTTAAGAATGATTAACTTTTAAAATTTATATTCTTTATATATTGTTTAAATTTAATATGTGGAGAAAACTCTAATTTCTAATTCATCATAACTACTCTGCCTTTGACTTTACTATTTAAATATGTACATTAAGGAAGGTATTGTTGTTACTGACATTAGTTGCCACACACTAGAGCCCATTGAAGAAGTCACTGTCAAACCATGTGATTGAGGGTCTTCGTCTCTTTCATCTACTCTCCACTTTTCCAAGCACAATGGCCCTCTCCAAGGAATAGCCTCTCTCAGAAACACGCTCGAAGTATGTGAGATGAAGCTTTATCATCTTTGCCTCCAGGACACTTTGTACTTTCTCTAAGACGTTTCTTTGTTCAGTTGGCTGTCCATAAGATTTTCAGTAATTTTCTCCAATATCACACTTCAAAGGCATCAGTTCTTCTATCGTCCTTATTCATTGTTCAGCTTTCAGATGCATAACAAGTAATTGAGAAGACCATGTCCTGAACCAGGCACACGTCAGTCCTCAAACTGACATCATTATCCTTAATAATTTGGAAAGACTTTTTTGGTGCCTTATGTCTCCTGGTCTTCTGACTGCTACTGCCAAGGATGTTGATCATGGAATGAAATAAGAAAAAAGAAAAAAATCATTGACATCTTCACACTTCTCCATCTCTCTTATTGTTGCTTATCAGTCCAGTGATAAGAATGTTTGTTTTCTTGATGTTGAGATGCAATCCATATTTAAGGCTATATTTTTTGATCTTCTACAGCAAGTGCTTCAAGTCTTCCTCATGTTCAGCAAGCAAGGTTGTGTCATCTGCATAACACGGGTTATTGATGACCTGGTACTGCTTTTTTCTTTATAGAATCCAGCTTCTCAAATAATTTGCTCGGCATACAGAATGAATATATATGGAGACAGTGTACAACCCTGATCTGATGCAAACTTTCCTTAATTTTAAACCATATATGTTTGCACAAGAGTCTCTTGGTCTAGGTAAAGGTTTTTCATAAGTATAGTTAAGTTAAGATAGTTTCTCAGGGGGAAAAAAAGGACTCATTGAATGTCTATTTCTAGCTAAATGAGGTATAACTTTTATTTGTTTGATAATCAAAATCCTTTATAGTGTGTTTGCCTTCTCTTTTCCCCCTACTGTTTCTGTATTTTAAATGAGTCATTCTCTGAATGTACTAGGATAATGCCATGATTAGTTCTGTTGTTTCCTGTTTACTTAGAATGACCTACCTTTTTCTCCTCCATATATTGTAACTCTCTCTCTCTCTCTCTATATATATATATATACACGCACCTGCATACACACACATATACATCCATATATAGTGATATATACATACATTTATAGTGATATATACATACATTTATAGTGATATATACATACATTTATAGTGATATATACATACATTTATAGTGATATATACATAGTTAGGAGAGCTCTGGTGGCCTAGTGACAAGAAACTGCACTGCAATCCCACAGGTTCACGGTTCAAATCCACCAGATGCTCTGCTGGGAAAAGGAGGGACAATCTCCTCCTGTACCAGTCAGATCCAATTTGACGGTACACACACACACATACACACACACACACACACACATACACACACACACACACACACACACACACACACACACACACATAATAAAATAATAATTAAAAAAGTAGAGTTATGTGCCCTGCAAATGAAACATGATCCAGACATATTATAGAAAAATAGAATTGTAAAATAAATAACTTCTAGTGGAAGGTCAGCAAGGAAGACTCCTAATGAGATGGATTGACACAATGACTTCAACAATGAGCTCTAGTGTGTCAGAGATGATAAACATGGTGCAGGATAGGGCAGGGTTCAGGGCAGGGTGGCTGTTCATAGGGTTCCTATGAGTTGTACTTGACTTGATAGAACCTAGTAACAACAACAACAATATGTATTAAGAGAGCTCTGTGACATAATGTTAGTAAGTTGCACTGCAATTATAAAGACATCTGGCTTGATTTTACTAGTTATTTTGTGGGAAATAAATGAGAAATCTGTGTGATTTACTGCTTCTGAAAATCCACTGGAGGGCCAGGTAAGAGTTGGTTCTGACTCAAAAGCACTCAACAACAAAATGTATTAGATGGACTCATATGTAAACATGTACCCAATCAAATGTTCTAGGATTCCCGTTTTTCTCGATGTTAACCACAATTTGTTGTGATCTGCTGAGTCAATTGTCTTTGCATTGTCAATAAAGTACAAATAGACATCCTTCTGGTATTCTCTGCTTTCTACACAGATCTATCTGACATTAGGAATGATATCCCTAGTGCCAAGGCTACTGTTGTATGAACGAAGCAAGGGCAAGAGCACTATATGGTTCAAAATCAAGAAGGATGTATGCCTTATTTTCATCAAGAAAACAAAAATTATTACTACTGGACTGATAAGCAACAACATGAGAGAAGGTGAAATGTTTGAAGTTGTTAATGATTTAATTTTTTTCATACAATCTGTATGACCAAATTATTCAAGAAGCTTTATGAAGGAGAACGTGGCATCAGAAGTGAAGGAAGATTCATCAACAACCTGTGTTATGCAGATGACATAACTTTGTACACTGAAACTGAGTAGGACTTGAAGGGTTTAGTGCAGAAGACCAAGGACGGTTGTCTTTGATATGAATTGCATCTCAATATCAGAAAAACAAAGATTTTCACCACTGTGCCAACTGACAGCATCATGACAGATGGAGAAGAGATTGAGGTCATCAATAATTTCATCTTTCTAGCCTCCACAAGAAACATTCTTGGCGCCAGCAATCAGGATATCAAAAGATGAGTTGCTTCGGAAAAATCTGTTGTCAGGGACCTCTCCAGGGTGCTAAAAAGCAACAATGTCAGTCTAGAGACTAAGGTATTCCTGATTCAGGCCATGGTCTTTGCAATTACTTGTTATGCATTAGAAAGCTGGTCTTTACTAATTAGCCTTTACTAATGGTGACAAAGAAGAATATATACCTTTGAATTGTTCTGTTAGAGAAGAGTATTGAACATAATATGGATTGCTAAAAAAATTAAACAGGTCTGTGCTGGACAAGGTGAAACCAAGTTGCTCATTAGAAGTAAAGATTTTGATTCTCTGTCTCACATACTTTGGGTAGATTGCAAGGAGGAATCAGTCCTTGGAGAAGACCATCATGCTTGAAAATTGGAGCAACAGTGCAGGAGAGGAAGACCTTGGATGAGATGTATTGACACAGTGACTGTGGTAGTGTGGCAAATGCATCTGAGA
>NW_006399824.1:10967297-10976124 GCF_000299155.1 Elephantulus edwardii | reverse complement strand
ATAACAATAATAACAACAGCAACATGGTGATATCTGCTATGAACATTCAATCAGCTAAAATAGTTTTCTTATTAATATTGACTGCATAAAACATATATAGATATCTGGCAAAGCTCTATTGCTCTTTGCTTGATCAACATCTTGTGTGTCACCCTTTCATTCTTTGGACTTGAGTCAGTGACCTGCCATGTTGTCCACTGATCTTGAGTTCATCAACCTTCGAAGCTTGTCATCAGACCTGCCAGTCCTGAGTTACTCAGTCTCTGCAGTTAGTTGAGTCAGAAGTATCTCTCTTGGTAACATTTGTCTCATGTCTCTATCTTATTATCTATCTATACTGTCACTGTTTTTATGTGCTTAGAATCAGTTCATAGTTGAACCTCCAAATGTTTTGCAAAGACTATAAATTGCACAGGAAGAGATTGCACATGTTTCTTTCATGGATCAGCTTATGAATTTTTCCTATGTGTTTTTGTTTGGCAGTTCAACTCCTCAAACTGCTAGGTCTTTATGTGTGGATGGTATATGTGTGTGTACAAATTTTACTAGTTTTGCTCCTCTAGAGAACCTAAGATAGGCATGTTAAAACCAACATCTGTTTATGCTGGCTTTTTAACTGTCTTTAGCAGAAAATGAATACTCCCTGAGGGTAAAGGCAATTAGTCATTTATTGCATAATATTGGGATGTGTAGAAAAGGGAGAAGACATGGAAGAGTTAACAGTTTTCTTAGTTCTCATTTGGCAGTAATGAGTTTGTAATTGGGAGCAGGGGTGGTTGTGAGGTGACTGGTACATATTTTTTAGACCAACTAGGCAAAATAATTACAATTATGTATAAGTTTTATAGTATCAACTAGGTAAAACAAGCAGGAAAATATTTTGGATGAGATTTTGGTAATAACACTTTAAAAATCCCAAGCTCCTCTCTTTCCTCCTCTCCTCCTATGCCTCTCAGCTTTGATGTGATGAAAACAGATCTTCCAAGTCCCTTTGAGTCTTTAGTTCTCTCATTTGGACTTCATAGATTTGAAACTGGTCGGCGACCATGAGAATCCTGTTCCACAAAATTTAGGCTAAAGCTCCCAAGATTATAAACTGGTATGAGCGGGAGGTGTGATTTGACAACTTGGGAATGATTCGGTGCAGGCAAGGAGAGCAAAATAAAGATTTGATATTGGGTGGGAGTGTGCGTGGGTTTCTTGATCATGCTCATGTTTTGACGGGTTTAAATATTGGGATGGATGTGCAGGGCAGATGAGGTCAAAAGCACTTTAAGGAGGAGGAATTTACAAGTGGCAGAAGTAACCAAGTAAACTTAAAATACTTGTTTGCATCTTTTGTGAACTATTTCTTATGTCTTACATCAAACATAAATAACTCTTCGTGTGAATTTGGCTAGAGTATTAGATAACTTAGCATTAGGAAGTCTCCTGTTAGTTGTAAAGATGGAGACTGGCATTTGATGAATTATTTCTGTCATCTCAGCTTGCTTTATTGGTTCTGAATTTTATCTGTAGCCCAACAATCAGTTTAAGAAAAGAATCATTGTTGAATCATTGACTGACATTCTTCTTTTCAAAGAATTCCATGTAAGAGTTCTTTAATATTTCTTGGCATTTTGGACTTGTGTTTTTTGGATATTTTGTATAACTGAACCCATTTTTCCTGGCAAAAAAAAAAAAAAGTAATTCCGCTTTCTCTATTTGAGTTTCTTCTCAGGTGAATGTCAAGTAACAGTCTTGTCAGTTTTCTTATTTTCCACTCTGGATTTTATTTTTTAATATGTGACTTCAAAAACAATTGACTTTTTTGAACATAAGTTAGTTTTACTAGGAAATATTGTATATTTAATAAAAAGTTACCCATCCTTTTCTTTCTTGTTCCTTTTTACCTTCAATATTTACATGTGATTTTACTGGGGGTTTTGTTTTTTTTCTGGTGTCTCAGATAATTGAATTCCTTTATCTCAGTGTTTTGCATTTCCTGCTTGAACTTCTTTAGAAAATAATGATTTAGGTGAGATAGGCCATCTTTTTGGATCAAATATAAAACAGTCATTTTTTTAAACAAAAATGCAGCTAATTTGGAAAGCTGACTATAAAACTTTTTAATTGGCATTCCTGGTTTTAGTGATGAAGTTCTTTTTATTGTACAATTTTGTAGTAGTCTAAGAGAGTGTCTAATAATGAAATCAACATGTATGAAAACTAAGATTGTTAGTGTAGTATTATTGCAAATCTCCAGTGTGACTGAATGAAAAAAATCTAAATTCCATATAACACTATTTTAGTTTAGCTTTTTTTGACACTGTAATTTCCTTGTTCAAATGTACTTACAGCTTCAATTGAACATATGCTCAACTTTGAGTAACTTAGTCCAACAAGTATGTATTAATGACAGTTATGTTTCTTTATAGTATACCTAGAATATTTCATGATGAGTTGGCGATTGTTTTGAACTTGAAATAAAAAGATTTTGAGGTTATATATCTAGCCCTGTAACTTACTATAAGCCACACACAGAATCTGTTAATACTCTTGGTTGTAAGCAACAGAAACCAACTTTAATTAATCTAAAATGTATGCCAAGTCTCTTACAGACTCAAAGGACAGTTCTCAAACAATTGGGTTTTTGAGAAGTTTGAGTAGGACCTAGGAAACTTCGTCAAGAATCTGAACATAAATGGACATGACAGTCTTTATTAAGGCACTGTCATTAAGGCACTAAAAGAACTTGGACTCACTAAAAACCTTATTGTGATTTGAGTGAAAATTGACCAATAAACAAAAGGAGGTAATTATAGTTCAGCCACTCAAACACATTTTGTTTTATGGTAGTTTAAATACTCATAGGGTAATAGGACATTTCCCACTTTGTTTCAATTCTGATTTCCATAAACCATTCTTCGCCTCTCTGTGTCTCTCTCAGCACATTATTGTGTATTTCTTATCTTTTCACCATACTTATATGCACCTATTATTAATTTACTAGTTTTTATTCGCATCTCCTTCACTTCTCATTCCTAGTCACTATTCAATGATGATACATTCTATTTATGTATAAAACTTTATCCAGTTTTTTCGAATAGTGGTCATGTAAATATTTGTCCTTCTACAACTGACACAGATTGCTCAGCATAATGGCCTCTACATTCATCCGTGTTATACAGTACCCTGTGAATCTATAATTGTTTTTTTAGTGTTGCATAGTACTCCACTGTGTGAATGTACCATAGTTTTCTTTATTTTTTTTTTCTCTTGATTCACACTTGTATGGCTTCCAGAATGTTACAATGAACCTGAAATCTCAGTAGTTTCACACCATTGACTCAGATATTTGAGAGGAAGGGAAAAAAAAGTTATCTTGGTTTCATTTTGTGTGACCAAATACAGCAAAGTGTAGTAGGGAGGAGCCTTGATTATAGTACCAAAATGACCGGGCCTTTACACAAAGAAGAGGGGGATATTGGTACTGAAATATATGATAAGAGGTCCTGAGCATATCAGAGATGGTGAAGTTGGCTCAGGGCAGTGTAGGTTCAGATCTGTATTCATCAGACTGCTGTGAGTTATAGTTGATTGGATGGCAACTAAAAACAACATGTCTTTTTGTGCCTTGATAGTTTGTTTCTTTTTATCACTGAAAAAAATCCACTGTAGTTAGAATAAGACTCTTGACACATAACCTTCTTAATTTTAAACCATGTAGTTTCCCCTTGCTCTGTTTGCACAATAGCCTCCTGGTGTAGGTACAGGTTTTACGTGAGCATAATTAAGTGCTTAGGGATTCCCATTCTTCTCAACATTAACCATAACTTGCTATGATCCCACAGAAGAATTGTGTGAAACATGATGTGAATAAAGGATAGTGTGAAACACACACACAAACAAAAAAAGAATGTCTTTTTGTAGTCAATGAAGGACAAATAGACATTTTCCTGGTATTTTTTACATTCAGCAGGATGCATCTAATATTAGCAATGATATCCCTGGTGTCATGGCCTCCTCTAAATCCTGTTTGAACTTCTAGCAGTTCTCTATGTACTGTTCTAGTCATTTTTGAATGATCTTAGCAGTATTTTACTTGCATGTGATATTAATGATATTGTTTGTTAGTTTCTACATTCTGCTGGCTCTAACTTCTTGGGAATGGGAATAAATATAGATCTCTTCCAACCCATTGGCCAGACAGCTGTCCCCCAAATTTTCTGGCATAGACTGGTGAACATGTCTAGGGCTCCATCTGTTTCTTAATTTAAACAAGTCAATTGATATACCTTCGGTTCCTGGGACCTTATTTTTTTTTCTAATGACTTCTATGCAGCTAAGACTTCCTCCATTAACATTGACTCTTGTTCATATAGAACTTCTTGAAATTTTTTAATGTTAGTCAATTAGTTTTGGCACAATGATATTGTGTATTCCCTCCATCTTCTTTTGAAACTTTTTGGGTTTTTGTCCATAATGTCTTTCAATATTGTGACTGGAGGCTTAAATTAGTTTCTCTTTTCTCTCAGCTTGAAAAATGAAGAGTGAGTCCTTCCCTTTATTATCTTGCAACTCTGCTCTCTGCACATTCCATTATGATACTTTTCTTTGTCTTCTCTTCTAGAGCTGCTCTTTGAAATTGTCTGTTCAGCTCCTTAACTTGGGCATGTTTTTCCTTTGTTTTGGCATCTCAATGCTCTAGTACAAATTTTAGAGTCTCTTCTGACATCTATTTCAGTATTTTTCTTTCTCCTTCGTTTTTGTAATGACCTTTTGCTTTCTTCATGGATGATTCAATTGATATAGTCCCACAACTCATCTGGTCTTTGAATGTTGGTGCTCAACACTTCAAACCTATTCTTAAGATGATTCTGAAATTCAGATTTAAAAGATTCAAGATCATATTTTTACTCTTGTGGACTTATTTTAAATGTCTTTTTCCTTAATTTGAAATTGCCTATTAGTAATTGATGGTCTGACCCACAGTCCTCCCCTTGTCTAGTATTGTCTGGTCTAGTTTTGAGCTTTTCCAACGATTCCTTCCACAGATGTGGTCAATCTGATTCTTATGTAGCCCATCAGGTGAGATCCATGTATCTATGGAAAAATCCATACTGTATAGATTTCCCATGTATTTTTATCCATTTACTTATAGAAGATTGTCTAGTTTACTTCTAATTTTTGGCATTTACAAATAAACCTAAAATCATTACAGTGTGCGTGCATGATTGGGGGTTTCTCTCTCTATATCTGTCTATCCATTTATCTATCTATCATCTTCTTTCTCAACTTTGGGGGGCTAATATTGCTGAATGTATAAGTTTATGTTCAACTTTATAAAAAACCTTCAAAGAATTTTCTAAACTGATTGTACAGTTTTGCATTCACTTGTTAGTACTTGGGATTTGGGTCACAATATCTATTAGTGAGTCTAAGTGTCCATGTAGTACAAATACTTGGCTTCTAACTGAAAAGTTGGTGGTTAGAATCCACTGAAAAGATGTATGGTGAAAGATCTTTTTACTAGTAGTCATGTGCTTAACTTGTTTGCACTAAGCACGCCTGAATAAGTAAGGCAATACAGTGAACTTAATAAGAGTTCAGATGGCTAAATTGACCTGGGATTTTTGTCACATGCTTACAGTTCCAATTTGTTATCCTAGAGCAAGTCACTCAATCCTAGTGGTGCTCATTCCGGGTTTTTCTACTTTACAGTTTGACTGATAACTAGATTTCTAGATTACTGTGTAGCTGAGAGTGTGGACCTTTGCTACATACTAAGTGATGGATTAATACTAGTCATGCTCATCTTATTCTCTGCTCAGCATTTTTTCTATCAGTCAATAGCTCTATGCTTCTTTCCTTTATTTCCTTGTATTCTCAGAGGAGGCTTGTATTTCCTCATTATCACAGCCTTGTCTGTTGTTAACTGCCATTGAGTCTATTCCAATTCATGTGACTCCTGTGACAGAGTAGACCTGCCCATGGGGTTTTGTTAACCATAATGTTTGTGGAAGCAGAATAGGTTCAAACTGCTAACCATTCTGTGAGCAGTTGAGTGCTTAACTGCATGTACTTCTAGGTCTCCTCACCCATGGCTACATGCATGGGAAACATTAGAGCAGCATCATTAACCAGCATGCTCCTCTCTACAGTGACTACAAATTGCTTGGGCACAGTTTGTGTAACTCATACAGAAAATTGGACTAGAGAGGTGTGTGCTGAGGGCAGACATATGTCCTTTGGTTAAAGAAATTAACTTTAGTCAGCAAGCATAGTATCTTTTTACAGCGTGTTAATTCTCTGCTTCTTCAGTCCTGAAGCTCAGAGATTTTAAACTAGGGCAGCTAGCATCATTGCCTTTTTCTTTCTAGTTGAGGCCCTGATCAAACTTTCTCTGTCTGAGTTCCCTCCTGCAGGGTATGGGGGTTGTCGTAAGGCATGCGTTTTTAATTTAGTAAAATTAAATCTCTTCGGTTAAATCTACTGTGAAATTAAAACCTTGACTCAAACCTGACATTCAATAGACTCCCTTTGAAAGTGTCCTGATTTTATGTGAACCCAAATGGCCACTGTAGGCCTTCAGTCGGCCTTTCCAATTATTCCAAACTCAGCTGTCTGATGGGAGAAGCCAGATTGTTGGGAGGAGGGGAAAGTGCAAAATTATCTCTCCAGGTGTAGAGACAGCA
This sequence comes from Elephantulus edwardii, assembly GCF_000299155.1. Taxonomy (NCBI): domain Eukaryota; kingdom Metazoa; phylum Chordata; class Mammalia; order Macroscelidea; family Macroscelididae; genus Elephantulus; species Elephantulus edwardii. The sequence continues at coordinate 10,969,447 of NW_006399824.1, read as the reverse complement.
GGTTAAGATAGATGTTCAGAATAATGTGGGAATGCTGTCTCTTTATGCCTGTATTTTAGAGTTTTTGTTCAGAAGTTTATGCATTATATATTGACCAGTTACTGAGCTAGATGTGCAATCAGTCTGTTATCTTTGAACTCTTTTCTGTTAAATTATAGTTTTAATTATAGATGTAACGGTAGCAATTCTAAACGCCTTTTAATTTTTACCTTTGGGTGCAAAACATTTATCTACACACTGTGTGAAATGCTGGTTAATTACATTTGGTCTGTTGCTCTTGACTTTCTGTAGGTAAAGAAGTTTAGTCATGTACTTAAGGAGATACTTAATTGGCATTACTTGATTAAGACTGCCTTTTTCAGGTAATTTATTTAAATAAACAGAAGATTTGCCCTTATAAAATTATGCAAGACAAATTTCTTTTGCTGACAACTTTAAGAAAGTGTTCAAATATCTATTTTAAAGCATAAATTCTCTTACTTTCTTAAATAGTGACTATTTGGATGGAGTCTAAAAGAGCAAATCTCAGTGAAATCTAGACTTTTATTAACATTTGTAAATAAAGATTCTTACCTTTTACTCTTCTGGAGGCCAGGCTTGGGAGCTTTGGTTTTATATTGCTAACGTTTTCCTTGGAACAAGATCATCTTGGGGTGAAAATTTCTAATAATAAAATGGTGCTCTGCTTTGAACAGTAAAAGGGAGCTCTGGTGCACAGTGGTAAGGAGTTGTGCTGCCAATCCAAAGACAAGCAGTTCAAACCCACCAGCTTTTTTGTGGGAGAATGGTGAGCAATTTCCTCCTGTGTGATTTACTGCTTCTGAAAACTCCCTGGAGGGTCAGTTATGAGTTACTTCTGATTCAATGGCACATAACAACAACATCAACAACAACAACAAGTAGTAAAAAATATTTTAAGTTACAGAAAGTAGAATCAAGTACATTATTTGTCAAAATATTATATCAAAACCCTTTCCAATAAATATTTGCTTACACAATACTTCATTATTTCACCTGAAAACACTTCCACTTTATTCGGTTAATTCTTTCTACATCTTCTATTGGGCTCCCTATTTATGTAATAACTCCATTGTTCCCACTCTCATGAATTAGTGGAGAGTTTCCTAATGTATGCATTTTATTAACTGGTTAGCCTCTGAGCCTATACAAGGTAATTTTGTTTTCTCTGCCTTTTGAAGACTAGTCTCTGCTTTTTCTTGTAGTCTAACACTTGTACAGAAGGTAGACCCGAGATTGGAAGGCACTCAAACTGAGAAGAAACAGTTGTAAAAATCCCATAATAATTGGAACTTAGAATGAAGTATGAATTTCAGAAGATTGGAGGTTGTGAAAATTAAATGCAACACATAATTCTAGGCAATAGTGAGCTGAGATGGACTGACCTTGGCTACCTTGAATCAGGCAATTATATCATCTATTATGCCAGGAATGAAAAATTGAGTAAAAATCATGCTGCATTCATAGTCAAGAAGATAATTTTAAGATCTATCCTGAAGTACAACATATGGAGAGGTAGAATACTATCAATATGCATGTAAGAAAGAACAGTTAACATAACTAATATTTAAACATGCAAATACACAACAAAAGCCAAAAATAAGAAAATGGAGAAACTTTACCAACTTTTGTATTCTGAAATTTAAAGAACATATAATCAAGATGCATTAATAATAATTGGCGACTATAAAGCAAAAGTTGGAGATGAAGAAGGACTGGTAGTTGAAAATTACAGACTTGGCAACAGCAATGAGATTGGAGATCAGATGACCCGATTCTGTGCAACTAATGATCTATTTAGTGCAAATGTATTTTTAAAAAACACAAACAGTGACTATACACATGGAACTCATCTGAAGGGTTGCGCGGGAAAGAGATGGACTATATCTGTGCAAAGAATCATTGGAAAAGTTCAAAGTCAGCAGTCAAAATCAGAGCAGATGCTGGTTGTGGAATAGACCATCAATTTACTTATTTGAAAGTTCAAATAAAGGCTGAAGAAAATTAAAACAAATAAAAAAGAAACAAAATATGACTTTGGGTCTATCACACCTAAGTTTAAAGATCATCTCAAGAATATGTTTGAAGCATTGAACACTAATGACAGAAGACTATATGAGTTGTAGGATGAC
>NW_006399824.1:10957197-10966007 GCF_000299155.1 Elephantulus edwardii | reverse complement strand
TAGGGTATAACAAATTGTAGCTAACATTGACAAGAATGAGAAGCATGGAACACTCATGCAAAAACTATATTTAGACCAAGAGGCTGTTGTATGTACAGAGCAAGGAAAGAAAGAAAGAAGGAAAGAAAGAAAGAAAGAAAGAAAGAAAGAAAGAAAGAAAGAAAGAAAGAAAGAAAGAAAGAAAGAAGAAAGAAAGAGAAAGAAAGAAAGAAAGAAAGAAAGAAAGAAAGAAAGAAAGAAAGAAAGAAAGAAAGAAAGAAAGAAAAGGAAAGAAGGAACAGTGAGTCTGAGTTGTAGCCTCTCTTCATACTTATTGAATCTATGTGCTGAGCAAATTATTTTAAAAACTGAACTATATAAAGAATAATGTGACATTAGGATTGGATGAAGACTTACCAACAACCTGCACTGTGCACATGACAAATCCTTGCTTGCTAAAAAATGAGAAAGACTTGAAGCAATTGTTGCAGAAGATCAAAGACTACAGGCTTCACTATATATTGCATGCCAACATTAAGAAGACAAAAATGCTCACCATTGGACTGATAAGCAACATTATGATCAATGGAACAAAGATTGGAGCTGTCAATAATTTCATCTTGCTTGGATCCAAAATTAACACTCAGCAGTTAAGAAATCTTAAAAAAAAATAACCAAAACTATTGTATTGGGTAAATCCGTTGTGAAGGACCTCTCAGAGGTGTTAAGGAGCAAAGATGCCAGCTTAAAGACAAGGGTGCATCTTATAAAAACTATGTTCTTTTAATTTCTTCTTAAATATCAGAAAGTTGAACAGTGAATAAGGATGGCAGAGAGTAGAAGAATGGGTATCCTTGAACTGTGGTTGGAGAAGAGTACCCCATGGACTTCCAAAATAACAAATAAGTAAGTCTTAAAGAAATTACAACCAGGATGTTCCTTAAATGAGAGTATAGTGAAGCTTTGTCCCATATACTTTGAACATAGTGTTAGAAGGGCCCAGTCTTTGAGAAAGACATCATATTTGAAAGGAGGGATATTAATTTAAAGAGAGGAAGGCCCTTAAAGTGGTAGACTGACTTAGTGACTGTAACAATGTTGTTGTTTTTTAAGTGCCTCGAGTACAATCCATAGTGACCCTGAGAACAGCAGATCCAGTTGTGTGTCATCCTCACACTTCCTGCCACCCTACAGCCCACTGTGTAGTCACTGTGTCAGTTCACCTGGCTGAAGGTCTTCCTCTTCTTCACTGACCCTCTGCCTTTCTAAGCATTATGTGAGGTGACGCTTCAAGGAGCACTCTGTGCTTTTACAAAGACATATGTGTTTGTTCTTTGAGCAATCCATAAAATATTCAGTACTATTCTCCATCATCACAGCTTAAAGGCATCAATTTTTCTATCATCCTTATTCATTGCCCAGTTCTGAAATGCGTAGCAAGTGACCAGAAAGACCATGGTCTGACGTCCTCAAACTGACATCATTGCTTCTCAATAATTTGGTGAGATCCCTGATTGCAGACTTTCCTAGTGCAATACGTCTTATTTCCTGACTACTGCTGCTGGAGGTATTGACCATGGATCCAAGTAAGATGAAGTTGTTAACAGTTTCAATCTTTTCTCCATCTATCATGATGTTGCCCATTGGTCTAATGGTAATAATTTTTATTTTCTAGATGATGAGTTGCCATACATATTGAAGGCTGTATTCTTTGACTTTTGCAACAAGTGCTTCAAGCCCTTCTCACTTTCAGCAAGCAAGGTTGTGCCTTCTGCATAACATAGGTTATTGATGAATTTCCTCTGATTTTGATGTCACAGTCTTCTTCATTGATTCTAGCTTCTCAAATAATTTGCTCAGATTGAATAGCTATGAAGAGAGAATACAACTTTGAGGAACCTCTTTCTTAATTTTAAATCATGTAGTTTTCCCTTGCTTTGTTTACCCAATAGCCTCTTTTCTATGTTTTGCAAGAGCACAATTAAGAGTTCTATTATTCATTTTCTTCTCAGTGTTAGCCATAACTTGTTATGATTGACAGAATCAAATGCCTTTGCATAGTCAATAAAGCATAAATAGACATTCTTCTGACATTCTTTTACTTTCAGCCAGGATCTATCTGACATCAGCAATGATATCCCTAGAACAGCCACTTCTAAATCCTGCTTGAATGTCTGGAAGTTTCTACATACGTAGTATTTTGTTTGAGTGTGATATTAATGATGTTATTTGATAGTTTCCACATTCTATTCAATCACCTTTCTTTAGAATAGGAATGAATATTGGATCTCCAATCACTTGTCAGCTATCTACCAGGGCTCCATCTGTTAGTTGAAATAGGCCAATCAGTATTCGACAGATACCTGGAGACTTATTTTTTGCCAATACGTTCAATGCAGCTTCAACTTTCTCCTTCACTACCATTGCTTCCTGCTCATATGATACTTCCTGTTATTTTCCATTGTCGGTCAATTAGTTTTGGTACAGAAACTCTCTGCATTTCCTGTATCTTCATTTGATGCTTACTGCACCATTCAACATATTACCCATAACATCTTTTAATATTGTGACTAAAGATTTAAACTTATTTTTCAGTTCTCAGCTTGAGAGTGCAAAGGGAGTTATTCCCTTTTTATTCTCCAACTCTGGCTCCCTGCCCATTCCATTATAATAGTTTGCTTTGCCTTCTCAAGTTGTCCTTTGAAATCTTCTGTTCAGCTTTTTTACTTTAGCATGTTTTCCCTTTATATTGACTTCTTGAGGCTCTTGTACAATTTTTACAGTCTCTTTTGTCATTCATTTTGGTTTTTTTTTTCCTTTCTCCTATGTCTTTGTAATGAGCTTTTGCTTTCTTCATGGATGATAGCCATGATGTCATCCTACAACTCATTTGCCTTCAATAATTAGTGTTCAATATTTCAAATGTATTCTTAAGATGATTTTGAAATTCAGATAGAATAGGCTCAAGATCATATTTTGGTTTGTGGGAACTTGGATTTTTATTGATAGTTGATTGATTGTCAGTTGGGGGCTGGGAGCTTTTTATTTAAAGCAATTAGGGCTTAGAAGGTGAGCTTTTTTATTATCAGTGGTTAGGGGGCTGTCAGTCTCTTAATTAAAGCAGTTAGGATTATAACAAAGGACCTGAGTATATTAGAGATGATGAGGATGGCACTGGATAGGGAAAGATTTGTTGTTCATAGGGTTTCTTTGAATTGTACTGGACTCAAGGGTACTGAACAACAAATCAGCCCTGTGCATTGGTTCTCATTTGATACAGTTTAAGGACAATACCTCTTTCAACAAGTGCTCTTGTGTCTGTTTTACAGATCTCAGACTCACGGTGACTCAACATGTTATGTAGAATTACTCCATTGAGTTTTCTTGGTTTGAGTCTTTAAAAAATAGCTTGTTTTACCTTTGTTCTGTGGCATTTCTGAGTAGGTCAAAGCAGCCAACATTTAGGTTAACAGTCATTAGAAAACTACTTCTGACATCCAGAGACGATTTTTCAGCAAGATTCACCTAATGCATCAACTTATTCCATTTGGCAAATGAGGAGAGGAGGCCCTGCTGCTGCATTCTAAATAAAGGGAACAAGACACAGAGACTGCAACAATGGGCTGAACACAGTGGTGATTCTGAGGATTGTGCAGGCTCAGGGCAAGGTTTAAATCTGTTTATGTACGTAGCATCACTATGAATGGGAGTCACTTGAATAGAACCTAACAACAACAAGAAGAACAAGGGGAGAGGATATGCTACACTCTAGTGATTTCTCCTGTTTGTCATCAATAGGTACTCAGTAGAATTCTTTGTTCCTTCTTGGCAAAGTACATCACTAGTTAATTGCCCAAAAAGTAAGTTTAATTCAGAGAAGGACAGTAGAAATCATAAAGATTGTGTGAGATTGGGCAGTGTTTCGTTTTGGGGTATATGATATGACTGAGTTGACCCAATGTCCCTTTATAAAAACAACAAAAACTGAAGATACAAGTCACAGTGTGATTTCTCCACTTGAAATTTCTGCTCTCATCCTCCTCTTCTGAAAGAACACCAACCCTATGATTACACCTGCAAAGCTCTTTGTTTTGTAAGTATCCTAGCAACTTCATAATGGTGAGAGATGTTTAACTTTAAGCTGTTCATCCAGAATCTAAATGGCCCCATCGGTGATTTTATTATTTCCAAACTGGATCTTATCATTAAACAGAGACAGAGATAATGAAGAAATCTTTTTTTTAAACTTGTATCATGTTACTTATTTGGAAATTTATTCTAATTTGATACTTTGGTTTTGTTTTAAGTGTAATTGAGTGGGTTCCAATTCATAATGACCCTGCATACAATAGAACAAAACCTTGCCCTGTCTTTCATTGTCCTTACTATTGTTATTATCTTGTAGCCCACAGCCATTGTTCAACACGTTCCTTTGGGGACATTCTTTGTTTTTTTCCCCCCTGACCCTCTATCAGCCTTGATGTCTTTCTCCAGAGACTGATATTTCCTGGTCACATGTCCAATGTATATGAGATCAAGTCTCACTATCCCTAGTGGTGAGAAATTGCACTGCAATCTGAAGGCATAGCTTTTGAATCTACCAGCTGCTCCGCAGAAGGATGGGCAGTCTGTTCCCGTGTGTTTAATTGCCTCTGAAAATCTGCAAGAGGGTCTGCTATAGGTTGGTTCTGACTTGATGGTTCTCAACAATAACAACATCCTTGCCTCTAAGGAACGTTCTTACTGTCATTCTCCTGAGATTTAGTTGCGTATTCTTCTAGCAGTCTGTGATATACCCAGAAGCTGTACCACGGTAATTTCACCTTTATTATGAAAATTTTTACTCTGCCCATATTATTAAGGTAGATTTCACTTTCAGGAGGCAGCTTTCCCACATACATATTTTCAGTACCTTCCCACGAGGTTCCACTGCTATTCATAAGGTTTGCATTTGCCAATAATTTCGAGTGGAGATTGTTGTCTTTGTGTTTGTCGTGACGAGAGAAAACCAGCAAGAATAAATGTAAATTTCGAGAGGGCTAAGAGCTTGCTCAGGCTAATGGCCCCGAATAGCTTTAGAGTCCACGCTTTTATTAGCAGAAAATTAAAGCATATAGTAAAGCACGATTTCACAGGTGGGTAGATGGTTAAGCATCACTGCCTTTTAAGCAGTTAACCTGGGCCATGGCGGCCCACAGGAGACATAACATAGATCAATTTGAATAGTTTCCAAGGGAACATCCTTGTACTCATAGAAGGTTTCACTGTACTCATAACAACTTTATCAAGACACCAGAAACTTTTAAATGAAACTTCTCCAAGTTCCCTTCAAGGTAGTACGTGCTCCAGGAGATCTGGGACTGCTTTGAGTCCCACTCATCTTGGCATTTTTTGCCTGCTTTCAAGTGGTTCAGCCAAGTCTGTTTGCACCTACTCCATGGTTGTTTGTAACTATAGTAACTACAAAGATCAACAATCCTTCCTAGTCTGTCTTAGCCTGAAAGCTGTGCTGAAACCTGTCAACCATAAGTGACCCTACTTGTATTTGAATACTGATAGCATAATTTTCAGCATCACAGTAACCTTCAAGCCATTGAGGTAGCATAATAAAAGATAATGTACTTGACTTAATTTTGCATAAAAGTGGATGACTCTGCTAATAGTTGTAATAGTATTTACTTCCAACTAATTGAAAATTTATTACAGGTTGTGCTTGATCATCACAAAACACAAATAAAATAGTTATTGTTATTTCAAGGACGTTCTGGGGGCCTACTGATTAAGAAGTTGAGCTGCTAAGCCAAAACGTAGGCCTCTCTGGAAAGTTTCTGTCTACAAGTTACTCCACACGAGAAAGATGGACAACTACCTCCCCTGTACTTTTCAGCCTCCTCAGAAACCTAACACAGGTTCAGCTACAAGGAGGTCTGGATTGAATAACAATGAGAGATAGATAAGTATATTGTTGGTTAAAGGAGGAAATGAGGAAAAAAATCCCTGAAAAGGTGTATATTTAAGAGAAAAGCAGAGTGTAGTCATTTTGGAAAAAATAAAAGGAGAATTAGGCCAGATGGACAAAGGGTTGGTTGAGGCTCTGAAAACACAGTAAGGAAGTGCTAAGGCTGCATTTGATGTTTGTTATACAGGTGGTTGTTATGTACATTAAGTTGCCTGTGACTCACAGTGACCCTAAATACAATCACTCTGTAACCTGCCCTATTGCAAGCCAGTCTCCTTATGTCCGACACACCTACCCCCCTTACCATGTCAATCCAACTCGTCTGGGTCTTTATCTCCAGTACTGTCCTTCCACCTTTCCAAATTGGCTGTCCTTCTTCAAGACCTGGTCCTTTTTGGTCATGTGCTCAAAGTATGTGAGATGGAGCTTCAGAATCTTTGTCTCTGAAGAACTTGGTTTCATCTTCTCTAAGACCTATTTGTTCTCTTGGTGGTCCATAGTATGTTCAGTACTCTCCCCAAGCACCAAAATTAAAAGACATAGTTTCTTATTCTGTCATCCTTTGTCATTGTCTTGTTCTCTGATGCATACAAAGACCAAGGCCTGAATCAGGCACACCTTAGTCTCTAGTCTGACATTGCTTTTTTTAGCACTTTGGATAGGTCTCTGACAGCAGATCTCCTTAATTTAATTCACCTTTTGATTTCCTGACTACTGATGTCAAGAGTATTGATTGTGGATCTGAGCAAGCTAAAATTATTAGCAACTTCAGTCTCTTCTCCATCTATCATAGTGCTGCCAATTGGCCCAGGGTGAGAATCTTTGTCTTCTTGAGATTGAGCTTCAATCCCCATTGAAGACTATAGTCCTTGAGCTTCTGCAACAAATGCTTTGGGTTCTCCTCAGTTTAAGCAAGCAAGGTTGTGTTATCTGCATTTCACAGATTGTTGATGGGTCTTCCTCCAATCCTGATGTCACATTCTTCCTCATAAAATACAGCCTTCTGAATGATCTGTTCTGCGTACAGACTGAAAAATATGGAAAAAGAATGCATGCCTAATTCCTGATTTTGAACAACGCAGTGTTTCCTTGCTCTGTTCTGAGGTTTGCTTCCTGGTCCAAGCATATATTTTGCATTAGCACTATCAAGCTCTGTGATTCCTAGTCTTAATGTTAGCTGCAATTAGTTGTGATCTACGCAGTCAAAAGGCTTTGGATGTTCCTCTAGTATTCTTTGCTTTCAGCCAAGTTCCATCTGACATTGGTAATAATGTCTGTAGTACTCTTCTAAGGTTGGCTTCTTGCTTTTCTGGTAGTTTCCTGTCAATGTACTGTTCCAGTTATTTCTGGATAATCTTCAGTATGATTTTGCTTACATGTGATATTAGTGATATGGTTCAAAAATTTCCATACTCTGTTGGTCACCTATTTCTGGTATGGGAATAAACACGGATCTCTTCCAGTCAATTGTACAGGCAGTTGTCCTCCAGATTTCTTGGCACAGCCTGGTGAGCTTGTCCAGGGCAGTATCTGTTTGTTGAAATATGTCAGTTGATATTCCACCAATTTCTGGGGCATCGTTTTTACCAATTCCTTCAGAGCAGCTTGAACTTCCTCTTTCATCCCCTCTTAAACATAAGATTTGTTTGTTTTGGTTTTGTTTTTTTTCCCCATTAAATTCTCCTGTGTCAGCCAAATATTTTTGTTACAGTAACTCTGTGTTCTGACCATAGCACCCTTAAGTATTACAAATTGAGGCTTGAATTTGTTCTTTAATTCTTTTAGCTTAAGAAATACTGAGTGAGTTTGTCTCTTTTGATTTTCTGACTCTATCTCTTTGCATGTCATTATAATACTTCACTTTGTCTTTTTAATGTGCCCTTTTAACTTCCTAATTTCTTCCTTTTGCTTTGGCTTATCTGTGTTCTAGTGCAATATTCAGAGTTTCTGTGGCAGCCTTCTCAGTCTCTTCTTCCTCCTTTGTAATGACATTTTACATTTTTCCTGGATGATGTTCTTTTTTTTTCTCTTTTTCTTTTCTTAATGGTGTTCTTGATGTCTTGCCACAGCTCATCTGATCTTTGTTCATTAGTGTTGAAGGTCTCAAATTTGTTTCTGAGATAATTTTCCAATTCAGATAGGATAGACTCAAGGTCAAATTTTTGTTTCTGTGGATTTAACCTTCTTTAGCTTTCATTTGAACTTGCATATGAGTAGTTAATGGTTTATTCCACAAGCAACACCTGGCCTAGGTTTCACAGCTGATATTGAGCTTCTACAATGATTCCTTCCACATGTAATTGATCTGAATCTTGTGCATATCATTAGGTGAAATCCATGTGATTAGTTGCTGTTTTTTTATAAAAGGTATTTGTAATAATACATCATAGATTGTACAAAATTCTATCATTCTATCTCTAGGCTCATTTCTGCCACCATGCTTTCTGACTATTGATCCTCTTCTTCCCTGTTTCCAATTTTTGCATCTCAGTCACCAATTATTATTAATACATTTTGGCTGCACATTCAATAAATTTCCAACTGCAAAACCTAGTAGAAATTATCTATTTCCTCCACTTTGGCTCTGGTTGTTGGTGCATATATATGAATGATTGTGGTATTAACAGATCTTCCTTATATATGTGTGGATATAATCCTGCTGCTCACAGTATTGTATTTCAAGATGGATCTAGAATGACTTTTTTAACTATGAATGTAACCCTCAAATTTTCATCACTGGTGTAGTAGACCATAGTGCAAAAGAAATTTTTTATAGGTTGGGTGTCCCAAATTCAGTGTAATCAATGAAGAAAATGTTTAAATAAAAATTCCATATAATAATTATAAATGATTGTGCTATTTATACTTGGAA
>NW_006399824.1:10956176-10957097 GCF_000299155.1 Elephantulus edwardii | reverse complement strand
AAGACAAAAATGAATGTTAAAAGAGACTCTGAAAATTGCACTAGATCATGTAGATACCAAAACAAAGGGAAGAAATTCCAAAGAAAAGAGATGAACAGAAGAGTTCCAAGAGCAACTCAAGAATACAAAGCAAAGCATTATAATGAAAAGTGCAAATAGTAGGAGTTAGAAAAGGAAATGAACTTGTTCAGCATTTCTCAAGCTAACAAACTGAAAAACAGTTTCAAGCCTTGAGTTGCAATATAAAGGGATGCTATGGACAAATCTTGAACGATCTAAGAAATATCAAAGGAAGATAGAAGGATATATGAAACTTAAGTCAATGAAGGAAAGTGAGAAGTACTATGCATGTGAATTGTAAAGAAAGTGGAAGAAAATACATATATACATACATACTTAATGGGGGGGGGGAGAAGAAAATGGAGGGTATATACAAAGTCACTTTACCAAAAGGATTGATTGACATGGAACCATTTCAGGATACTTCATGAAATGATACATATTATCAAGAACTAATGTTAATGAAGGAAGAAGTACAAGCTGCACTGAAATCATTAACAAAAAGGTATATCCTCAGGAATTGATGGGATACTGACGGATATATTTCAACAAAGAGTTGTAGTTCTGGACATGCTCAGTAAGCTGTATCAGAAACATTGGAAGACAAGTATCTGTCCTGCTGACTGGAAAAGATCCATCCATTTGTTTTCACACCTAAGAAAGGTGATACAGCAGTTATTAAATAAAATCATTAATGCAACATGCAATCAAAATATTGCTGAGGATAATAAAAATGGCTAGAACAGTATATTGACAGAGCTGTTATTCAAGCTGGATTTAGAATAGGTCATGGTTATCAAAATGAATCTTTGCTGAGTTAAGATGGATCTTGAATGAAAGCAAAGAATAAAAAAAAAAAAA
>NW_006399824.1:10951437-10952793 GCF_000299155.1 Elephantulus edwardii | reverse complement strand
CCTATCACTCCTCCCTGAGAGAGACTTCACCCTGAGTCATAAGGAAAAGGGGATGGCGTATTCTCTTAGCTACTTCCTGCTGAAAAGGGACGCTGTGTGTGTCTGTACCGTCAAATCAGATCCGACAGGTACAGGAGGCCATTGCCCCTCCTTTTCCGGCAGAGCATCTGATGGATTCAAACTTCATATCTCTGGGATTGCAGTACAGCTTCTTGCCACTAGGCCACCAGAGCTCCCCTAGATTCATAGTATTATAATTGTGTAAATGTATTACAATTCCTCAATTCATTCATTTGTTGATGGACACTTGGACTGTGTCCATTTTCTTGTTTTTGTGAATAACGCTACTATGAGTACAGGTATATAAATTCTGTTTGTGTCTCAGTATTGTGTTCCTCAGGGTATATTACTACAAGAGGAATAGCTGCACCATATGGGATTAGTATGTCAAGCTTTTTGAGGAAGTGTCAAATTGCCTTCCAGAGTGTTTGTAGCATCTTAAGTCCCACCAGCAGCACATCTTTTCTTATCCTCTCCAACATTTAATGTTTGCTGTCCTGTTTAACTTTGCTACTGTCATGGGATTGTATCCATAGGAATCAGACAGGTTATATCTATGGAAAGAATCACTGGAGAAGCTCAATATCAGCTGTGAAAACTAGGCCAGGAACTAATTGTGGAACAGACTATTAACTATTCATATGAATAGTTAAACTAAATAGTTAAACTAAAGCAAAAAAGGTTAACCAGGAACCAAAATTTGACCTTGAGTCTACCCACCTGAATTTCAAAACTATGTCAGGACCAGGTTCGAGGCCTTGAACACAGATGAGCTATGGAGGATATCAAGAATATCATCCTGGAAAAATGCAAAAGGTCATTACAAAGACAGAGTAGGAAGAAAAGACCAAGATGGATGTAAGAAGAGACTCCGAATATTGTACTACAATGCCAAGAAGCCAAAACAGAGGGAAGAAATCAAGACGTTAAGGAGATAAACAGAAGATTTCAAAAGACAGTTCAGGAAGACAAAGCAAAGTATTATGAAATGTTCGAAGAGCTAGAGTCAGAAAATCAAAAGGGCCAAACTCACACACATTTCTTAAACTGAAGGAACTGAAGAACAAATTCACAACTTGAGTTGCTGTACTTAAAAATGCTTTGGGCAGAATATTAAATGATTCAGAGATAATTAGGAAAAGATGGAAAGAGTATACAGAGTTCCTGTATCAAAAGGAATTGACTGACACAGAAGAATTTCATGAAACAACGTATGAGCAAGAGCCTGTGTGGATGAAGCAGGAAGTTCTAACTGCTCTGAAGGAAATGGCAAAATACAATGCCCCAGGAATTGAT
>NW_006399824.1:10949386-10951027 GCF_000299155.1 Elephantulus edwardii | reverse complement strand
GAGACAGTCGTCAATACAGAGCAAAGAAACCACATGACTCAAAATCTGGAAGAGTTTTTGCCAGTGGTGTGTTTTATCTGCATACCTATTCAGTATATATGTAGAACAGGTCATCTGGGAGGCTGGGCTTTATGAGGAAGAATGTAGCATCAGGATTGGAGGAAGACTCATCGTAACCTGTGTTATATAAACGACACAACTTTGCTTGCTGAAACTGAGGAGGGCTTGAGGCATTTGTTGCAAGAAGGTCAAGGACTGAAGCTTTAAATGTGAACTAAAGCTCAACAGCAGAAAACCAGAGTCTCCCCACTGGGCCAATTGACAGTGAAGAGATTGACATTGTTAACAGCTTTTGTATGCTTGTCTTCACAATCAGCATTCTTTGTACCAACATCGAGGAAATCAAGGACCTCTTCAGAGTATTGAAGTGCAATGCTGTCAGTCTGGAGACAAAGGTACACCTGATCCAAGCCATGGTCTTTGCAATTACTTGTTCTGCATCAGAAAGCTGGACAATGACTAGGGATGAGAGAAGGAGAATTAATGTTTTGAGCTGTGTTGGTAGAGAAGAATATTGACTATACCACGGACTGCTGGGAGAATAAACGAGGTCAGCCTGGAGAGGGTGAAACCAGACTGCTCCTTGAAGGCGATGATTCTGAAGCTTCGTCCGACATACTTTAGGCATGTTGCAAGGAGTCACCAGTCCTTGGAAAAGGACATCATGCTTGGAAGTGTGGAAGGGTAGTGCAAGAGAGCAAGACTCTGGATGAGGTGAGTTGACTCAGCAACTGGGGTAATGGTAGGAAGGCTGTTAAAGATAATAAGGTTAGCTCAAGAAAAAAGCAGGGAACAGAGCTGTTATACATAGGGTCGTTATGAGTCACAAGTGACTCTATGACACATAACAACAGAACAAAAACTGCTACTGGGGTGAGATAGTATCTTGATGTGGTTTTGATTTGCATCTCTCTTATTGGTAGTGATTTTGAGCATTTGTTCATATGCCTTTTTGCCCTCCACCTGTCTTCCTTTCTGAAAAGTCTTTTCAAGTCTTTTGCCCATTTTTTGATTGAGTTATATGTCTTTTCCTTGTGAAGGCTCTGTGACATTGTGTAAACTTTCATTATGAGACCCTTGTCTGAGATGTCATTGCCTAAATTGTTTCTTTGTCTGTAGGTTTTCTTTTCACCAATATTTTATAGGAGGTTAAATAGTAAGATGTGTATAAAAGTCCAAATGAGGAAGAGGCAGAGGACAGGGGAACAAATGGTCAGAGGAAGAAATCAACAGATTAACAGAGTTTGGTGAGGAGAGGAGTGGAGTGAGGGAATTAGAATTAATAAAAAGCTGAAAAGACAGGCTAATAGTAGGCATAGAGCAATGGTGATAATTTTTTTAAATTTTATTTTATTAATTTTAATGAACAGTAACAGTGATTTTGGATTTCCATTCATTCATTGTTGCACTTTTCTTCCTGCCCCTTCACCCCGTTCACTTCTCTCTTCGAAAAGCAAAAGAAAAACTTCTTCATTGGTATACATTCCCCCCCACCCCCACCCTGAGTGCACTCCAATATGCAACCTTAATTCTGGACTCCTGTGATAACCATAATACCCTACCATGTATCGCTTTTAAACT
>NW_006399824.1:10946559-10947931 GCF_000299155.1 Elephantulus edwardii | reverse complement strand
TTTTTTTTAAGTAATGTTTTGTAATTTTCTTTGAATAGATCCTTTGTGCTTCTGGTTAGATTTACTCCCAAGTATTTAATTTTATGAGTAGCTATCATCAACGGTATTGTTTTTCTTAGTTCCGGCTCTGTATTCTTTTTGTCACTGTATAGAAATCCAGCTGATTTTTGTATGTTGATCTTGTATCCTGCTACTTTGCTAAATTGGTGATTAAATTCATAAAACACAATGTATACAGATAATCATATGGAACACTATGTGAATGAAAGAATGTATGAAACACAATGTACAAGAGGAAAATACAATATAGACCAATTTGTATGTAAACCAGAATAAAATAAAAAGAAACAAATGAGCAATTGAAAAAGCGAATATATGTCTACCTTGGGACTTTCTTTGTGCCTGTAAAATAACACTGACTTTCAACAATGAATGAAGGGAAATCCAAAATATTTGTAAATTTTCATTAAAATTAATAATAATAATAAAATAAAAATGTTGACTGTGTGCAGCTTCTGTGTTAAGTATTATTTTTCCTCCTAGGTTTTTGAGGCTAAGGATATTTGCACATCTGTGTGATACGACCAGTGGCAGCTATAGACTGGTGTAGATGTCATCTTTCTATTCTGTTTCTTAACAAAATCTTAGTTCCTTAAGCATTGCTGACAAAGTGTCACTGGATCTCCACTTTAGTACTGCTGTCAATGTGACTTGAAGATATCCCAATTCTTAGCTCAGTTTTTTTTTTAAATTTTACAGTCTAGTATTGGGAAGGTTAATTTCTCATATACAGCATGTTGTGTTGTTGCTGTGTACTGTTGAGTCTGAAGGTGATCCTTCTCAAGCGAAGCACCTGTTGGTTTTGAACTGAGTGCCTTTGGGATTGCCTCACAGCTTCTTGCCACTAGGCCATCGGTGATCTTTCACAGAAATAGTTATAATAGAGGCATGTATGTGTGTGTAAGAGAGAGAACATGAGTGCATAATATATTTAATTTAATTCACAAAACTCCACCATATAATATTATTCAAGATCGAGATTGTTCACAGCTTCAGTTTGCTCGGCTCCACAGTCAACACTCTTGGCACCAGCAGCCAGGAAAAAAAAATACGTATTGCAATGGGAAAGTCTGTTGTTAGGGACCTCTCCAAAGTACTGAAGAGCAATGATGTCTCTCTGGAGGCTAAGGTGCGTTTGATATGGGCCATGGTCTTCACAATCACTTGTTATTCATCAGAGAGTTGTACAATGACCAAGGAGGATAGAAGGAGAATTGACGCTTTTGAGCTGTGGTGCTGGAGAAGAGTATTGAATGTACCATGGACTGCCAAGAAAACAAACAGATTCATCCTAGAGAGGGTTAAACCAGGT
>NW_006399824.1:10944498-10946304 GCF_000299155.1 Elephantulus edwardii | reverse complement strand
GGTTTAGGGCTGTTGTACATAGGGTCGCTATGAGTCACAAACGACTCAACAGCACATAACAACAACAACATGTAAGTTCTATTACCCTTTACATGTTATTCAGTTCATTTTAACACTCAGCTACACTCTTACTTTCTACTGATAAACATTTTATCTGATCTCATTTTAAAATTTATATATGTACAAATTTAAAAGTAGTTTACTGTCCTTGTTTTGGATATGTCTCTCCATTGAGGTCTGTTCTATAAATGTCTGTGATCTTACTTTCTTGTTGAACTGACTTTACCTAATCTGGATGATCTGAAAGCAGATTTAATAAAAGTACTCCATGTTATCTTGTTTGTTCAACTGTTGTGACAGTGATAGAATTAAGCAGCAATCAATTTGGGATTTCCTCCAAGGGGGCACAGAATCCTCTGTATTTAATTTCTAACCTGGAGCTTCTAGCTCTCTAACTGATCAAGTGGATCCTATTAAATAAAACATTGAGCAGTTTCTCTGTACTGTTTCTTCACTAATGATCTGCAGGATATAAGTAGTGGTAAGATAGGTGAACTGTGGTAGAACTAAGAAATAAGAAAACTCAATTCAGCATAAAATGTATTATGTAAAGTTCCACCAAAAGTCAAAAGAACATTGCCATCAAATTAGAACCAGCTTTTAGTGGGTCCTCTAGTGACTTTCTGAGACTATAAATTGCACTGTAAGTTTAAAATCTCGGGATTGTCCACCTTTCTCCCCAGGACCTGCTGTTGGATTTACATTGCAAGAGAGGCCAGGCTTTTGGGTTAACAGCTCAGTTTGTGTGGACTAGGCCATCAGAGCTCCCTAATTCTACAAAAGAAAAAAAAAAACAGACACAACAACACACTAAAAAAGTTTCATAGGACAGAAAGCACATTTTGTTTGAGAGAATGAAGAGGATGTTTTAAGGAGTATACGATACTAAAATACTTCTTTGTGACATATAATTTTTTTGAATAAGGCTTTGCCAGAAAGCAAGAATAAGTATAATTGCTATTAGAAAATATAAAAGGGATTAAGAAGTTTCTGCCATATAGTGAAGTGTCTTACTGGTGTTATTGTAAAGTATTTGGCTGCTGACATAAAGGTCAGTGGTTGAACCTACCAGGCATTCCGTGAGAGAAAAATCAATCAGTCTGCTTACATGAAGATCTACAACTTTGGCATCTCAGCTGGTCAGTTCTTCTCTGTCCAGAAGAGTCATTACCAATTGAAATCTACTGGACGGCAAGGGATACAGTTTTGGTTTGGTTACATACTGTTGACATAATATTATATTAAGCACATTATTACTTTTGAGAAGTAATGTGACTATATTTTGTTAGAATTTAAAATGTGGATGCCCTTTGACTCAGTAATCCTACTTCTAGAAATCAATTTTCAAAAGTAGTTAAGTTATAAATGTATATTTATATTTTATGCAAATATAAATACAAAGATGATTATTTCAGCCTTGTTTGAAATACTTTGGAACAAGTAATAAGTGGAATGCTCTACTGGAATGATTGAAAAATTAAGTATTATTCAAGTTATAGACTGTGGGACAACCAATAGAATTAATGATGCGAATCTCCATATACTTGTTACACACACACACCCCCCCCCACACACACACCCACATACACACACTTGATAGCCTAGGGGTAAGCAGCTCAAATCCACCAGTTACTCTGAGGGAGAAGGAGAAACAATATCCTTCTGTGCAATTAACTGCCTCAGAAAACCTGCCAGAAGGTCAGCTATGGGTTGGTTCCAACTTGATGGCACCTTCCCATTAACAAC